>NC_041386.1:79127568-79207336 GCF_002162155.2 Triticum dicoccoides | reverse complement strand
CTCGCCCATCCAACGTGCTCACGAGCTCCGCCTCATCTGCCTCTTCCTCCTCGACGATTCTCCCGGCCTCGGACGCGCTGCTTCATCGTCACCATCGCCGTTTCCGTCGCCGGCCACCGAAGCTCGTTGCCGTTGATTTGGGAGCTACCGGACGTCCCCGACCTCGCCCTCGCGCTCATTGGACTCGCGGTGAGCTCCTCTACCGATTCCCCCTACTCCCATGCCCACTAGCTCATCGTAGCACCCGTTCCCGTCGAGCCCGAGAGCTTGGCTCCGCCGGCCATGCCGCCACCGTGACCACAGTCGCGCAAGCTCGCAACCGAGCACTCCACCGCACTCGCTGCATCCCCAGGAGCCCACAGGACCCCTCCGCACCCCCTGCTGTGCCTCCTAGCGACGACCCCGAGCTCGCCCGAGCTCCGGCTGCCGCCTTGGAGCTCACCGTCGTCGACTCCGGCCACCCCAGGCCCGGCTACTGCCACCAGGCGACGCGCTGCAACGCCAGCTACCCATAGAGCCCAACCGCGGCTCAAACCGCGGCCTGTACACGAAACCCGAGCAACTCCGGCGAGTTGCCGCCACGGTTTTGGTCGCCGGCGACTTAACTCCGGCCGCCCCGACGTGGCACCATCATTAGTAGCTAATGACGCTACTAAACTAACCCCTAGCACACTGACGGATGGACCCCACAACTAATTAACCCCGGGTTTAGTTTCCTGTTTAGATTAGTGCTAACCTTATGGACCCCACGTGTCAGCTTTGACTTTGGCCAAGTCAACGTTGGCCGGTCCCACTGGTCATCCACCCAAACAAGCCCTGGGTCACTGACCAGTGGGCCCCACTAGTCAGGTTTGACCCGGACCGACCCTGTTGACTTGGTGACATCATGACGTCAGGCTGACGCAGTAATCCTTTTTCTGGAATTTAAATAAATCTTAAATGATTTATTTATTTCAGAAAATGTCCAAAACTTCTAAAAATCATAGAAAATCAACCGTAACTCCAAATGAAATAAATTATATATGAAAAATTATCAGAAATATTCAAGGAATCCATCTGTACAATTTTCATGCATGTTAGAACAACTTAAGGCCACTATTTAGGACAAATCAAATGAATGTCATTTAAATAATCACATGTGAAGTTTGAATTTGAACCTAGTGTTCAAACCAACCCCATTTAACTTGTTGCTAGTTGCATTAGGCCAACCAACAGCATATTGCCATGTCATGATCATGCATCATATTGTTGCATCACATTGATTGTGTTCTTCCTTGTTTGTCGGTATTTGTCCCCTCTTGATAGACGTGGTACTGACGCTGTGATCGTTGACACTGATGAAGACCCAATGTTATCTTCAGAAGTGCCGGGCAAGCACAACCCCCTTGTTCATTCCGATACAAGCCCACTCTCTCGCTCCTGCTCTCTTTTACTGCATTAGGACAACAACGATCATCTGTTGCGGTAGTTGAACCCCTTATCCTCTGCATGACCTGTCATTGCCACAATAAATAGATGAAACCCACTAGCATGAGTAGGAGTTGTTTGAGCCCTGATGTGCCTACTCATTCATGCTTGTTTGTCATGCCTGCTACTGATTAGAGTTGAGTTAGGTCGAATTCATCGGGTCTGGATCGGAGGTGTGTAAACCTGTCCTACTGTGTGTGAGCTAAGTGTGTGAACACGATTTGGTAAAGGTAGCGGTGAGAGGCCATGTAGGAGTACATGGTGGGTTGTCTCATTGAAACCGTCCTCAGGAACTGAGTTCTGTGTTTGTGATCCATGAAACAGTTACTACCACGCATTGGGCCCAAAACTGATGGACCCTCTCGGCTGCTTGATCACCCTTGTCCTCTGTCCAGGAGTTGCAACTAGTTTCTGGTGTTTATAGGATATGTGTTGGCGGCCGTGCGTAGCGCTGACCCTAGAGGTGGGCTATGATGCGGTAGATACACCGTGGTCGGGCGTACCGGGTGCCCGTTTGGTGTCTCGGGAACCCTGTACACATCGTTCAGGGCCGTATGTGGAAACCTCGGCCAGACTCCCTACGGATGGAACCTGGATAGGCGATAAACCTGGACTAGAGACTTGAGTGTTTAGGTAGGCCATGGCCGACACCCTCGTTGGGCTTCCGCTTGAAGGTTGCCGAGTACATGTCATGTAAACGGCGGTAAGTGGTGAGAGCGTGTGTGAAGAAGTACACCCCTGCAGGGTTAACATCATCTATTTGAATAGCCGTGTCCGCGGTAATGGACTTCTAGGTTGCCTATAATAGTTCATAGACAAGTGAAAGTGGATACTCTAAAACTCGCAAGATAAGTGTGAGTGCTATGGATGGCCTTCTCGTAGGGAGATGGGAGCGGATCCATAGTGGCGTATTGAATGGTGAATATGTGAACTCGTGTGCGCCACCTCAAAAGAGTTGCTTGCAGTCGCAGTTCAGGTTAGCCACTGAGTCAAAGCTGGCTTGCTACAGTTAAACTCCACCACCACCCCCCCCTTGTTGATACCGATGCATATGTAGCTAGTTCTGATGTAAGTCTTGCTGAGTACCTTTGTACTCACATTTGCTTAATTTATGTTTTACAGAGAGACTTCAGTCTCGCTAGTAGTTCTGCGTGGACTTTGACGTTTAGCTTGATACCTCAGCTACGATCTTGTTCCCTTGGCAGGATCTGGTAGATAGTCAGGCTTCTCATCCTTCTTCATTTGTAGTTGTCTGTACTCAGACAAGTTAAGCTTCCGCATGTGCTTGTTGGTTGTATGCTCTGTGTGTTGGGTCATAAGACACATGTTTGTAATATCTCGCTCCTCGGAGCCTAATGAATAAACACTTGAGTTATAGAGTTATGTTGTGATGCCATGTTGTATTTACACATATCGAGCATATTGTGTGTATGATTGAAATGCTTGGTATGTGTGGGATCCGACAATCTAGTTGTTTAGCCTTGGCAGCCTCTCTTATGGGGAAATGTAGTCTAAGTGCTTCCATGAGCCATAGTAGTCCGCTACAGCCCGGTTCACCGGAGTCCTATTAGCCCAGCACTACTGCTTAGGACACTTGACTGGCCGACATGTGTTTCACTTCGTTCCTGTGTCTGTTCCTTCGGGAAAATGTCACGCGGTGACATCCGGAGTCCTGCCTAGCCTGCTACAGCCCGGGTTCCCGGAGTCCTGTTAGCCCAGTGCTACAGCCCGGATTCACACGCTGCTGACCGACACGCTCGATGTGAATCATGTATGCCTGTCCCCATAGGTTAGTGCCGCTTTGGGTTCACGACTAGCCATGTCGGCCCGGGTTCTCTGTCATATGGATGCTAGCGACACTATCATATACGTGAGCCAAAAGGCGCAAACGGTCCCGGGCCATGTTAAGGCGACACCCGTGGGATACCGTGTGTGAGGCCGCAAAGTGATATGAGGTGTTACCGGCTAGATCGATGTGACTTGGGATCGGGGTCCTGACAGCGTTGGTATCAGAGCCTGATTGCCTGTAGGATTACCAAGCCAAACTGGTCGAAGTCGAGTCTAGAAATGCTTTAGTTATATAAGGGAATTGATTGTGGAAGGGAACGTAAGGCTCTTTTTACTCCTTATATCTCATGCCCTCTGATCAGAGTGACCCTCTTCTTTCTATGGGGATTAAGAACTAGGCCTTCTCATCTATCTATCAGGATGACATGTTACTGAACCGTAGTTGCCTAGGATTGTTGAGTTCAAGCCTCAGTTCAGTTCCTACTACTTCCATATATTCATAACTGGCCTTAGAACCTTGATATTGTGATGTTGAGTGGTTATGCTACCATTTTTGCAGGATGTCTCAAATCTTTTCGAGCATTTACAGCCTTATGCTGTCCAAGTCATCCCAGGTCTCTACATAGTCTGATGCATTTGCAAACCCTTTCTTTCCGTTCCTGATGTCCATTTGGGCCAGATTAATCATACTACCTGTCAGTTGAGGTACTCTATTGCCTCGACATATATGTTGGAGCTATTATTATGACCCTAGGTGTTTAGGGAGTCACCTAGTAATCTAGCCGTGTTTTGTGTTCCCGGTGTGATGATTCTGGCCACCATTCTCGAAAGCATCCCGTGATGCCACTTAGTAGTAGGCAATCTACTCCTGGGTTTTGAACCTGAGATTCACCCTACTTACCTCATGTTGATAGTGTTGCTAGTTCCTTTAGGATATTAGTAACCTTTGCGATAGTCCTCGAGGTCTGTGGTATTTCCTTCTTCCAAATGCTATGAACCACTTATGGCAGAAGTCTGTTGTATCAAAAGATCACAACCAGAGTGCTCTTAATGAGTTCTCCATTCTGCATTTTGAATCTGCCAGTCCTACCTATCTGCATGGGTTATCCGGAAGAAATGTTGAGCTTTGCTCGACATACTAATCTATGCATCCACAACTCAGAAAATTATATGTTCCTTGAGTTGTTCCTCTTCAGTTGTATTCCGACCATCTTCTATCAGTTGATAGCCAAGAGTATGTGTGCATTTGTGTTCATCGATGCCTATTATTCTTGTGGTCCGTCAAGCCATTCTATTCCGGAATGACTAGGAGAAACAAACTCCAGTACCTCATCCATCGCTGGGATTGGGTCAAAGCAGTTGTATTCCGCAAATCAGAATGCCAATCCAGCTTCTGTTCTATTCTACCTTGGAGTGTTACCATCTTTATGTCAGGAGTGTCATGAGAATTGCACCACCTCTTATGAATTCTTGACGCAGTAATACTTCTTGCCATAATTGTTCATTCCTCGGTTCCGTGTTATTGTAACCGGAGTGCCGACAAGTGTACTGTGATGTGCGAAATCAATACTCCTAGCAACTCCATTGCTTGGTAGTTAATGGACAATACTCTCATTCTTAGTGTGCTGGTTATTGAATCATCACCCTAAGGTTTATCGTGCTACCTAGTCCTTATTTCTGGTGCACACTTTGATCAATGAGTTAGGATAATGTCAATCCCTCACTCTCTTGATCACATCGCCTTGCCCTGAAAAGCAAGATTGTTCTCGAGCTTAGTACATATTGGTGGTTCGTGACTTTCCGATTATGTTCTCAGAAGTGTTACCAGGTTGTCGCCTAACCGTTATGTTGAGCTCGTGATCAAGCTGGTTTCTTGTAAACCACCCCTTCTCCAAGAATCTGTGTTGGATACCCCTGAGCTAGTTGGTTAAGCTGAACAACAACTTGGAGAGTTGGAAGATAAAAGCTTGTCTGACTTAGTTCATGTTAAGGGATATCTTTGTGTTTGTGCGTGTGTTGAAGAAAGATGATATCTTCACCAATTGGTCCTCGTGATCAGTTGTTGGATCTATTGTCTTGTCAAAACTTTGACTTGAGTATGGGCTATCGTCAAGTCAAATCAGAACCAACGATGTTCGTAATGCTGTCTTACTCGTGTTTGATCCCTCGAGCGTACACCATTACATCTTTGGTCTGACCAATGCTACCACCGTGTTTACATGGTGGTGGAAGTCCAGTGATATGGAAATTTCGATGAGTTGCTGTTGAGCCCATCAGCAGCATGCTGTCTCCCCCATGATTCATGTTGAACATCTAAGTTAGTATTGGAAAATTTGTAAGCAATGCTTTCGTGTTCCGTTCATGAAGTATATGTTTGGTGAAAGAAGTGACTTTCTCTAAGGTCACGTGCACTAGGTGTAAGTTGCCGCCATGAATTTGAGAAAGGTTTGTTTTGTTTCCCTTGGAATCATCCCAAATCAGCCATGCATATGTGCGAAGTATTCTATGGTTTGGTAGATTGATTACCTCCACTCCATATGTATTCCCTAGCACACCAAGCCACTAATTGATTTGTTCAAGGAGAAGAAGTTCCTTCCTAAGAGCAAGACTTATGTAAGGACTTCGATATCCTTGATGATGGTTCCCCATCGAACTCGGTAGTGTTTTACTATAAGACTACTACGTGGTCATGCTTGTCTTGGACAACGGGTTCACAGGTTTGTAGCAGAACCAGCTCATGTTTTGGAGCTTACTATCGTAGTTCATTCCCCGAGAATCTCGCAACATCGTCTCGTCGATTTGTGTTGCAAACCTTCATTTTCCTTTCTAGACTCGATGAGTCTGGAATATCGTGACACCAACTAGATCTGAATCTCAGGCAGATATGATGTTTGGAGCATTTTCCAAGAACTATAATATTGGTCTCGATAACCGGTAAAGTGGAAGTCGTGGCCAACACACCTAGCCGGAAGGCCTATTATTGTAGTATCTTGATTGAGAAAGTTGGTCACCTCCCCATGAGGATTTCGTAGGATTTACCTCCGTAGTTAATCCTTACGGATTCTTGTGCTCCCAAAGTCCGACCTTTACTTGATGTCCTAGATACCAAACCGTATCAATAAATGGGTTATCCTAGCACATCAAGGAGAACATTAGAAGCGGAGTGCTAAATGCCTCTCGGTCGATCATCCAGATTTTGTTTCCTTGGCCTCGCTAAGGTGAAATATGAGAAAGTGTTATCTTCCTTTGCATCGGCATCATCCATCACCATTCATCATGGTAGTAAGATGTGTTGCCAGGAGCCTCGGCACGGATGTTCGTAAGACCTTGATGAGTATGGAAATGCTCAAGTTCTTGAGAGCATGCTTAGGCACTAGGTTCTGATGTTGTCGTTAACTGGAATGTGCCTCCATTCTCTCAGTTGTTAGATAGCCATCCAATTGGTGGAATCACCTTTGCCGGTGAATCTTCTCCCCAGTTACTAGAATCATTCCCAACATTTGCATTTTGTTCCTAGCTTGCACCTCAGTAGTAGTTGTTCACGATCATCTTCAAAAGTGGACTTACCATGGGTCCCATCCATTTCTGATGATAAGCAAAAATCATCCATCACGTTGTCTTCAACAAGGTAGTCCACATCATCCATCCTAGTCCAAGTATGTCATTCTTTCAAACTCCTTCAAAAGATCGATTGTGATTACCTTAGGCTGGTATAAAGAGTTTCAATGATCTATGGGTCAAAAGTAATTCTTTTTGCCACTTAAGGGAATAGCTCTACGAGTCACCTTCACTAAGGTGCCTCGTTATGGTATTACGGGCAACATAACTTCTCGCTACTTTGAAACCCCCTCACCATCTATTTAGGCGTGGAAATGTTGCCACCAAATCAAACCCCGTCATTGTTCTTCCATCCCTCTTGATGTGTTTTGTGTCTCAACTTGAGATGTTTCAACATCTCATTCCACGAGTTGATATTGTTTAGCTCGATCTTCGAGAAGATCAATCCTAGTTGAGCTTCTTTCCGTCGTCATCGTGTGGATGAAGATCTCAAAAGCGAGGATGTCAAGATCGACATGATGCAATGAATCAACATCTTCGAGAAGGGCAATCGGATCGTGAAGATTCTTTATTGGTGTTCCCTCTGTCTTCTTACCTCACGTCTTGAATCTCGGGACGAGATTCTTGTTTAGTGGGGGTGAGTTGTCACAACCCTAGAATTTGCTTGTAGCTATTTACCCGAGTGAGCATCATGCGTCATGTCTAAATTCTGAAAGTTGAATTGAGGTTAGTTGAAACCCTCATAAATCACTTCAATAATAATCAACATTAAAATCTTTTCAAAGAAGTCCAAGAAAATGTTCCTCTTAGTCTCTGAAAATATTGGCAAGAGGTAAAACTTAAAACAATACTTTTGGAATCTCAGAGATATTTATTTTGGGCCTTTGAATTAATTCAATAACTATTTGCATTGGATATATATTCTTTATATAATTAATATATGTCCAATAATTCTGGAACATTTTATGTGGTTTGGGATATTTTAGTTCTAATCACATATTTATTTTCAGGATTTTATAAAATGATTTAGTATTTAAATTAAATCAAAACAAATGTCAGAAAATAGAAAACAGAAACTAAATAATAGAGAGAGAGAAGCCCACCTGGGCCTTACCCGGTGGCCCAAGTGGCCGGCCCGGCCCACCTGGCCCCCTCCCCTGTCGTCTTCCTCCTTGCCAGGAGGATGAGCGCGTGGCCGCGGCGCGCTGGCACGCGCCTCGCCAGCTCCTGCTCGCCGTCGAGGGCCTGGACGCCTCCACGAGTGCCACGCCACCTCCCCGACCCCCCTCTCACTTCTCCCTCGCTCTCTGGACCTCCCTCCCCCTCGCCCCTCTGATTCCCCCCCCCATGGCCGAGCATGCCCGTCGCCGCCGCTCGCTGTTGCCACGGCCACTGGCCCTCCCTCGCCCATCCAATGAGCTCACGAGCTCCGCCTCATCTGTCTCTTCCTCCTCGAGGATTCTCCCGGCCTCGGACGCGCTGCTTCATCGTCACCATCGCCGTTTCCGTCGCCGGCCACTGAAGCTCATCGCCGTCGATTCGGGAGCTACCGGACGTCCCCGACCTCGCCCTCGCGCTCGTTGGACTCGCGGTGAGCTCCTCTACCGATTCCCCCTACTCCCATGCCCACTAGCTCACCGTTGCACCCGTTCCCGTCGAGCCCGAGAGCTTGGCTCCGCCGGCCATGCCGCCACCATGACCACAGCCGCGCAAGCTCGCAACCGAGCACTCCATCGCACTGGCTGCGTCCCCAGGAGCCCACAGCACCCCTCCGCACCCCCTGCTGTGCCTCCTAGCAACGACCCCGAGCTCGCCCGAGCTCCGGCCGCCACCTTGGAGCTCGCCGTCGTCGACTCCGGCCACCCCAGGCCCGACTACTGCCACCAGGCGACGCGCTGCAATGCCAGCTACCCGTAGAGCCCAACCGCGGCTCAAACCACGAAACCCGAGCAACTCCGGCGAGTTGCCGCCACGGTTTTGGTCGCCGGCGACTTAACTCCGGCCGCGCCGATGTGGCACCATCATTAGTAGCTAATGACGCTACTAAACTAACCCCTAGCTCACTGACGGATGGACCCCACACCTAATTAACCCCGGGTTTAGTTTCCTGTTTAGATTGGTGCTAACCTTATGGACCCCACGTGTCAGCTTTGACTTTGGCCAAGTCAACGTTGGCCGGTCCCACTGGTCATCCACCCAAACCAGCCCTGGGTCACTGACCAGTGGGTCCCACTGGTCAGGTTTGACCCGGACCAGCCCTGTTGACTTGGTGACATCATCATGACGTCAGGCTGATGCAGTAATCCATTTTCTGGAATTTAAATAAATTTAAATGATTTATTTATTTCAGAAAATGTCCAAAACTTCTAAAAATCATAGAAAATCAACCGTAACTCCAAATGAAATAAATTATATATGAAAAATAATCAGAAAAATTCAAGGAATCCATCTATACCATTTTCATGCATGTTAGAACAACTTAAGGCCACTATTTAGGACAAATCAAATGAATGTCATTTAAATAATCACATGTGAAGTTTGAATTTGAACCTAGTGTTCAAACCAACTCCATTTAACTTGTTGCTAGTTGCATTAGGCCAACCAACAGCATATTGCCATGTCATGATCATGCATCATATTGTTGCATCACATTGATTGTGTTCTTCCTTGTTTGCCGGTATTTGTCCCCTCTCGATAGACGTGGTACCGACGCTGTGATCGTTGACACTGATGAAGACCCAATGTTATCTTCAGAAGTGCCGGGCAAGCACAACCCCCTTGTTCATTCCGATACAAGCCCACTCTCTCGCTCCTGCTCTCTTTTACTGCATTAGGACAACAACGATCATCTGTTACTTGTTGCGGTAGTTGAACCCCTTATCCTCTGCATGACCTGTCATTGCCACAGTAAATAGATGAAACCCACTAGCTTGAGTAGGAGTTGTTTGAGCCCTGATGTGCCTACTCATTCATGCTTGTTTGTCATGCCTGCTACTGCTTAGAGTTGAGTCAGGTCTGATTTATCGGATATGGATCGGAGGTGTGTAAACATGTCCTACTGTGTGTGAGCTAAGTGTTTTAACACGATTTGGTAAAGGTAGCGGTGAGAGGCCATGTAGGAGTACATGGTGGGTTGTCTCACTGAAATCGTCCTCAGGAACTGAGTTCTGTGTTTGTGATCCATGAAATAGTTACTACCACGCATTGGGCCCGAAACCGATGGACCCTCTCGGCTTCTTGATCACCCTTGTCCTCTGTCCAGGAGTTGCAACTAGTTTCTGGTGTTTATAGGATATGTGTTGGTGGCCGTGCGTAGCGCTGACCCTAGGGGTGGGCTATGATGCGGTAGATACACCGTGGCCGGGCGTACCGGGCGCCCGTTTGGTGTCTCGGGAACCCTGTACACATCGTTCGGGGCCGTATGTGGAAACCTCGGCCGGACTCCCTGCGGATGGAACCTGGATAGGCGATAAACCTGGACTAGAGACTTGAGTGTTTAGGTAGGCCGTGGCCGACACCCTCGTTGGGCTTCCGCTTGAAGGTTGCCAAGTACATGTCGTGTAAACGGCGGTAAGTGGTGAGAGCGTGTGTGAAGAAGTACACCCCTGCAGGGTTAACATCATCTATTCGAATAGCCGTGTCCGCGGTAATGGACTTCTGGGTTGCCTATAACACTTCATAGACAAGTGAAAGTGGATACTCTAAAACTCGCAAGATAAGTGTGAGTGCTATGGATGGCCTTCTCGTAGGGAGACGGGAGCGGATCCATAGTGGTGTATTGAATGGTGAATATGTCGACTCGTGTGCGCCACCTCAGAAGAGTTGCTTGCAGTTGTAGTTCAGGTTAGCCACTGAGTCAAAGCTGGCTTGCTACAGTTAAACTCCATCACCCCCCCTTGTTGATACCGATGCATATGTAGCTAGTTCTGATGTAAGTCTTGCTGAGTACCTTTGTACTCACGTTTGCTTAATTTATGTTTTGCAGAGAGACTTCAGTCTCGCTAGTAGTTCCACGTGGACTTCGACGTTTAGCTTGATACCTCAGCTACGATCTTGTGCCCTTGGAAGGATCTGGTAGATAGTCAGGCTTCTCAGCCTTCTTCATTTGTAGTTGTCTTTACTCAGACAAGTTGAGCTTCCGCATGTGCTTGTTGCTTGTATGCTCTGTGTGTTGGGTCATAAGACCCATGTTTGTAATATCTCGCTCCTCGGAGCCTAATGAATAAACACTTGAGTTGTAGAGTTATGTTGTGATGCCATGTTGTATTTACACATATCGAGCATATTGTGTGTATGATTGAAATGCTTGGTATGTGTGGGATCCGACAATCTAGTTGTTTAGCCTTGGCAGCCTCTCTTATGGGGAAATGTAGTCTAAGTACTTCCATGAGCCATAGTAGTCCGCTACAGCCTGGTTCACCGGAGTCCTGTTAGCCCAGCACTACTGCTCAGGACACTTGACTGGCCGGCATGTGTTTCACTTTGTTCCTGTGTCTGTTCCTTCGGGAAAATGTCACGCGGTGACATCCGGAGTCCTGCCTAGCCTGCTATAGCCCGGGTTCCCGGAGTCCTGTTAGCCCAGTGCTACAGCCCGGATTCACACGCTGCTGACCGACACGCTCGATGTGAATCATGTATGCCTGTCCCCATAGGTTTGTGCCGCTTTGGGTTCACGACTAGCCATGTCGGCCCGGGTTCTCTGTCATATGGATGCTAGCGACACTATCATATACGTGAGCCAAAAGGCGCAAACGGTCCCGGGCCATGGTAAGGCGACACCCGTGGGATACCGTGCGTGAGGCCGCAAAGTGATATGAGGTGTTACCGGCTAGATCGATGTGACTTGGGATCGGGGTCCTGACAGGCTGGTGGATGGAGGAGGGGATTCTGACCAAAGCCGACTGGTCAGGTCGCAGAAAACAGACTCAGCTAGAAAGAAGACAACTCGAAGAAAGAAAGAAAGGGCAACTCACTGTAGGTGGGGGGTTGGCGCGGGAGTACGACTCCTTGCCGAACCGCCAGTCCTCGAGCAGCTTGCTATCCGAGAGGTAGTTCACCATGTAGGCCACCTCCTCGTGAGGCATCTCCTTGGTGCACATCCGACTCGGGTCACGGCGCCCGCTCATTTGGCATATCATGTGGGGGCAGCCTTGGAGCGGGAGAACTCGGCGCGCCATGAAGGCGGCCAGCAGGTCCGGACCAGTCAGGCCCTCCGACCGCGTCAGCACTCGGAGTCGTGTGACGGCGCCGGCTCCCGCAGGCATCAGCGACTTGGCCCGGTACGACCAGTTGGGCAGTCTCCCAGCCGGCGGGCCGGCTTCGAAAGCTGGCAGGTTGACCCAATCGCCCCCCGCGAAGACGCTCTTCACGTAGAAGTACGATCGCTGCCACATCTTCACCAACTTTATCAGCTTGATGGTGGGGAAGGGGTTGTCGGCCCCCAACCTCCGCACGGCGATGAATGCGCCACACTAAGCCAGCACGCCTGCAGCCTGGGTGCCGAGCTTGGAGAAGAAGAACTCCCCCCAGACCTCGAGGGTGGGGAGGACTCCGAGGAAGCCTTTGCACAAAGCCACGAAGGCGGACAACAGCACCAACGTATTGGGTGTGAGGTGGTGCGGCTGGAGGCCGTAGAACTCCAGAAAGGAGCGGAAGAAGCTGCTCGCCGGCAGCCCGAATCCGCGCAGGCAGTGCGAGCGGAAGATGACCTGCTTGCCCTCCTCCGGCGCTGGGGAAATCTCCCCCCTCGGCGCAAGACGCACCCACACGTAATCTTCGCCGGGGAGCCGACGACTCTCGTGGAGGAACTCGATCTGGTCATCGTGAACTTCTGAGCCGTCCCAGGTGCCGGAATGCACCGAGGGAGGCGCGGCGGCAGAACAAGAACTCATCACCGCGGCGTTCGGCAAAGCTTGGGCGCGCGGCGGAGCGAGGAAGAAGAAGGAGAAGAGCAAGGAGTAGCGGGAAGGAGGGGCGCACGTGCTCTGCTGCGCCCCCTCCTCCCCCTACTTATAGCCTCATGGGCTGCGAAGCCGAGGGGGCGGTCGTGGGATTTACTGCGCCCACGACCCCCACGTTTCCACGACAAAATTACTATGCACAGTAACTCCACGAGAATCCCAACCGTCTGACTGGGCCACAGTGGATCTGCTCGGGCGTCAAGGCGCGGTAGTGGCGGGCCCCGCCTACGGGCCTGTCCCGTCACGCGCATAGGCTGGCAGACTGGCCCGGCCGCGTGTTATCACGTGACAGGCCCGGAACGGGCGGCGGCCTGGAGGCTTAGCCAGCTCGCTACTTGGATCCCACCACAACGTTTGAAATATTGTGCGAGTCAGAGTTGGGCGAGTCCGACTCCTTCCAGCCGGCCCGGCGGAAGTCAAGCAAGATCCATGTCTCGGGCACCCAGAAAGAGAAACTGCTGAGGCTCCTCGGCCGATCGTCCGCGGCGCCTCATCAGCTTCGGGGACTACTGTCGGAGTAATGGGCCACGGGTAGGCTAACCCGAGTCCTAGAACCTTCCAAGGCATCGGGGCAGGCTGCGCCCCTCAAGACCCCAGGACAAAGAGCCGCCTTCTGAGGAGTCGGCGGCAAGGCCACCGACTAGCCACTCGCGGCCGAGTCCCAGGGACGACTTCCGGACAAACCGACTCCTGACTGATGACTTCCCAAGAAGCCGGCCTTGGGGAGTCGGCCCGCGGCTCCAGCAAAACCCCATGTCCTCATCAAGAGGGATAGGACAGGGGAGTGGCTATAGTGAAGACTGCTCCACCCCTTTCCAAAGGCAAGCATGGTCACAGTACGCTGTACTCGCGGAGATCTCCGTGCGGCGTGGCACTGTTGCCATGCTAGCCCTGACATCAGCACCGGTGGACCGAATCCTGCACCCACGACGGCTTGTCTGTACGACCTTTGGGTGGCGGGTCCCACCGGCCAGCGGGATCCCAGAAGACGGCAAGTGCACCACAAGTCGGACCCGTCAGGAGTCGGCCCCCGAGAGTCGGCCGGCTCCTCCCCCGGGGCCCACGCGCCATTAACAAAATGTGACGGAGAGTGGCAATAGTGATCGCCCGCCAGGCGGTGGGGCTGTTGCCACGACTCCATGACGAAGCCCACGTCATTAGAAGCACGGCTACAGTAATCAGCAGTTGGCAAGACCCGCCCGCGGCGGACGCGGCCTATCGGCTCCGTACTGGGCCAGTCGGCGGGCCCCAGCAGTCGGCGGAGAAGACGGAGGCCGGAGGCACTGACGGCTGGGCCCACGTCCAGCCGGATTACCATTGTACCCCTGGGGGGTAGGCCTATATAAACCCCCCAGGGCACCCATGCAAAGGGTTGGAATCCATTAGCTCTAGACCAGATCATATAGGAGGGAGAGAGCTAGCCTTGCCCTCTCCTACCTCCAGGAAACAGCTCAAGGAGCAATCGTGTAAACACTTTGCCATAGTGATCATGCGGAGACCCCGTAGAGCAGTAGTAGGGGTATTATCTCCCCGGAGAGCCTTGAAGCTGGGTAAGATTCGCCGGCGTGCATGTCTACGCCTCATCCCGTTTCTAGGCACCGGTGACGTTCTACTCGCCCCCACCATGATAAGCCATCCTTTGGGATATGTCGCACCCAACCCCCGACACCTCCCATGGCCCTTGGTGCCTTGTTCTCGCATGAGCTAATCGCGGGTGGATGAGCCAGGGCGCGCAACCCGGTGTCTCGCCACCACAGCAGCCGCACGCCAGTTGTCTTTCTTTAGGATTTTCGCATTAGAAGACTGGGCACGGCGTCTGTGCTCGGGTCCGTCCCTACAGCGTCGATAAACCACTTGACTGAGCTCTGTCTGGTGAGCCGTCCCCGTTCATGTCACCTCCTGGGGTCGTTGGTGTCTAGCCTTCTCATGTGATCACCTCAGGAGATTCATTCGGCGCAGGTTGCCTAACCATCTCGCATGGCCATCACAACTATCAAGAATCAAATTCAGGCATAACCCGCCTTGAGGTAGGGCCTCGTGATCCCCATGCTGGATGACAAGTGCCCAGACACACCTCGTCTAGCCCTGCTATGCAAGCCACGTGTCAGGGCGGGGCTGTACACGCCCCCGGGGCTCCACTCAGAGGGAGCCCTCACCCACGAACCAGTGGAAGCACCATGCTCCGGATGGCAGTCGACACGGTCGAGGCGCGGCTATGCCCGTGCAAGTGCGGAAGCTCCATGCTTCGCACTGGTGATAAACAACTGAGGGAGGCCCCATGGCCGCATCAACCTTAGGGAGCTGCCAGGCTCAGTGTCTGGCCTCGTCGCAACGCTTCCCCTTCAGGAGAGTCGCGCAAGGGGGCTGGGAACGGGGGTTACGCTCGGCCCACACCTAGCGTACGCCGCCCTGCCAGGTCCCTCAAACCTGGTCGTCGCGCGTCCCTCCCGAGCGGGACCTTGGCGAGGAAAGGTATGGAGGTCTGTTTGTACATCAAGGGGGACTCCTGAACATCGCGACTCAGGAGCCTAACTGGCCGCGTAGCCCCTCACCCCTTGGTCTCATTCTGGTGATCCGGACGACCCAACGGCGGCTGAGGTACGCACGAGGTCGGGCCCTGCCGACGTAGAACACTAAGGCCTACTCTCGCATCTTCTTCCCATGGGCTGTTTGTGCGTCAAGGGGGACTCCTGAGCATGGTGACTCAGGAGCCTAACTGGTCACGTAGCCCCTCACCCCTTGGACTCGTCCTTTTGATCCAGATGACCCAACAGCGACTAAGGTATGCGCGGGGTCGGGCCCCGCCGATGTAGAACATCAAGCAACGGGAAGGAAATCATGGAATCCTAACAAATTATTACAAGACATATTGTTTCTTCAAATACCAAGCATAATTTTAACGCCTTCACGAGGCACAGTGCATGTTGCAGGGAAATAAAAGTGGAGAGGAGCACCGCTAGCAAGCCTTCTCTTCAGCCTTGGGCGCTGCCGTCAGGGACTGCCCCTTCATCGACAACATCACTGTCGCCTATGCCATCGGCCGCGGCCGTAGGATCGGCGGCACCGTCAGCCGAAGGCATAGGGTCGATGGCGAGGAACTTCTCCAGTAGGGCCTCCACTAGGTCCTTCACGGCTTCAGCAGCGGTTGTGCAGCGCTCCTCATCCACAGGCTCAAGCAGAGCTCCAAGGTCGGTTCTCGGGTCGCGAAGATGGAGGTGGCTGAAGATGCGCGTTATAGCTGAGGAGGAGAGCGCGGGGGCCTCCCCTTCCACCATGGTGCCAACCCCATTGGTAACACCCTCAAGCGCCTCGACAAGCTGGGGGAGCAGCTCGGTGGGGCATTCCTTAGCAGTAACCAACGGCTCCTTCAACCCCCTTCCATAGAGTTCCCGCAATGCCTTGCAGGACCTCTTTTCAAGGGAATCAAAGGCGGCCCGATCGTTTGGCAAGGATGTTAGCCTTGGCCTCCAGAAGGGCCTTCTCCCTCTCCACCTCCTTCTTCAGCTTCTCCAGCGATCGCGCTTCACGGCCTGCGCCCGCGCCGACTGCTCCAGCTCGGTGTCACGACCGGCGACCGCGTCTTCCCGAGCCTTCAACTCCTCCTGCGCCGCGCACTGATGAGCCTCGGTAGCACACTTGTTGCGCAGGGTCTCCATCTCGGCCTCCGCCGCCCGACAGCGCTCCTTGGCGGCCTCGGCATTCTTCAACGCCACCTCGCGGGTGGCGGCGGCTAGGTCGGCGGCCCGCTTGCCCTCCTCAAAAGCTGTCACGACCTGGCCCCATACCATCCTCACGGACGCATTCAATCGCAGCCACCCTGAGATCAACTCCAGTTGCCCCAATGCCAGCCGACGGTCAGCACCCTGAAGGTCGTCGCGAAGCTGGGTCAGCGCGAGATGGGCGTCCTCCAGGGCATCAGGCAAAGTAGGGGGATCACAGCCCAGCAATGCGATGGAAGGGTAAAGAGATGACATCGACACTAAGGCCCACAGGTTAGCGGAAGCAAAAGGGCCGGGGCTCCTGAGCCTTTGCGACCTTAGCAGGTGAGCTGGGGGCGGGAGCCTCAGGAGCCAGCTTGGCTACGGAGGTCGCCTTCTCCTGAGGACGGGCTTCTGGATCTCGCGAGGATGACCCGGCCGCTGAGGCTCGGGAGCCATCGCCATCCTTCCGCGCCAGAGGAGGGGTGGCCGCGGTAGGCTGCTGGGCCTCAGGGGTTGCGACGCCCTTTTTCTTCTTATTCACCACCGACATTGGCCTAACAGTGTAAAGGGAAGGCGTCAAGAAACTTCGGCAAGGATAGGAACGAAGGATCAGGGCGGAGCGCTTACTGGTCAACGGCAGCATACTCCCTCACCCTCTTCTGGAGCACCAAGCCCGAAGGCTTCGTAGGTTGGGACACCGGAACACGAGCCCCAGGGGCAGACAAGGGTACGACGACCGAACCCGCAGCAGCGCCGGCCGGTGACTAAGCAGAGGCGTCGCCTCGGAAGATCATCGCTGATCTGCTCTTCTTCAGGACCCCGGCCTGCGGCTTCTTCGGGGGTGCCCCTGGACCTCGTGGTGACCCTGACGGGGTTCGGCAACTCCCTCACCAGATGCACGCCGGCCTCGTCGTCGTCATGGAGGGTGCGGAGGAGATCTGCAAGGCGCGGAGGAGAAGCCTCCCCCGCCCCCTCCTGGGTCGCCTCTGAGTCCCACCCCTCCTCCCGGCCGGACTCGCCGGAGGACACCACCACCGGGGCTCCAGTGGGCGTCCGAGGCACGAGCCCACGCTCATTGAAGATGGGCATGGCGGCGGCGATCTTCACCACATCCGGGCGGTGGTACAGCGGAAGATGGGTATCCGGCGGTGAGGGAGTCCGGGATTAGGGGGTCTCCGGATAGCCGGACTATATCCTTTGGCCGGACTGTTGGACTATGAAGATACAAGATTGAAGACTTCGTCTCGTGTCCGGATGGGACTCTACTTGGCGTGGAAGGCAGGCTAGGCAGTACGTATATGGATATCTCCTCCTTTGTAATCGACCTTGTGTAATCCTAACCCTCTCCGGTGCCTATATAAACCGGAGGGTTTTAGTCCGTAGGACAACAACAATCATACCATAGGCTAGCTTCTAGGGTTTAGCCTCTCCAATCTCGTGGTAGATCAACTCTTGTAACACTCATATCATCAAGAATAAATCAAGCAGGACGTAGGATTTTACCTCCATCAAGAGGGCCCGAACCTGGGTAAAACATCGTGTCCCCTGCCTCCTGTTACCATCCGCCTAGACGCACAGTTTAGGACCTCCTACCTGAGATCCGCCGGTTTTGACATTGACATTGGTGCTTTCATTGAGAGTTCCTCTGTGTCGTCATCATCAGGCTTGATGGCTCCTTCGATCATCATTAGGGATGCACTCCAGGGTGAGACTTTTCTCCCTGGACAGATTTTTGTATTCGGCGGCTTTGCACTGCGGGCAAATTCGCTTGGCCATCTGGAGCAGATTGAAAGCTATGCCCCTGGCCGTCAGGTCAGGTTTGGAAGCCTAAACTACACGGCCGATATCCGCGGAGACTTGATCTTTGACGGATTCGAGCCCCTACCGAGTGCGCCGCGCTGTCATGATGGGCATGATTTAGCTCTGCCACCAAACAGTGTCCTGGAGGCCGCACCTGCAGCCGCTCCGACCTTTAATTTGGAGCCAACTGCGCCATTCGAGGGAGGGTGGTTAGACCCCTTCGTGGAGGCAGCAGCCTCAACAGAGATCGAACCGAACACCAACCTTATCCTTCGCGAGGCCCATGACTCCCCATCGTCGGACTCTCCTCCGGACTCGGGACCATCTGCGCCCCTGCCAATCGAATCCGATTGGGCGCCGATCATGGATTTCACTGCCGCGGATATCTTTCAGCACTCGCCCTTCGGCGACATACTGAATTCACTAAGGTCTCTCTCTTTGTCAAGAGAGTCCTGGCCGGATTATGACTGGCGGGATTGGGATGCGGATGACGAAGAAATTCGATGCCCACCCACCACCCACTTCATAGCCACTGTCGATGACTTGACCGACAGGCTCGACTACGACTCCGAAGACATCGACGGTATGGACGACGATGCAGGAGATGAACAGGAACCAGCGCCTATAGGGCACTGGAAAGCCACCTCGTCATATGACATATATATGGTGGACACACCCAAAGAAGGCAATGGCGACGGAATAGCGGAGGATGACCCCTCCAAGAAGCAACCTAAGCGCCGGCGTCAGCGGCGCCGCTCTAAGTCCCGCCAAAGCAAAAACGGTGATTCCGGCACAGGAGATAATAACACCCCGGACAGTGCCGAAGACAACCCCCTCCAGCAAGATTCAGCACAGGAGGATGAAGAAGCTAGCCCTCATGAGAGAGCGGCAGATAGAGAGGAAGAGGATGATAATTACATGCCTCCCTCCGAAGATGAGGCAAGCCTCGACTATGACGAATTTGTCGTGGCAGAGGATCTCGTCGAACAAGAGCGCTTGAAGCGCCGGCTTATAGCCATGGAAAATAGCCTTAAGAAAAAGCAACAGCAACTTCAAGCTGATCAAGATCTGCTAGCTGACAGATGGACTGAAGTCCTGGTGGTCGAGGAATATAAACTTGAACGCCCCTCCAAGAGTTACCCAAAATGCAGGTTTCTATCCCGACTGTAGGAAGAAGCGTATGATGCGGCTGATCGGCCACCCCATGGCCGCGACAGAGAGGCATTCCAGCCAAAAGCTCAGCCTGCACCCCGACGCCATTCAAATAAAAAGGCATGGGGAAATACGCCAGACCTGCGAGACGTATTGGAGGACAAAGCAAAACATGCAAGATTGATCTACGGATCACGAGGGCGCGCCACTACGCGAGACGATAATCGTCACGCTGGATACAGCAAAAGTAAATCCGGCCGGGCCGAGCATAGCGGGCAAGACTCATTGGAGCTGCGTCGCGATATAGCCCAGTACAGAGGCGCCGCACACCCCTTATGCTTCACAGACGAAGTAATGGATCATCAAATCCTAGAGGGTTTCAAACCCGTAAATATAGAATCATACGACGGCACAACAGATCCTGCGGCATGGATCGAGGATTTCCTCCTGCATATCCACATGGCACGCGGTGATGATCTACACGCCATTAAATACCTCCCACTCAAACTCAAAGGACCAGCTCGGCATTGGCTCAATAGCTTGCCAGCAGAGTCCATTGGCTGTTGGGAGGATCTGGAAGCCGCATTCCTCGACAACTTTTAGGGCACTTATGTGCGACCACCAGATGCCGATTACTTGAGCCACATAATTCAGCAGCCAGAGGAATCGGCCAGGCAATTCTGGACACGGTTCCTAACAAAGAAAAATCAAATCGTCGAATGTCCGGATGCAGAGGCTCTAGCAGCTTTCAAGCACAACATCCGCGACGAGTGGCTAGCCCGGCACCTTGGTCAGGAAAAGCCGAAATCTATGGTAGCCCTCACGACACTCATGACCCGCTTTTGTGCGGGAGAAGACAGCTGGCTGGCTCGTAGTAACAACATATCAAAGAACCATGGTACTTCGGATACCAAGGACGGCAGTAGCAGGCCACGTCGCAACAAACATAAGCGCCGCATTAACAACAACAATACCGAGGATACGACAGTCAATGCCGGATTCAAAGGCTCTAAACCCGGTCAGCGGAAAAAGCCATTCAAAAGAAGCACTCCGGGCCCTTCCAGTTTGGATCGTATACTCGATCGCTCGTGTCAAATACACGGCACCCCTGACAAGCTAGCCAACCACACCAATAGGGATTGTTGGGTGTTCAAGCAGGCCGGCAAGTTAATTGCCGAAAACAAAGATAAGGGGCCACATAGCGATGACGATGAGGAGCCCCGGCAGCCGAATACCGGAGGACAGAAGAGGTTCCCCCCACAAGTGCGGACGGTGAACATGATATACGCAACCCACATCCCCAAGAGGGAGCGGAAGCATGCGCTCAGGGACGTATATGCGTTGGAGCCAGTCGCCCCAAAGATCAACCTATGGTCCTCCTGTCCGATCACCTTCGATCGCAAGGACCACCCCACTAGTATCCGTCATGGCGGATTCGCCGCACTGGTCCTAGACCCAATTATTGATGGATTTCACCTCACTCGAGTCCTTATGGATGGCGGCAGTAGCCTGAACCTGCTTTACCAGGACACAGTGCGCAAAATGGGTATAGACCCCTCAGGGATCAAACCCACAAAAATGACCTTTAAAGGAGTCATACCAGGAGTAGAGGCCCATTGCACAGGCTCAGTCACACTAGAAGTGGTCTTCGGATCCCCGGATAACTTCCGAAGCAAAGAGTTAATCTTTGATATAGTCCCGTTTCACAGTGGTTATCATGCACTGCTCGGGCGAACCGCATTTGTGAGATTCAATGCGGTACCGCATTATGCATACCTCAAGCTCAAGTTGCCAGGACCCCGCGGGGTCATTATAGTCAATGGAAACACAGAGCGCTCCCTCCGAACGGAGGAGCACACCACGGCCCTCGCAGCAGAAGTGCAAAGCAGCCTCTCAAGGCAATCCACCAGTTCGGCGTTTCAAGACCCGGACAACCTCAAGCGCGCCGGGAGTAATCGACAACTGGACCGCCTAGCACGTTCCGAGCTCGCATAGCAATGCGGCCCCCACCCCAGTCCCAGCCAAACGGCGAAACCCGTGCCACACGTACATAATTATGCATTAAAAATACCACGGGCACAGACGAGGAAGGGGGCACGACTATGGCACGCCCCAAGATGCGGCTTAAACCGCACTAGGGGCTTCCCACTTTGTTATTTTTCTCTCTTTCAGGACATTAATCTCGGGAAACTCTGTCCGACAGCATGATTGCCGAACACATGATGCAGCAACCAAGGAGGCAGAAAGCTACGTCACATCACGGAACTCCGAGGTGGATTACGATAACGAGTGTGATACTTGCTTTAATACTATTCTTCAGCTCGCCCATGGAGGGGACATAGTCCTACTTTTTGCTTATTGCACTGCATGCATCATTCTGCTTTAACGCACCTTTTTGAATAAACAATGCAGAGCATTAAGACTATTATTGCATTCTTCTTTATATATATATATATGTGTTCATTAATGACACCTTGCAACCGTACACTTTGGTACGGCCAATACACCAGGGGCTTAAGTACCCCACAATATGGTGTGAGAAGTCCAAACACTTTCACAAGTGCGGCACCCCGAACTTATAGCATTATATGCATCAGCTCCGAATCATGTCTTTGGTCAATAGTTGGGTTTGCCTGACTCCCATGTTTTGGTACCTTACGTTCCGCTATATCGGCTAAGATAGCACTGGGAGAACTACTGCGATTGTGCCTCGGTTCAGCTGGGCTAAGCACCTCAGTAGAGAAAGCTAAAACTGACTGTCATGATAAGGCGAGAGACTGGTCGCTGTTCGAGAGGCTTTCGAGTCCCTAAAGACTTATGCTGCTTAGAGCGAGGAGTCGGCCCTGTCCGGCTTAAGGCGTGTATCGCGCCCCGAATTCGGCTTTCCGAATACTAGGGGTTTCACCGAAATTTAAAATTATAGAATTCTATGGCTAAGTGAGAGTGATAACGCATTATAGTTTGATTGCCTTGTTCGTTGTGTTGAGCACCTCCCTCGAAGGACCCAACAATGGGAACAAGAGTGCTCAGGTTTATCCCGAACACCCCAGCACTCATGGCATGGGGGCAGAAGCCGACGACTAGCCATCTCTCAGTTTTGATAAACACCCAAATAGAAGGTAATATTTTAAATTCAAACAAGCGTTGCATAGCGCATACGAACAAGTTTTCATAACTACAGGATTACCTGAGCAAGTTTACTCGAATATTATATCTTTCCTACACTCGTCCTCTACGAGACGAGCACCCTTTAGGACACCCTCATAGTACATCTCGGGGTGGCGATGCTCCTTGCCCTCCGGCGGCCCTTCCTTGATCAGCTTCATGGCGTCTAGCTTGGCCCATTGCACCTTCACACGGGCGAAAGCCCGGCGTGCACCATCGATGCAGACGGACCGCTTGACGACTTCCAGCCATGGGCAGGCATCCACAAGCTGCCTCACCAGACCGAAGTAGCTGTACGGAAGGGCGTCGCCAGGCCACAGCCGGACTATAAAGCCCTTCATGGCCTGCTCGGCCGCCTTGTGTAGCTCGACCAGCTGCTTTAGCTGGTCGCTCATAGGCACCGGGTGTTTGGTCCCAGTATATTGGGCCCAGAACCACTTCTCCATTGAGTTTCCCTCCTCGGCCTGGTAAAACATTGCGGCATCCGACACGCTGCGGGGCAAATCTGTGAATGCTCCTGGAGAGCTCCGGATTCGGGTAAGTAACAAGTAATTTACTTTCACATGCTTGCTTTGCATATAGAATGCCTTACCCGCCGCTATCTTCTTCATCACATCAATCTCCTGGAGGGCCTTTTGGGCTTCGGCCTTGGCACTCTTTGCGCTCTCCAGGGCCGCGGCAAGCTCAGACTCTCGTGTCTTCAAGTCAAGCTCCAATGCCTCGTGCTTCGTCATGAGAGCGTGGAGCTCTTGCCGCACCTCGCCCACCCATGCCTCATGCCTTTCCCGCTTGATGCACTCCTTGGCCGCTTTGTTTTCGGCCTCAGATAGCGCTTGCTTCAGGGTCGCCACCTCGGTCGTGGCCCCTGGCAAATTTACGACGATCCTGTCATTTTGCAATCGCATTCTTTTTATACATATCCATAGACTAGGTACTACTTTCCTTTGTTCTCCTCGAGCTGCCTCTTGGCAAGGCCGAGCTCGTCCTTGGACCCTTTAAGGTCCTGCTTCGGTGCGGCGACCTCTGCAGTCAGTGCAGTAGATGCCAGCAGCGAAGCCTGCATACGCATATTGACATACTTATATTAGACTCCTGCGATATTGTTTGATCCTCTGTTCGGTTTTCTTTGTGAACACCGAACAGAGCATTAGTGGCTACTGTCTATGCGGTAATATTTCTACTATATTTCAAAAACTTACCTCAAAGCCTGTTGGAAGGCTGACACATGCTTCAGTCAGTCTGCTCTTGGCGGACTGAACCTTCTGGACCACCGCACTCATAATAGTGCGGTGCTCTTCGTCAATGGAAGCGTTGCGAAGTGCTCCGAGTTGATTGTCCGGTGCCGCTGGATGGGCAGAGGTCACCGACACAGGCGTCTTGCCCCTCTTGGAAGGAGGCCGCCTGCCCGAGTCCGGAACCACTGGAGGTTCCAGCGCGCTGTTCGGCTGAGGGCTAAACTCGGAGCCCTCGGGGGCTTTGCTCCCCCTGCTCCCGGAGTCCGGAAGGTCGCTTTGAGGCACCTCCAGCACTGTCTCCCCTCGACCCAGTGCCTCTTGAGACAACTCCTCGGCGTTGTCCGTAGGGCAAGGGGAGGTGGCGGTCGGAAGTGGATCGCTATCCATATCCGACAAGCCCAGGGAGCCGTCCGACGAGGATACGTTGATACGGGTTCGCGGCGGTCTGTACAATCATGATTCGGCATTAGGAGAAGCATTGCGACAAAGGAAAGCTATGAGTTACTCTGGTATCCGAATACTTACGACTTCGCCAGGGGCTTGGCCCTGAGCAGCCACTCGTCTTCGCCTTCGGCAGCGGTGGTGGAGTAGTCCGGAAGGAGAGTCCTTCCCTTCTTGGACCCTTCGGCCCCCAGTAGGGGCGTCCTTCCTTTTCTTGTCTCCCTCGACTGGAGGGGGAACATCTTCATCTTCCTCCTCGTCTTCGGGGGAGGAGTGCATCGCGGAGTTATCGGACGATGAGTCCGATAACACCTGGCGCCAGGAGCTCTTTCAGGTTCACTTGGCCTTCTCGGTCTTCTCCGGCACCTTGTAAGGAGCCGTCAGGAGAGTGTCCGCAGTGTCTTCGGGCAGAGGGGCCGGACAGTTAATCTGCCCCGACGTCTCCACCCAGTCCTGTCAAAGGCATGGAGATCAGACCCCGCACATGGTTAAGCTAGGGGAAATAAATATCCTACCGGATGTATAGAACTCACCGAATGCGCCCGCGGTCCTTGGTGAGAGAGGGAGGGACCTCGGCGCCCTTGAACAGCACCTTCCAGACGTCCTTGTGCATCGTGTCGAAGAGCTCGCTCAGAGTCTGGTGCTGGGCCGGGTCGAACTCCCACAAGTTGAAGTCCCGTTGTTGGCACGGGAGGATCCGGCGGATGAGCATGACCTGGACTATATTGACAAGCTTGAGCTTCTTGCCGGCCATATTCCGGATACATTTCTGGAGTCTATCCAGCTCTACCGATGAACCCCAGGACAGGCCCTTCTCTTTCCAGGAGGTGAGCCGCGTGGGGATTCCGGATCGAAACTTGGGGGTAGTCACCCATTTGGCGTCGCGCGGCTCAGTGATGTAGAACCACGCCGATTGCCACCCCTTTTTGGTCTCCACGAAGGAGTCTTCAAGCCATATAATTTGGGCATCCTTCCCACCATGGCTACGCCACATTCTTCTTGTTGGCCGCCCACCACCTTCGGCTTGATATTGAAGGTCTTTAACCACAGGCCAAAGTGGGGCCAGATGCGGAGGAAAGCCTCACACACGACGATGAACGCCGAAATGTTGAGGACGAAGTTCAGGGCCAGATCATGGAAGTCCAGCTAGTAGTAGAACATGAGACCACGGACGAATGGATGAAGGGGAAACCCTAGTCCGCGGAGGAAGTGGTGGAGGAAAACTACCCTCTCATGAGGTTCCGGGGTAGGAACGATCTGCCCCGCAGCGGGCAGCCGATGCGCGATATTCGCGGCTAAGTATCCGGCGCCGCGCAGCTTTTTGATGTGCCCCTCCATAATGGAGGAAGCCATCCATTTGCCCCCTGCTCCGGACATGTTTGGAGAAGGTTGAGGGGAAGGATGTGGACTTGGGCGTTAGAGCTCGAGTGCGCAAGAATGGATAGGCAAGGAGGAAGAAGGCGTGGGTACAAAAAGGTTAAACCTTATCCCTTTATAAGGGCGGCCGAAGCCATGCGCCCCCACTAGCCTGGTAAAACTCGCTTATTCCCCAAGCGTTGTAATCGATGGAACGGTTGGGTTACCCACGCCCGTATTGATGAGAATCTCGTAATAAGGGGGACACGATACCTGCTTTGACAAGACGTGTCAGGAAACTTCCTTGCGATATGTGCGGAGTTAGTTAAAGGAAACAATTTGAATAATCACCAGGCCATGGCATAATGTTATGTTGCCAAAACGTGTTGGCAGATTAGATTTGTGGAAATATTATTCTCTCTACGGTGGTATGTGGAAATTATTTTGCAGGGTCGGACACTATCCTTGTATTCAAATTCTTCCGTGATGTATTCGGAGGAGGAACCCGCCTTGCAATGCCGAAGACAATACTGCGTGCCGGACTCATCGTCATTGAAGCCCAGTTCAGGGGCTACTGAGGGAGTCCGGGATTAGGGGGTCTCCGGACAGCCGGACTATATCCTTTGGCCAGACTGTTGGACTATGAAGATACAAGATTGAAGACTTCGTCTCGTGTCCGGATGCAAGCTAGACAGTACGGATATGGATATCTCCTCCTTTGTAACCGACCTTGTGTAACCCTAACCCTATCCGGTGTCTATATAAACCGGAGGGTTTTAGTCCGTAGGACAACAACAATCATACCATAGGCTAGCTTCTAGGGTTTAGCCTCTCCGATCTCGTGGTAGATCAACTCTTGTAACACTCATATCATCAATAATAAATCAAGCAGGACGTAGGGTTTTACCTCCATCAAGAGGGCTCGAACCTGGGTAAAACATCGTGTCCCCTGCCTCCTGTTACCATCCGCCTAGACGCACAGTTCGGGACCCCCTACCCGAGATCCGCCGGTTTTGACACTGATAGGCGGGTTCCCCTGGTCCTCCCCGACTAGGAAGCGGAGGGCCTTGTCCAGCTCCTCGTCGGATAAGGCATCCAGGTGCAGGAGGAGGTCGCCTCCCTTGTCCATAAGCTTCCACAAGGGGCGCGAGCGCGCCTGGAGCGGAGCCAGGTGCTGCGCCAGGAGCTCCTTGACGATCATGGCCCCCATTAGCTTCTCCGCCTTCGGGTCATCAGGCTTCAGGTCGGCCACCATCCTCCCCAACATCTGCTCCGCCTGCGGGTCGGTGAGCTTCGCGCTATTCCACTCCTCGTGAGGCGCTGGCATCCCCGTTGGCAGCACCAGCCGAGGGTAGGGGCTCTTGGCGTCCATGTGGACCCACTTGTTCCGGAAGCCCTCCACCTTCTTCCTGGCTCTTGAAATTGTGTTGCTTCTGTTGGCCGCGATGAAGTTGGCGCACCCCAAGCACTGGCCCTCCTTGTTCCGGAGATAGAAGAAATGGCGAAGCAGTGCCACAGATGGCATCACCCCCATGAATGCTTCGCGGTAGAAGGCGAAGATCGATAGGAGAAGGACGGAGTTGGGATGAAGATGGAGGGCGTGGAACTTATAATGGTGGAGGATGGCATAGAAAAATTCAGAGAAAGGGGGGACCAACCCCACGAAGACATTGTGCATGAAGAAGGGGTAGAAGGTACTACCCGAGGCCTCCGGTTCGGCGGAGCCGACCCGAAGCACGGTCTCTCCCCCCTCATCCCCCCTCATTGCTGTTGCCCGCTGCCATCAGGAGCGTGGCAGCGAGGTTCTTCTCCGAGACGGTGGATGCACTTAGGGCGGGCCCGAACCAGGAGGTCGAGCGCATGACGTTAGCCATGTTGGTGGCCATCGGCTGCAACCTCGGGGAAAAGTTTCGGTCGATCTGGAGTCTTTTTGGGAAAGAAGGAGAAGGGGATCTGGAGCAAGACGAAGGGAGAGCAATGAAAGCCCTGTGGTGGGCGCCAACCCTTTTTGTCAGGCGATGACGGTTGCCAATGCGGCATGGAGAAGCGGAGGCGCACATGTCCCATCAATCGCCACGCGTCGACCAAGGCCGCAGGAGGTTGGGGCCCGCGGCGCTTCACACTTGCCCTTTGGCTTTGCCTTGAAGCCAAGTTTGAGCGCACCTTGGGCCCGGGGGCTACTGTCGGCGTTCTGGGACAGGGGGTGCCCAGACTTGCTGCCTGCGGCCCGCGGTGTGGCTCCTTCGGCAGCCCGGTACGGTCCATCTTCAGCAGCAACAACTCAAGATCCTCGGGAGGGGCCAAGCCTCGCGAGGCGGACGACGCCAAGACCTCCCTGGGGGAAGCCTCGCTAGGCTGGCTCCTGAGGAGCGGAGATATCTATGCAGGGCGCACCTCGCGAGGTTCACATGACGTGAGCCATGACGACCAAGGCCAGGTGGGCGCCAGCGGGCGCAGAGTACTAGTTTTCTCTTTCGTGATAAGGAGGCAAGCGCAGGCACGGGGTCTCGAGGCATCAGGTAAAGGTTTCCATATCGGTGCAATAGACCAAGACTGGCAGGACGGCAGGATGGAGGTCATCGCGGAGCCCACGGCAGCGTCACCACCAGAGCCTTTTACAGGCGAAGAATACTTTTGTCCGGATAGCTTGTACTAGTTGTCTCCCTTCAAACTTGGCCGTTGTGGGATCCCTTCCCGCCTAACATTTGGGAAGAGGACGAAGGCTGCTATAAATAGGACTTAGACACCACCAAAGTAGAGGACGGATCATTCAGATCATCCTCCCACCTCACCAGCTCATCGAGCTAAAGAACACCTCACCTCCTGAGGCTGTTCATCAACTGTACTAGTTCATCCTCAGCCCCTCGAGGCAATCCACCCCAAAGCTGGAGTAGGGTATTACACCGCAAGGTGGCGCGAACTAGGGTAAATCTCTGTGTTGCTCGTTCTTTCGGCTCGTCGAGCTAGGCCGTGGGATCATTTAGCGAGTGTGCTAGGGAGAGAGTGTTCTTCGTGCGCACCCCAGAGTTCGAACCTCTCAAGGGTCTGCGGAACCCGTAATCCAACAACCAATCGGTCAGTATTCTGATGAAACCGAAATCTTATATATACCGAAGAACCGACCCGAATGGTTCGGGGGAACCGAACGCCCAACCCTACTTGCACCCAAGACGATAAAGGGTTTTCAATCCCTTCACGATCACTTGCAGAGGTGACATCTGAAAGAGATAGATAAATAAAACTAAACAAAAGATAAAATATTTTTGGGTTTTTTGGTTTATAGATATGAAAGTAAAAGATCGCAAAATAGTAGATCAGAAACTAATATGATGGAAAATAGACCTGGGGGCCATAGGTTTCACAAGAGGCTTCTGTCATGAAGGTAAATAATACGGTGGGTGAACAAATTACTGTCGAGCAATTGATAGAAAAGCGCAAAGTTATGACGATATCCAAGGCAATGATTATGAAATATAGGCATCACGTCCGTGTCAAGTAGACCGACTCCAACCTGCATCTACTACTATTACTCCACACATCGACCGCTATCCAGCATGCATCTAGAGTATTAAGTTCATAAAGAATGGAGAAACGCCTTAAGTGAGATGACATGATGTAGAGGAATAAACTCAAGCAATATGATGTAAACCCCAGCTTTTTATCATCCATGGCAACAATTCAATACGTGTCTCGCTACCCCTACTTTGTCACTGGGTGAAATCATCCAAGATTGAACCCAAAGCTAAGCACCTCTCCCATTGCAAGAAAAACCAATCTAGTTGGCCAAACCAAACCGATAGTTCGAAGAGAAATACAAAGATATCAAATCATGCATACAAGAATTCAGAGAAGATTCAAATAATATTCATAGATAAGCTGATCATAAATCCACAATTCATTGGATCTCGACAAACACACCGCAAAATAAGATTACATCGGACAAATCTCCAAGAACATCAAGGAGAATATGGTATTGAGAATCAAAGAGAGAGAACAAGCCGTCTAGCTACTAGCTATGGACCCGTAGGTCCGAGGTAAACTACTCACGCTTCATTGGAAGGAAAATAGGGTTGATGTAGATGCCCTCCGTAATCGAATCCCCCTCCGGCAGGATGCTGGAAAAGGCCCCAATATGGGATCTCACGGGAACATAAGGTTGCGACAATGAAATGTGTTTTCGTGGATGCCTCTGGTGGTTTGGGAATATATGTGAATATATAGGAGGCATAAATAGGTCAGGAGTCATGTGGGACCCACAAGGTAGGGGCGCGCCCTACCCCCTGGGCGCGCCCTCCACCCTTGTGGATGCCTCGTGGCTCTTCTGACTTGAACACCAAGTCCCTTGGGTGTCTTCTGGTCCATGAAAAATCATCATGAAGTTTTATTCATTTGGTATTCCTTTTCTGCGAAGCTTAAAAACAAGAAAAAACAGAAACTGGCACTGGGCTCTAGGTTAATAGCTTAGTCCCAAAAATAATACAAAATAGCATATGAATGCATATAAAACATCCAAAATAGATAATATAATAGCATGGAACAATAAAATATTATAGATACGTTGGAGACGTATCACAGCTATGTACTCCGCTTCACATGTAGATCCCGCCACGACACTCTGCTTGGAACTGCACCAATTGACAATACACCATTCAATATAAATAAGTATCCGGTTTGTCACTTAGAGTCATCCAGATCTGTGTCGAAACTAGCATCGACGTAACCCTTTATGACGAGCTCTTTGTCACCTCCATAAACGAGAAACATATCCTTGGTCCTTTTCAGGTACTTCAGGATATTCTTGACCGCTGTCTGGTGATCCACTCCTGGATTACATTGCTACCTCCCTGCCAAACTTATAGCAAGGCACACATCAGTTCTGGTACATAGCATGGCATACATTATAGAACCTATGGCTGAGGCATAGGGAACGAGTTTCATTCTTTCTCTATCTTCAGTCATCGTCGAACTTTGAGTTTGACTCAATTTCACGCCTTGCAACACAAGCAAGAACCCTTTCTTTAATTGGTCCATTTTGAACTTCTATAGGACATCGTCAAGGTATGTACTTTGTGAAAGTTCTATTAAGCGTCTCGATCTATCGCTATAGATCTTGATGCCTAATATATAAGCAGCTTCACCGAGGTCTTTCATTGAAAAATTCTTATTCAAATATCCTTTTATGCTATCCAGAAATTCTATATCATTTCCAATTAACAATATGTCATCTACATATAATATCCGAAATGCTACAGAGCTCCCACTCACTTTCTTGTAAATACAGGCTTCACCGTAAATCTGTATAAAACTGAATGCTTTGATCACCTCATCAAAGCATATATTCCAACTCCGAGATGCTTGCACCAGTCCAGAGATGGATCGCTGGAGCTTGCACACTTTGTTAGCACCTTTAGGATTGACAAAACCTTCTGGTTGCATGATATATAACTCTTCTTTATGAAACTCATTAAGGAATGTAGTTTTGACATCCATTTGCCAGATTTCATAATCACAAAATGCGACAATTGCTAACATGATTCAGATAGACTTAAGCATCGCTACGGGTGAGAAAGTCTCATTGTAGTCAACCCCTTAAACTTGTCAAAAACCTTTTGCGACAAGTCAAGCTTTGTAGACACTGATATTACCATCAACGTTCATCTTCCTCTTGAAGATCCATTTATTCTCAATGGCTTGCCGATCATCGGGTCAGTCCACCAAAGTCCACACTTTGTTCTCATACATGGATCCTATCTCAGATTTCATCGCCTCTAGCCATTTGTCAGAATCTGGGCTCATCATATCTTCTTCATAGTTCATAGGTTTGCCGTTGTCCAGCAACATGACTTCTAGTACAGGATTACCATACCACTCTGGTGCGGTATGTGTTCTGGTCCACCTATGAGGTTCAATAGTAACTTGATCGGAAGTTTCATGATCATCACCATTAGCTTCTTCTCTAGTTGGTGTAGGCATCACGGGAATGGTTTTCTCTGATGTGCTAATTTCCAATTCGAGAGAAGGTACAATTGCCTCATCAAGTTCTACTTTCCTCCCACTCACTTCTTTCAAGAGAAACTCTTTCTCTAGAAATGACTCATTCTTAGCAACAAAGATCTTGCCTTCGGATCTTTGGTAGAAGGTATACCCAATAGTTTCTTTAGGGTATCCTATGAAGACGCACTTCTCCGCTTTGGGTTCGAGCTTATCAGGCTGAAGCCATTTGACATGAGCGCCGCATCCCCAAACTTTAGGAAACAACAGCTTAGATTTCTTGCCAAACCATAGTTCATACGGTGTCATCTCAACAGATTTAGATGGTGCCCTATTTAACGTGAATGCGACTGTCTCTAATGTATAACCCCAAAATGATATTGGCAAATCGGTAAGACACATCAGAACGCACCATATCTAGTAAAGTACGATTACGATGTTCAAACACACCATTACGATGTGGTGTTCCAGGTGGCATGTGATACTTCTTGAGCTTGCGTAGGTTTTTCCCTTGAAGAGGAAAGGGTGATGCAGCAAAGTAGAGATAAGTATTTCCATCGGTTAGAGAACCAAGGTATCAATCTAGTAGGAGACAACACACAAATCACCAATAACTGCACAAACAATCAAACAACTTGCACCCAACGCGATAAAGGGGTTTTCAATCCTTTCATAGTTACATGCAGAAGTGAGATCTGATAGAGATAGATAAATAAAACTAAAGATAAAGTAAATATGTTTGGTATTTTTGGTTTATAGATCGGAAAGTAAAATATTGCAAAATAGTAGATCGGAAACTTATATGATGGAAAATAGACCCAGGGGCCATAGATTTCACTAGAGGCTTCTCTCAAGATAGCAAATACTATGGTGGGTGAACAAATTACTGTCGAGCAGTTGATATAAAAAGCACACAGTTATGATGATATCCAAGGCAATGATTATGAAATATAGGCATCACATCCGTGTCAAGTAGACCGGAATGATTCTACATCTACTACTATTACTCCACACATCGACTGACTCCTGCCTGCATCTAGAGTATTAAGTTCATGAAGAATAGAGTAACGCATTAAGTAAGATGACAGATGTAGAGGAATAAACTCAAGCAATATGATGTAAACCCCATCTTTTTATCCTCGATGGAAACAATACAATATGTGCCTTGCTGCCCCTACAGTCACTGCGAAAGGACATCGCAAGATTGAACCCAAAGCTAAGCACTTCTCCCATTGCAAGAAAAACCAATCTAATTGGCCAAACCAAACCGATAGTTCAAAGAGAATTACAAAGATATCAAATCATGCATAAAAGAATTCAGAGAAGATTCAAATAATATTCATAGATAAGTTGATCATAAATCCACAATTCATCGGATCTCCACATACACACCACAATAGAAGATTACATCGGATAGATCTCCAAGAACATCGAGGAGAACATGGTATTGAAAATCAAAGAGAGAGAAGAAGCCATCTAGCTACTAGCTATGGACCCGTAGGTCTGTGGTAACACTACAAAACAATACACTTCCATGATGATACGTGTTTGTCACAGTAGGTCGTTTTTTTGTCATGCATGTACATCCATGACAAATTTATGACAGAATCAAGATAGTCATACCTGTGCTGTCGTAGAAGTGTTCCATGACATTACCAAAATTATCATCACGGAAGTGTCCACTTCCATGATGATAAATCGCGTGTCACAAAAGTGCTTTCGGCAAGGGTGACCGACACGTGGCATCCACCGTAACGGAACTTCGTTCAGCTATCGGGTCGGGTTTTGGATCCGATAACCCGTTAACAGCCCCGGCCAATGGGAAATTTCCATGTGTAAAATTCTTATTTGCCGGACGAAACACGTGTCAGCTCGTCAGTGGGTCAGATAGGCGCCTATGATACGTCGACACGTGGCACGGCCCAACAGAGGCCCATTCCTGTGAAAAGGCCAGCTCGTTTGACTTGGTCAAAAGGTGGCGGGCCGGCCCATGGAAAGCCTGTTAACGGCCTGTTCGCATATAGCCCATTTACAACCCGCTAACCCAAGGCCCGTTATGCCCTATCCGAATTATGCCCAGTAGCATCATCTAGGCCATCCAATAGGATTCCAGCCCATTTTCACTTCTGGCCTATGACGTCTTTCGGCCCATATGAGGCCCTATGTAACTCTTGGCCTATTAATGGCCCGTGGTGAAACTGGCCCGTAATGAACAGTGTATCACTTTACACCCATTAACGGCCCATGGTGAAACTGGCCTGTAATGAACAGTGTATCACTTTATACCCATTAACGGCCCATTATTCCGTTGGGCCGTTTCCAGCCCATGTTATCTTTTGGCCTTCTCAGAACGCATTTATTCTTGGGCTCCTTTCCAGCATTCGTTCACTTTTAGCCCGTTACTGTCATTTTCTGCTTGTGGGCCAAATTCAACCCGTGGTAACAGTCGGCCCATTTGTGGTCCGTTAATATGCTGGGCCGTTTCCATAGCGTCATCAAATACGTCCTATTAACGATGGCCCGTTACGGTCGGCCCATGAACGGACGATTCCAACTATAGCCCGTCTACGGCCATAATGCGGCCTGTTATTGGCCCATGTTTGGCCAATCGATCATACGGCCCGTATAAGGCCCATTGATGATACGGCCCGTAGAAGGCCCATTGTTTCTATGGCCCATAGAAGGCCCACTGTTTCTACGGCCCGTAGGAGGCCCAGTGTCACTATAGTAAATATTAGCCCATGGTTATTGTGGCCTAGTTTTAAAAAATAGGTTATTGCAGCCACTAGTTAACCGCGGAAAAAGAGCTGCAATGACTACAAGCAAACAAATAAACAAGACAACAAGGAAATAAATAAGCAAGCAACTAACGCTAGGCTATCACGGCTATTACACATATTACATCCACTGGGCATCAAAGTTCGCCACCAGTGCAAATATAGGGAACAAAGCAGCATATCATATACACTGGCCGTCAAAATTGGCCACCAGTGCAAATAAACGTGGCAGCAAAACAAGAGCATAACTGAAACAACTTTAGAAGAGCTCAAGAAACATTATCGTGGGTATCCACCATGCTGGCAATAAGCTTAGCAAGCTGATTAGCTTTGTCCTGTTTGGCGCTAAAATCCTCCAACGCTTGCTGTTGCACCAGAAAGTATGCATCTGAATTCTCCAGGGACTTCTGCAGTCCTTCCGCTTCTTGTCGCAACACAGCTGATCGATGTCTTTCAGCTTGTAGTTGAGACTCAAGAAACCGAACTGATTCAGACAGTGAGTTTGAATAGCTTGTGCAAGCGGTAGTGGCCAGTAACTCCAACACTAAACCAAGACAGGATGTGTCACTATCCTGAACCTTATCTGCATTACTTCCTTTACCGTTGCTTAATAAGGCACTCTTCCCCAATATTCTGTCAGCATTCTAAAAGAAGAAACAAGCAGACACATAACAAGTTTAGCATGTACTAGTATATGAAACTCATTTCGGTGAACCAGTTCATTAGTAAGGTGGACAGGATTAAACTACCAAGTCTTCTATTGCCAAGTACTAGTAGATAATAAAAGCATCACACAAACATATATCTATGTCCTATGGTAGCAATGGAATCTTAAATTAGAACAGTTGTTCTTCAGGTTTAGGCACTTGTTCTACATGAACAGAGTATGCTAAGACGCAAGAATATAATACTTAAAAATAGAAAATGAGCTCATAGACCTTACCACATTCTTGGTTCGGGACCAGTACAGAACAAGGCGTTCCTAGTCATTGTCCAGTAAATGTGTCTCAAGAGAACGTAAGGGTATTTGATGAGTTTCTTTGCCGGTGAAGTACGTTTTCTTTAGGTAATTCCGATACTGCCACCAAGCATTCTTGAACATAGCAGAGGTATTAGCATAGGTTACCTCATCCTGAGTTTCCAAGTCGGTCCTTCTCTATAGAGAAAAATGGGAAAATTTGCTGTATTATAACCATCATGGAGGTAGGATGTATGGGACGAAGCAAAGTAATTGCCATGAATAACATTACTTACACATAACTCCTGGACAAACACCTGCAACTGGCATTTTCCTTCATCTTCAGTATAATATTTCCAAGATGGGAAGATACGCACATACGATTTAACAACATCAAAAGCGATAGATGCTAAACTACGACTAGCTGGTTGTGCTTCCTCCACAGGAATAGGCGTAATAACTGGTGGAGTTAGGGTTCGCCGTGATAGTACTGGCCCTTTGGGCCGCCATGGAGCAGCCTTACTAACTGCTCTTGTTTGGGAGCTCTGTGGTGGAGATGGTGTTGTGTCAATAGGAACTGGGTTACTATCGGCTGGGGTTGGGGTTAGATTGGGTGAACCTGGTTCTCTGTCCATCATAGTAGGGGTACAATCTGCGAGAGTTTGGGTTATGTGTGGTAGGGCTGGTTCTTGTGCATGTACAACCGGGGTGCTATCTCCACCAAGAGGTAGCACTGTTTTATTTGAGACCGTGTTTTTATTCCGCTAGATACTGGCATCATCCTCTCCAATTCAAATGGCTGATAAACAGGAAACATAGTTGAATGTACAGACATTGTATGAGAAACAAATGCAATAGGTAGTGTGGAAAAAAGTGGGCATGAAATAGTTGACATGTATATTGTTTAACTAAAACGGATAGCATGACATAATTTCACATATATGATGTCTATCTAAACTGGATAGCATAGCATAACATAATTCAAAGATATGATGAATAACTAAACAGGATCGCATGACATAATTCACCTAGATGTTATCTAAGTAATTAGGATCGCATCATTTAATTCACATATGTGATTTATATGCTAAACAGAGGGCATTCGATATGATGTCTGAACTAAGAACATGGTGTTGAATATTGTGTATATGATGTCTAAACTATGCAATGCAAGACACCGTATGCATGATATGAGAAGTATGACCATGCCAAGTTAGAGCATACACCTCAGTGGGGGAATAGGACTGGTCATCTGTCTCTGAATCCATCTCTGAGGAGCTATCAGGACCCAACAAGAGATCTGCTTCGACAGGTAGCACTGTCTACTCTGAAGGCCTTGTTTTCACTTCAGATTTTCCCATCTCCACTGATTCACAGGAAGAGTAGTTTAACGGACAAACATTGTCGACAAATGGAAATGTAATGAAGAAAAGGATGTGCAAGATATCATTCAAATATATGATGCCTTGTTAAACAGGATGGCATTGCACATTTCACATATATTATGGCTGGCTAAAAGACATGAGACTGCATAATTCCCATATATGATATAGAAACTAAACAGGTGGCATTACAGAACATGTCTAAACTAAGCAGATGACATATATGATGTCAAAAGTAGGCACTCCAAGGCAACATATGCATGATATGACTAACATCATCATGCCAACGTAGAGCAAACACCTTGGGGGTAAATAGGAGTGGTCAGCGGCGTCTGAATCCGCCTCAGAACAGATATCTTCCTCTGGATTACAATCTGGAGAGGGGTGGGGAGGGTTTGCCATTGAACCCACCATGGAGCGATGTCTGCATGACATTGTATTGCCGCGCAAAACTCTTCTCTTTTTCTCTACATGTTCAGCATGACTGTGTACAATATCTGACATGCATACGAAAAAAATATGGTGAGATTATGTAAGGAGAGCATGCAAAAATTTAGAGTGATGGTAACAACCAGTGGATCGATGTTTTTCTGTTGAACCAAAATAGCCCTAATGGATCGACGTGAATGTATAGTAATAAGTGATGCAACAAGTGTACAACCTCTTTGCCGTAGCCGTGTCGACCTCAACATCATTGGGTTGGTCGCTGAAGCAGTTGAGGCAGAGGTGGCTGTCGGAGGTGTGGAGGAAGATCTGAGGAATCTGTAGACGGTGTCCAGGGCACTGCTCTGTTGTGATGGATCGTTCTGTCGTTGGAGCAGCTCTGGTGAGCCGTAAGACGTCAAGGCTGAAGCAGCACAAGACAGACATCGTCAATCTCAAGTGGGATCCTAATAGCATCTACAATAGATGATGTAAAATGGATGTAAAATTAACATCACCAAAAATGGACGTATCATGTACATTCAGAATAAAGTAGCGACTGCTGCTAGTAAGGTAAAACGTAGCAATTCCAGTACATCTCGATGTTGTTCGGCGGAACCGACAACCAAACCAAAATTTCGGTACATAGAATCTTCGGTTAGCTAATCTTTTATTGACCGATGTCGGTTCTCTGGGACCGGGGGTGCCCAGACTTGCCTGCCTGCGGCTCGTACTGTGGCTCCATCAGCGGCCCGGTACGGCCCAACTTCAGCAGCAACAACTCAAGACCCTCGCAAGGCGGACGACGCCAAGACCTGCCTGGGGGCTGCCTCGCTATGCTGGCTCCCGGGGAGCGGAGATTTCTATGCAGGGCGCACCTCGTGAGGCTCACATGACGTGTGCCATGACGACCAAGGCCAGGCGGGCCAGAGTACCAGTTTCCTCTTTGGTGCTAAGGAGGAAAGCGCAGACGCGGGATCCCGAGGCATCAGACAAAGGTTTCCATATCGGTGCAACAAGACCAAGACCACCAGGACGGCAGGACGAAGGTCATCATGGAGGCCACGATAGCGTCACCACCAGAGCCTTTTGCAGGCGAAGACTACTTTTGTCAGGATAGCTTGTACTAGTTGTCTTCCTTCAAACTTGGCTGTTGTGGGATCCCTTCCCACTTAACATTTGGGAAGAGGACCAAGGCCACTATAAATAGGACTTAGCAACCACCATAGTAGAGGACGGATCATTCAGATCATCCTCCCACCTCACCAGATCATCGAGCTCAAGAACACCTCACCTCCTAAGGCTATTCATCCAATGTACTAGTTCATTCTCAGCCCCTCAAGTTAATCCACCACAAAGCTGGAGTAGGGTATTACACCGCAAGGTGGCCTGAACCAGGGTAAATCTCTGTGTCGCTCGTTCTTTGGGATCGTCGAGCTAGGCTGTGGGATCGTTTAGCGAACGCGCTGGGGAGGGAGTGTTCTTCGTGCGCACCCCAAAGTTTGAACCTCTCAAGGGTCTGCGGAACCTGTAATCCGATATTTGGCGTGCCAAGTAGGGGTGCGCTGAAACCTCTCTTTCGTCGACCGACGTACCGCCACTCCATCGCTTCCATGGCTGACGCCCACCGAGCCGTGTTGAGCGCCGAGCCGCTCTCGCTGCCCGTGTTGCCCAAACGGCACCCTTTGGCGGGCCTGCTTGCCGCTCTCCATCACCCGCTGCCAACGCCGCCACTGGCCCGGCGGGGAACAAGCAGCAAGCTTCGTGCTGCACCCCTCTGTGCAGCGGGACGGACGCACTGCCACCCCGTCGCTGACTCCGACCGGCTCATCGTCCCACGCTCATCGCGGGCCAGCGGATGCATAGGCTGCGCCGCTCATGGTGCGTGAGCTCCTGCACTACCTCCCCGTCGACGACCTCTACGAAGACTGGCTGGACCGCATCGCCGAGCTCGTCAACGCTGCTGGGGGCTCTCCTGCACCATCCCTTTTGCTACCTCGTCCGCCCCCTGCTGCGGGCGATGTAGCCCATGGAGCGCCTCCACCACCTCCCCGTCAATATGTCATCCTTGGACCGAGACGCGCTGCCCCACGGTGTGACCCGCCGCATAGGGTGCCCGCGCATGAAGGAGAAAGCCGCCAGGAGGTCCAGCGGCTGCAACTGGACGCTCCTGCACTCCTGGCACCACCACATCAAGACCGTGCACCGCCTGCGGCGGCGATGCGTGGATACCAAGACCAGGCTCCGCCTCCATGGCGAGCTCTGGTGACCACCGCTGGCTGTCGCGCCTTCATCCCCGAGCTGCGCAGCATTGCCTGGCCCGGCAAGTTCAAACCTGACCTGCCTCCGCGCTACGAAAGCACCCTCGACCCTGCTGAGTTCCTCTAGCTCTATGAGCTGAGCATCGAGGCAGCCAACTGCGACGAAAAGGTCATGCCGAACTAGTTTACCATTCCCTCAAGGACGGAGCACGCTCGTGGTTCATGAACCTGCCCATGGGATCAATCTCCTCCTGGGGCGAGATGTGCGAGCGTTTCATCGCCAACTTCCAGGGCACTCGCGACCGCCCGCCGGCCACAGCTGACCTGTGGCTCATCAAGCAGCAGTCTGGGGAGACCCTGGAGAAGTACATCCAATGCTTCAATTGCGTTCGCCTCAAGATTCACAAGGTGACGGACGAGGCCATCATCTCAGCATTCTCTGACGGCGTACACGATGTCAAGATGATGGAGGAGCTCGCCCTACACGAGGACCTGTGCACGGCTCTGGAGATGTTCAACATGGCGACCAAGTGCGGGAGAGCTGAGGAGGGGCGCCTCTCTCTCCTCGAGCTCCTAGTCGCCGACCCAGAAGACAAGAAGGCCAATACCAAGGACGTGAAGCGCAAGGGAGCGGCTGTGCTCGTGGCTAAACCAGAGATGAAGTGCGGCTGCGACCACCCCGAGTCATCCAAGGGCAGCCGCCCATTCTGCGCCTTCCACAGCGTACACAACCACAACATCAATGACTGTCAGGAGCTCAGGTCCATCCACAATGGGCGCTTCGGTCGACACCCCGAGCGCAACGACCGAGGCTACCGCCACGGAGGAGGCGGAAATGGAGGGCGCTGGGATGACCGCGGTCCCCGCCAGGAGTGGCGCGACCAGCCTCGTGAGGACCGTTGGTAGGACCAGCCTCGCGAGGGCGTCTGGAGGGACCGGCCTCGCGTGGACCGTCCTCAGAGTAAGGTTGGCCTCCCTCCGCTGCCACCACCGCCGAGAAGGAACGACCACCACCACCAGGACGAGGGGGCGGGAGGCTTCCAGGAGCCTCGCACCATCACCTGCATCTTGGGTGGCACTCAGGCCCCAGCCTCCCACCGTGTCTTCAAGTAGTTCGTGCGTGAGGTGAACGTGGCCCTCCCCAGGCTCGAGGCCACGCGCCCACTCAGGTGAACGTGGACCATCACCTTCAGCTCGTCCGACCAGCTCAAGTGCACGGCAACCGCCGACTCCCTCCCAATGCTCTGCTTGCCCGTCATCAGCAACGTCCTTGTCACCAAGACCCTCATCAATGGTGGCACAGGGCTCAATGTTCTTTCCATCGAGATGTTCAACCGCCTCCAAGTGCCATATGATCAGCTGCAGCCCACCAAGCCCTTCTCAGGTGTGACCGACGGCTCCACCACTCCGGTAGGGTAGATCCGCCTCCCTGTCACCTTCGGCTAGCGCGACAACTACCGCACCGAGCTCATCGACTTCGACGTCGCGCACATCCGCCTCCCGTACAACTCCATCCTTGGGTATCCGGCCCAGGCCAAGTTCATGGGGGTGACCCACCATGGCTACAACATCCTCAAGATGCCAGGAAGTTGCGGTGTCATCACGGTCACCTGTGAGGAGAAGGACGCAGTGTGCTCCCTTGAGCGCGCTTACCAGGCAGCGGCGATTGAAGACCCAAACAACGAAGGCGCCATCTACCCTCCTGAGGCAGTCCCCAAGAAGAAAAAGTAACTGCTCCGCCAAGAGCCTCATGAGAGCGGTGTCTCCAACGGCACCACCTTAAGACCAGCGCCCACAGATGGGGTGCCTCCCTCTCGCGCATAGGAAGGCGCCCCGGCGCTCTCCTCAGGCTGGGCTCGGGGGCTCTCTTATGGAGGGCCTCTGACTTGGCCAACATCACGAGGGAGGTGCTCGGGCACCACATGGAGGCATGTTTCGCCGCGCGCTTCCCTCACGAGGGCACTGGGCACAAGGTGCCATGTGCTCAGGAGTTCATCACCAAGACGACCAAGGAGCTTCAAGAGGCGAGAGCCATGCGTGGCGACCATCGCCTACCACCTGGCGCAGCTCATTGTCCTGGCGAGGACAACGAGCTGCGCGTCCACGTCAACATCCCCGGGCTCAGCAGAGCCACAACTCAGGAGCGCTTCTGGCCTTCGCGCGCTGGATGGTGTGAGGGCCCACCTCACAGCTACATTCGCATGCCTATTGGCTTGCCGAACGCGGCTGCCGCCTTACAGCGTCGCCTGCGAAGCATCGTGGCTGCTCAGGAGGCCAGGTACCACGCGGTCCTGGTGGAGGTAGCGACGGTTCAAGACCGAGGCGGCTCGTGAGGGGCAACCTCTTCAGGGCGCATCTTCAGCTACTTCAACATCTCTCCAGCAACGGCACCAGGTGACATCTTCTAGTTTATTCAGTTGGGGCGCCCCTCGGGCTGCATCATCCCCAAGTCGCATGGGCCTGTCCCTGCGACACGTATCCTTTTGCGTATTTTAGTTTATCTTGTTGGGACGCCCCTCGGGCTGCATCATCCCCAAGACGCATAGGGTCCATCCCTGCGGCATGTCTCGTTCTTGCATCTATCTGGACTAGCTTTACCTCCTTCCATGAGTTACTTTAAGATTATTATATGCATGTCTAGTACTTCGATACCATGAACATCGTACGCCCTTGCAAACCCACCAATGCCCGCCTCATGATTAAGGACTGGCACGGCGCTAGTGCTCGGGTCCGTCCCTGCAGCGCCACTAAACCCAAGAGGCTAAGCTCTAGCCCACGTGCCAGCTCCCGTGTACGTCACCTCCTGTCGGAGTAATGGGCCACGGGAAGGCTAACCCGAGTCCTAGAACCTTTCAAGGCATCGGGGCAGGCTGCGGCCCTCAAGACCCCAGGACAAAGAGCCGCCTTCTGAGGAGTCGGCGGCAAGGCCACCGACTAGCCACTCGCAGCCGAGTCCCAGGGACGACTTCAGGACAAACCGACTCCTAACTGATGACTTCCCAAGAAGCCGGCCTTGGGGAGTTGGCCCGCGGCTCCAGTAAAACCCCATGTCCTCATCAAGAGGGACAGGACAGGGGAGTGGCTATAGTGAATACTGCTCCACCCATTTCCAAAGGCAAGCATGGTCACAGTACGCCATACTCGTGGAGATCTTCGTGCGGCGTGGCACTGTTGCCATACTGGCCGTGACATCAGCACCGGTGGACCAAATCCTGCGCCCACGATGGCTTGTCAGTACGACCTTTGGGTGGCGGGTCCCACCGGCCAGCGGGATCCCAGAAGACGGCAAGTGCACCACAAGTCGGACCCGTCAGGAGTCGGCCCCCGAGAGTCGGCCGGCTCCTCCCCCGGGGCCCACGCACCATTAACCAAATGTGACGGAGAGTGGCAATAGTGATCGCCCGCCAGGCGGCGGGGCTGTTGCCACGACTCCATGACGAAGCCCACGTCATTAGAAGCACGGCTACAGTAATCAGCAGCCGGCAAGACCCGCCCGCGGCGGATGCGGCCTGTTGGCTCCGTACCGGGCCAGTCGGCGGGGCCCACCAGTCGGGCCCCACCAGTCGGCGGAGAAGACGGAGGCCGGAGGAACTGACGGTTGGGCCCGCGTCTAGTCGGATTACCATTGTACCCCTAGGAGGTAGGCCTATATAAACCCCCGAGGGCACCCATGCAAAGGGTTGGAATCCATTAGCTCTAGACCAAATCATATAGGAGGGAGAGAGCTAGCCTTGCCCTCTCCTACCTCCAGGAAACAGCTGAAGGAGCAATCGTGTAAACACTTTGCCAAAGTGATCATGCGGAGACCTCGTAGAGCAACAGTAGGGGTATTATCTCCCCGGAGAGCCCTGAAGCTGGGTAAGATTCGTCGGCATGCATGTCTACGCCTCATCCCGTTTCCAGGCACCGGCGACGTTCTACTCGCCCCCACCGTGATAAGACATCCTTTGGCATATGTCGCACCCAACCCCCGACATTTGGCGCCCTCCGTGGGGACTGATGCATCGTCGTCCGGAGACCTGTTCTGGACGGGAACCCTTTTCCTCCCTGGCGAGCGCAGCCAGCCAGGCACGCCAGACGGAGTTTGCGCCGACGCGCTGCATGGCGTTGAGATCACCTGTGCAGCTAGCCGCCTCACCGAACTTGTCAGCGAGGTTCGCATCTCCGACGAACCTGCATCCGACGCAGGCACGGGCGGCTCCGAGAGCCTCCTCCCGGGCCTCCTCGATCAACTCCACGTCACCGGCGAGCCTGCCGTGGACTTGGAGTCTGTAGATTCCACCGACCCGATGCTGGTCGACTCCGACACCGCGTCGCTCGACGCATTCCCCACTAATGTGGTGGTCTACGACGAGCCTCTCCCTCGTACAGAAAGCGGCGGAAGCACCGTCACCGAGGTGCTCGTCATCAGTCATGACGAGCCTCCCGGCAGAGGAGCGCATGACCCACTTGGCGCGGCGCTACAAGACCTGACTGCGCCCATTCTGGAAGACGCTGACGCAGAGACATTGGAGGCGCGCCGCCTTCAGTTGGTCGAAGGTGCGAAGAAGCTGGCTAGCATGAGACGCTTGTCAGAAGCCTACCAGCGAGAGACGGATCACGCTGTTGGTGGCTCACCAGCCCCAGCTGGGCCCAGCCGCCTTGGCACGGTCCAGCAGCGCGGCGTAGCCATCGCCAACCTGTTCGGGGCAAGTCGCCCTGTGTACGCTACCCCTGTGGAGAACATTCGAGCCGCCCAGGTGGCGGCGGACGAGATGGACAATTTCGAGGGCGAAGAGCGCCGCCTGATGATGGAGCGAGTCCAGCGGCTCCTCGATGCGGCTGCCGCGCAGAACGAGGTTGGCTGCCGCACGGAGGCGCCGCAGCGGCGAAACGACGACCTTCGCCAAGACCAAGGCGCGATGTCTCGGATGCCGACTGACGGCGCCCGAGGAAGAAGAGATAAGGATCCGGCTGTCAGCCACAGTCGGACTCACATTACCATAGAGCGCGACCGAGACGGCCGCCCGAGAGCAGTGGAACGACGGGATGACTGTCTGCCTCCTCCTCCTCGCAGGGAAAGGCGAGTCTCCCTGCCTCCTATTGATCATCCGACTGTTGGCGACCGCCTTGGCCGCCGAGAGGGAGTCGGGGAAAACGACGCCCGCCACCGGATCGACCGGCTTGACCGATCCCTGGCGCTGGAAGAAGAAGACGAGTTGGGTCCGCCTTGTTTCGGGCCCCGCATTCGAGACGAGCCCTTTCCCAAAGGGTTCACGCTCCCAAGAGACATGCCCAAGTATACCGGCTCCGTGAAGCTAGAAGACTGGCTAGTCGACTACTCCACGGCTGTCAGCATAGCGAACGGCAACAAGCGTGTCGGTGTAAAATACGTTCCGCTCATGCTCCAGGGCACGACCTGGACATGGCTGAACAGCCTGAAGCCCTGCAGCATCAACAGCTAGGTCGACTTCACCGAAGCATTCATCCGAAACTTCACCAGCACGTACAAGCGTCCTCCCAAGCCTCGTCAGCTTTCCTTATGCATGCAAGCTCCCGATGAGTCGACTTGCGACTACCTCACGCGTTGGGCCGAGCTTCGGAACTCCTGCGAGGGCGTGCACGAGGTGCAGCTATCGAGTACTTCACAGCCGGGTGCAGAGAAGGCACCCTCCTCAAGCACAAACTCCTCTGCGACAAGCCAGAAACCCTCGATGAGCTGCTGATCATAGCAGACAAGTACGACATGGCCGACTCCTCCATGAAGGCAGAAATTCAAGTCAGTGCGACTGGCAAAGTGGCCCCTCAAGCTCCAATAATTCCGGCGGGAGACGCCAGTCGGCGGCAACCGCAGAGCGACCACAAGCGCAAGGTCCCGCAGCTGGCTTCCAGCAGCCGGCAGGTTGCGACAGTCGAAGCCCAGCAGCCGGATGGGCAGCCTCCGCCCAAGCGACAGAAAGGCGGCAAGCCCAACTGGTTGCCGGCCTTCTCCTACAAGCAGACTCTGGATGGACCTTGCAAGTTCCATTGCGGCGCGAAGCCGTCGAACCACACCACCCGGAAGTGCCACTGGCTCACCAGGATCGCCAAGGGAGACGACCTCCTACCTCCACCGCCTGCTGGGCAGCCACCTCCGCCTCCGCCCCAGCAGCCGGCTGTCAGACCACTCAGCGCAGTACAAGACGAATACCCCGAAGAGCACGGAGCCTACGTGGTGTTTACCAGTATGGATGACGATCGACGCAGAAGGCGGCTGCAACGACAAGAGGTGAATGCAGCAGCATCAGAGACGCCAGAGTTCATGCACTGGTCCGACAAGCCTATTAGCTGGAGCAGGGCTGATCACCCAGAGGTGATGCCGAGTTCGGGCTCCTATGCCTTGGTCTTGGATGCCACCTTTGCCACGGATAGACGAGCCGCGCGTTTCTCGCGAGTTCTGATAGATGGAGGCAGCAGCATCAACATCCTGTACAAGGACACCATGGAGAAATTAGGAATCAAGCAAAGACAGCTTCAGAATAGCCGGAATGTGTTCCACGGCATTGTTCCTGGGCTTTCCTGCTCACCAATCGGCAAGATCCTGATGGACGTCCTCTTTGGAGACAAAGAGCACTTCCACCGAGAGTCAGTTTGGTTTGAGGTGGTGGACCTCGAGAGCCCATACCATGCACTACTTGGCCGACCCGCCTTGGTCAAGTTCATGGCGGTCCCCCACTACGCCTACCTCAAAATGAAGATGCCCAGTTCCAGGGGGATTCTGACCATAGCCGTCGACTACCGGAAGTCGTCTGCCTGTGCGGCTGAGAGCAGTCGGCTAGGCGAGTCCCTGGTAATCGCGGCCGAGAAGTGGCTCCTTGAACGGGTTGGGGCGATGGCGGGCAAGCAGCCAGAGGTATCGCCCAACCCAAAGGAGTCAGAGGCTGAGGGTTCGTTCAAGCCGGCCAAGGAGACAAAGAAGATACCCTTGGATCCGAAGCACCCAGAGAGGTACGCTGTTGTAGGCGCAAACCTCGACAGAAAATAGGAAGGCGAGCTCGTCAATTTCCTCTGTGAGAATCGGGACATCTTCGCATGGTCCCCCAAAGACATGCCAGGTGTACCGATGGAATTCGCCGAGCACAAGTTACATGTCCGATCTGATGCAAAGCCGGTCAGGCAGCCCCTGCGCCACCTATCAGAAGAGAAGAGTCATCGGAGAAGAGATAGCCCGACTCCTAGGAGCCGGCTTCATTATGGAAGTATTCTTTCCAGAGTGGCTAGCCAACCCGGTCCTGGTACTGAAGAAAAACAAGCAGTGGCGAATGTCTATGAACTACACGAGCCTCAACAAGGCCTGCCCCAAGGACCCGTTTGCTCTGCCAACAATTGATCAGGTGATAGACTCCACCGCCGGATGCGAGCTGTTGAGTTTTTTGGATGCATATTCAGGATATCACTAGATCAATCTGAACCCGGCTGACAGAATGAAGATTGCCTTCATTACGCCGTTTGGAGCCTTCTGCTACCTCACCATGACGTTCGGCTTGAGGAATGCTGGCGCCACCTTCCAACGTTGCATGCAGAAGTGCCTCCTCAAGCAGCTCGGCAGGAACACCCACGTCTACGTGGACGATGTGGTGGTGAAGACGGAAAAGCGTGGAACACTGCTGGAAGACCTCAAGAAGACCTTTGAGAACCTGCGCCAATTCCAGATCAAGCTCAACCCCGAGAAGTGCGTCTTCGGAGTACCAGCCGGCCAACTCCTTGGCTTCCTGGTCTCCGAACGCGGCATAGAATGCAACCCTGTAAAGATCAAGGCCATTGAGAGGATGGAGGTACGCAGCCGACTGCTGGATGTGCAAAAGTTCACCGGCTGCTTGGCGTCCATCAGCCGATTCATCAGTCGGCTGGGCGAGAAAGCTCTCCCCTTATACCAACTCATGAAGAAAACCACTTTTTTCGAGTGGAACCACAAGGCAGACAAAGCTTTTCTCCAGCTGAAAAAGATGCTGACTACTCCACCTGTTCTGGCGGCTCCGACTCCTAAGGAACCTATGCTCCTGTACATCGCCGCCACTAGCCGGGTAGTCAGCATGGTCATTGTAGTGGAACGCAAGGAGGAAGGCAAGGCACAACCTGTCCAGAGACCGGTATATTACCTGATCGAAGTACTGTCAGCCTCCAAGCAGAACTACCCCCACTACCAGAAGATGTGCTATGGCGTGCACTTTACCGCCAAGAAATTGAAGCCCTACTTTCAAGAGCACCCAATCACTGTGGTCTGCATGGCCCCACTTGCCGAGATCATCGGAAGCCGAGATGCTTCTGGCCGAGTGGCCAAGTGGGCCATAGAGCTGGCTCCCTACACCATCCACTACCAGCCCCGCACCACCATCAAGTCACAAGCGCTGGCCGACTTCCTCGTCGACTGGGCCGAGACCCAGTACCTACCTCCACCGCCCGACTCCACCCATTGGCAGATGCATTTCGACGGCTCCAAGATGCGCACCGGCTTGGGAGCCGGCGTTGTCCTCGCATCTCCTAAAGGCGACAAGCTCAAATACGCACTGCAAATCCATTTTGCCGCCTCCAACAACGTCGCCGAGTACGAGGCACTCATTCACGGGCTCCGTCTTGCCAAAGAACTCGGCATTCGCCGGATCCTGTGTTATGGCGACTCGGACTTAGTGGTCCAGCAGTCGTCTGGCGACTGGGACGCCAAAGATGCAAACATGGCGAGTTACCGTTTCCTCGTGCAGAAACTCAGTGGGTATTTCGAAGGGTCCGAGTTCCTCCATGTGCCAAGAAACGACAACGGCCAAGCAGACGCCTTGGCACGAATCGGCTCTACCCGCCAAGCAATACCATCCGGCGTCGCCCTTCAACGTGGATTTTGGCAGATGGCTCCAAAGTCACCACAGTCAAGGCCGGCCCGGGGACTGCGGCGGCGAGCTCGAAGACTCCAGAACTCGGCCCAAGAGCCGCGCCAGTCAGCCCGAGGACTTCATTAACCCAGCAAGCGGTTGTTGACTCCAACCGCCGCCTCCCAGCCCAACCGCCCTCATCCAAGTCGCAGTTCTGGCAGTCGAAGAAATAGCAGCACCCTCATGGGCCCAACCCATCCTCAAATTCCTGGTGAGCAAAGAGCTGCCGACTGATGAGACCTCAGCTCGGCAAGTACAACGCCGAGCGGCAGCCTACACCATAGTCAACAGAGAGCTGGTCAGGTGCAGCGTCATTGGTGTCTACCAGCGCTGCGTAGAGCCAGAGCAAGGCCAAGCAATTCTCAAAGACATCCATCAAGGCGAGTGCGGCCACCATGCGGCTTCAAGAGCAGTCGTCGCAAAAGCCTTTCGACACGATTTCTTCTGGCTGACTGCCTTAGAAGAGGCCAAGGAATTGGTCCAAAAATGCAAAGGGTGCCAGAAGTTCAGCTCCAAGCCGCGCCAGCCGGCTTCTGCACTCAAGACCATCCCCATTGCCTGGCCTTTCGCAGTTTGGGGTCTAGACATGGTGGGACCATTCAAGACGGCATGAGGTGGCTTAACCCACTTACTTGTCGCAGTGGACAAGTTCACCAAGTGGATAGAAGCGAAGCCGATCAAGAAACCGAATGGTCCGACTACCGTGACTTTCATCTCCGATATCACAATTCGGTACGACATACCACACAACATCATCACTGACAAACGGCACAAATTTTGCCAAAGGCGCCTTGGCCCGTTTCTGCGCAACACAGGGCATCCGACTGGACCTAGCGTCCGTCGCCCATCCACAGTCAAACGGCCAGGTGGAGCGAGCAAACGGCCTCATCCTGTCTGGCATCAAGCCCCGACTGGTCGAGCCTCTGGAGCGGTCGGCTGGCTGCTGGCTCGACGAGTTGCCAGCCGTCCTCTGGAGTCTGCGCACGACTCCAAACAAGTCAACCGGCTTCATGCCTTTCTTCCTCGTCTACGGTGCTGAAGCCGTCATCCCAACGGACATAGAGTTCGACTCCCCGCGAGTCACCATGTACACCAAGGAGGAGGCAGAAGAAGCACGTCAAGACGCGTCGATCTGCTGGAAGAGGGCCGGCTGTTGGCACTCAGCCGGTCCAGCATCTACCAGCAGAGCCTGCGCCGATACTACAACAGGAAGGTCAAGGCGAGATCTTTCCAAGAGGGCGACCTTGTGCTCCGGCTGATCCAGCGAACAGCCGGCCAGCACAAGCTGTCGGCACCTTGGGAAGGCCCTTTCATCATCAGCAAAGTACTGGGCAACGACTCCTACTACCTGATTGACGCTCAGAAGCCCCGAGCACGCAAGAGGGACGACTCCGGCAAAGAGACGGAGCGGCCATGGAATGCAAATCTCCTCCAAAGATTTTACAGTTGATGCAGTATGTACCACGCTACCTTTTGTATTAAAAGTACCAAGACTTCAGGCCCCCCGAGACGAGCTCGGGGACTGCCCTCGTTTGTCTATATGATAAAAGTTATGCCTACGAGTATGTTACTCTTTGATTGCCACTTGGCACCGGGCTCGACAGGTCGGCCCGGGGACTTGTCGCCTTGCACTATGAAATGCTTCTCTCAGCCGGACAAGTAGTGTGTGGCGCCTAAGGCATCTCCTGTCAGAAGCCGCAGCTCGCAGAGCGATTGTACGGTGGGCAGGAGTAAGGTAGAATGGGTGTTCACATGAAAAATGGCTAAGGACTCAAAGCATAAAACATAACTTAAGCCGGCTTCCAGCCTTCCTTTTTTCTTTTCGCAAACCGACTATTAAGCAGTCAGCTCACCGCCTTCTATTCAACTTGCTAAAAAACTCTAAAACGGCTAAGTACTTGCCTTCCCAAAGTAGCCAAGCATTCGATACAACGGCAGTTTGCAGAGCGGCTGTCCGACTGGCAAGACAGGCAACTAAGGGAAAGTGGCAAAGGAAAAGGCCAAAAGAGCAATGAGCCAGAAAAGATAGAATTCAGATAAATATTTACATAGCATAGGCCCTTGGCCGAATCTTCGAGCAGAAGTTCAAAATACACCCCGCGGGTGGAATTGTGCAAATTAACAAGTTCTTCAAAGACTACTAAAGCGGATAAAATAAAGATAAGGCGGCAGCCTAAGATGCGGCAGATGGATTCGGAGGGTCGGAGGAGACGGCAGCGTCAGGCGTTGGGGCGGCCGGTTGGGCAGTCTCGGCTCGATCGCTTCCGGCGGTAGTCGGCTCGGTTGCACGCGACTCGTTGCTGGAGGCACGGTCGAGCTGAGGCTGGCCGTCCGCTCTGTATTCTGGTTCTTCTGTCTCGCCTCCGTCCTCTGCCTCGCCTTCCTCCTCGGCGCTGGAACCGATCACCTCCGCCGAGTCCTCGCCGTAGTCTGGGTTCATCCCAAACCACTCCGGCGGTACCTCCTCGCCGTCTTCAGACTGCTCGGGGACGAAGATACTGGTGTCGGTGTACTCGGCGATCGCCGCTGCACACTTGACAAGGGTGTCTTCTGCAGCTGCCAGCTCCGGCTGGGCCTCTGACCGAAGTGTGGCCAGCCGGTCTAGGTGCAGCCCCGGATACCACGCCTTGACGAACTCCAAGGCCCGGCGCACTCCAGCTCGGGCCGAGAACCTTTCCAGGCTTCAAGTCGACCAGCCGCGACCTCCAGCCAGTCGGCAGTCCGATTGGGGGTGCGCAAAGCCTGCATGTCCAGCCACAGGGCAGCAATCACCTAGGCGCCGACACGTTGAAGCCGGCGCAGCATCCGGTGCGTCAGCCGAAGGCGAGCCTCGATGCTCAAGATATGCTCATCAAGGGTTCGGGGGGCGTTGGCGGCGATCTCTGCACCTTCCGCCCTCCGACCTTCACGGTCAGCCTCGATGGCTTGGATGGCGACCTGCGAGTGCCCAGGGAAGAAGTCTGCCAAGACGGAAGAAACGAAGAAGCAAGTCAAAAATCAGGAGTCGGCCCGACTTATAATCGGCAGCTCGAAAAAAGAAAGTAAAGAAACTCACCATCAACAATGTCTTCAATCTCATGGAAGCCGGAGGCCAGCATTGCTTCCTTGTCAGTCCAGGAGGAGCGCTCGCTCACGAACTCGGCCAGGAGGGCGGTTTCCGCCTTTTCGCCTCCTGCCGCGTCTTCGCAAGCAGCTCCCTCTGCTCTGCCAATTGAGTGGCCAGCAGATTGCGCTCTGTGGCGAACTTGCTGCACTCCTCCCCCTTGGCGCGCAACACAGAGTTGGCTTCGCTTAGCTACTGTTGAAGAACAGCATTGGCTTCTGAAGAGAAGGAAGCAAGAAGGCGTTAAGTCATCAGTAAAGAAGGTCGCCGGGGAGATCCGGCCCGACTGCTCAGTAGTCGGCCTGAATCTCGGGGACTATAGCCCGCGGGTGCGCCAGCGTGCCCCCACAAAGAAGAAAAAGGACTCACTCCGGCTCTCCGACAAGTCGACGGTCCGCTTGCCCAGCTCTTCAACGTTGCGGTTGAAGGCAGTAACATGGAGGTTGTGGTAGTCCTGCAACAAAATATTTCAGGCAAAAGTAAGTATTCGGAACTCACCAATTGGAGTTCCGGGCCGCCTGCTCAGCAGCCAACCCGAAACTCGGGGACTACACCCAGTGGGTGCGCTTGCGCGCCCCCACAGAGAGGAACAAAAACAAGAAAAAAAAGAGGACCAAAGAGAAAGCATACCCGGACGGCTGCTCGCGATGCCAGGTATGCCTTGGCGCAATTCTGGATCGCGTCGCTCTCAGCTTGCGGCTTCGTCTGGACATCCAGAAGCGCCTGGTTCAGCGGCCCCGTGCCGCCTCCTCGCACCCACCCAATGGGCGCGGCGCTCGTCGCTTCGGTGTCTGGGATCGCCGAGCTGGCGGTGCCGGTCTCCAGGGGGCGTGGCACCGAAGTCGCCTTCTCAAGACAGCGGCGCGTTGGCGAGCCGACTTGAAGGAGTAGACTCGCCACGGCCTCGTCTTCAGTCGGCGGTACCGGCGGATCCGCCGGCTATTCGCCTTGCGCGCTCCCAGACGGCGGCGGAGGTGGCGGCGGAATGATCACGTCCGGCGTGGAGGAGCCGCTGCCTTCCCTCTCCATGATGGGGTCCTCGCCGCCGGCTTCACCAATCTGCCCCGTGAACTCTGGAGGCGGCGACGCAGAGTTTAGCGAGGTGACAAACACCGCCGATTGGCGGTGCGCGGCCTCCTCAGCCTGTCGCTTCATCGTGGCGACGGGTTCGGCCTCCGCCAGTTTCTTCTTGGCGGAGGCCTCCGCCTTATCGGCCTCCACCTTCTCCAGGCGGGCGGCCTCGTCCTCGTTGCGCTTCTCCTACGCATTCCGCTCCGTCGCCTCCTGGAGGTCAGCAGCGGGGTCAATCCGCCGAGTGGTGGCGGACGTCTCCGCTGACCCCATGACGGAGGCGGCGACAACCCTCTCAAGAGTGAGGGGAGCCCTGAAGCGAGGGAAGCAAGTAAAAGACCCAGACAAAAGCTACAAGAAAGAATAAAGCGTCAAGACGGAATACTCACGCGGAAACCAGTGGCGGCTTCTTCACTTCCTTGCGGAAGCGGATGGCCTTCACGGCCGCCTCATCCCGCTTGGTCGCCGCAGCCGAACTCTTGGGCTTCTTTGGCCGACTGCCGAACAAAGTCGGCACGGCCCTCCGCTTCTTCCCGCCGCCCGGAGCACCCGGCGCGACAGAAGAGCCCGCACCAAGATGGCTGGCTCCTGGCCGGGGGCGGGGGGCGACCTCCTCATCATCGTCAGGCCAGTCCTCTAGATTGGCCCCGACCCGCGGGCCGCCTCCTCCCTCGGCGTCGTCTCCCAAAGCCGCCGCCCCCAGATCAGGGTCGTCGACGTCGCTCTCCGCCCAGTCGGCAAGGAACTCGCGGGCCGGCCCCGAGGTGCCGGCTGGTGGATGGAGGAGGGGATTCTCACCAAAGCCGACTGGTCAGGTCGCAGAAAACAGACTCAGCAAGAAAGAAGACAACTCGAAGAAAGAAAGAAAGGGCAACTCACTGTAGGTGGGGGGTTGGCGCGGGAGTACGGCTCCTTGCCGAACCGCCAGTCCTCGAGCAGCTTGCTATCCGAGAGGTAGTTCACCATGTAGGCAACCTCCTCGTGAGGCATGTCCTTGGTGCACATCCGACTCGGGTCACGGCGCCCGCTCATTTGGCATATCATGTGGGGGCGGCCTTGGAGCGGGAGAACTCGGCGCGCCACGAAGGCGGCCAGCAGGTCTGGACCAGTCAGGCCCTCCGACTGCGTCAGCACTCGGAGTCGTGTGACGGCGCCGGCTCCCGCAGGCATCAGCGACTTGGCCCGGTACGACCAGTTGGGCAGTCTCCCAGCCGGCGGGCCGGCTTCGAAAGCCGGCAGGTTGACCCAATCGCCCCCCACGAAGATGCTCTTCACGTAGAAGTATGATCTCTGACACATCTTCACCAACTTTATCAGCTTGATGGTGGGGAAGGGGTTGTCGGCCCCCAACCTCCGCACGGCGATGAATGCGCCACACTAAGCCAGCACGCCTGCATCCTGGGTGCCGAGCTTGGAGAAGAAGAACTCCCCCCAGAGCTTGAGGGTGGGGAGGACTCCGAGGAAGCCTTCGCACAAAGCCACGAAGGCGGACAACAGCACCACCGTATTGGGCGTGAGGTGGTGCGGCTGGAGGCCGTAGAACTCCAGAAAGGAGCGGAAGAAGCTGCTCGCCGGCAGCCCGAATCCGCGCAAGCAGTGCGAGCGGAAGATGACCAGCTCACCCTCCTCCGGCACTGGGGAAATCTCCCCCCTCGGCGCAAGACACACCCGCACGTAATCTTCGCCGGGGAGCCGACGAGTCTTGTGGAGGAACTCGATGTGGTCGTCGTGAACTTCTGAGCCGTCCCATGTGCCGGAATGCACCGAGGGAGGCGCGGCGGCAGAATAAGAACTCATCGTCGCGGCATTCGGCAAAGCTTGGGCGCACGGCAGAGCGAGGAAGAAGAAGAAGGAGAAGAGCAAGGAGTAGTGGGAAGGAGGGGCGCACGTGCTCTGCTGCGCCCCCCCTCCTCCCCCTACTTATAGCCTCATGGGCTGCGAAGCCGAGGGGGCGGTCGTGGGATTTACTGCGCCCACGACCCCACGACCCCCACGTTTCCATGACAAAATTACTACGCACAGTAACTCCACGGGAATCCCAACCGTCCGCCTGGGCCACAGTGGATCCGCTCGGGCGCCGAGGCGCGGTAGTGGCGGGCCCCGCCTACGGGCCTGTCCCGTCACGCGCCTAGGCTGGCAGACTGGCCCGGCCGCGTGTTATCACGTGACAGGCCCGGAACGGGCGGCGGACTGGAGGCTTAGCCAGCACGCTACTTGGATCCTGCCACGACGTTTGAAATATTGTGCGAGTCAGAGTTGGGCGAGTCCGACTCCTTCCAGCCGGCCCGGCGGAAGTCAAGCAAGATCCATGTCTCGGGCAACCAGAAAGAGAAACTGCTGAGGCTCCTCGGCCGATCGTCCGCGGTGCCTCATCAGCTTCGGGGACTACTGTCGGAGTAATGGGCCACGGGTAGGCTAACCCGAGTCCTAGAACCTTTCAAGGCATCGGGGCAGGCTGCGCCCCTCAAGACCCCAGGACAAAGAGACGCCTTCTGAGGAGTCGGCGGCAAGGACACCAACTAGCCACTCGCGGCCGAGTCCCAGGGACAACTTCAGGACAAACCGACTCCTGACTGATGACTTCCCAAGAAGCCGGCCTTGGGGAGTCGGCCCGCGGCTCCAGCAAAACCCCATGTCCTCATCAAGAGGGACAGGACAGGGGAGTGGCTACAGTGAAGACTGCTCCACCCCTTTCCAAAGGCAAGCATGGTCACAGTACGCCGTACTCGCGGAGACCTCCGTGTGGCGTGGCACTGTTGCCATGCTGGCCCTGACATCAGCACCGGTGGACCGAATCCTGCGCCCACGACGGCTTGTCTGTACGACCTTTGGGTGGCGGGTCCCACCGGCCAGCGGCATCCCAGAAGACGGCAAGTGCACCACAAGTCGGACCCGTCAGGAGTCGGCCCCCGAGAGTCGGCCGGCTCCTCCCCCGGGGCCCACGTGCCATTAACCAAATGTGACGGAGAGTGGCAATAGTGATCGCCCGCCAGGCGGCGGGGCTGTTGCCACGACTCCATGACGAAGCCCGCGTCATTAGAAGCACGGCTACAGTAATCAGCAGCCGGCAAGACCCGCCCGCGGCGGACGCGGCCTATCGGCTCCATACCGGGCCAGTCGGCAGGGCCCACCAGTCGGTGGGCCCCAGCAGTCAGCGGAGAAGAGGGAGGCCGGAGGCACTGACGGCTGGGCCCACGTCCATTGTACCCCTGGGGGGTAGGCCTATATAAACCCCCCAGGGCACCCATGCAAAGGGTTGGAATCCATTAGCTCTAGACCAGATCATATAGGAGGGAGAGAGCTAGCCTTGCCCTCTCCTACCTCCAAGAAATAGCTCAAGGAGCAATCGTGTAAACACTTTGCCATAGTGATCATGCGGAGACCCCGTAGAGCAGCAGTAGGGGTATTATCTCCCCGGAGAGCCCTGAAGCTGGGTAAGATTCGCCGGTGTGCATGTCTACGCCTCATCCCGTTTCTAGGCACCGGCGACATTCTAGTCGCCCCCACCATGATAAGCCATCCTTTAGCATATGTCGCACCCAACCCCCGACACCTCCCATGGCCCTTGGTGCCTTGTTCTCGCATGAGCTAATCGCAGGTGGATGAGCCAGGGCGCGCAACCCGGTGTCTCGCCACCACAGGAGCCACACGCCAGTTGTCTTTCTTTAGGATTTTCGCATTAGAAGACTGGGCACGGCGTCTGTGCTCGGGTCCGTCCCTACAGCGTCGATAAACCCAATGACTGAGCTCTGTCTGGTGAGCCGTCCCCGTTCATGTCACCTCCTGGGGTCGTTGGTGTCTAGCCTTCTCATTTGATCACCTCAGGAGATTCATTCGGCGCAGGTTGCCTAACCATCTCGCATGGCCATCACAACTATCAAGAATCAAATTCAGGCATAACCCGCCTTGAGGTAGGGCCTCGTTATCCCCACGCTGGATGACAAGTTCCCAGACACACCTCGTCTAGCCCTGCTATGCAAGCCACGTGTCAGGGCGGGGCTGTACATGCCCCCGGGGCTCCACTCAGAGGGAGCCCTCACCCATGAACCAGTGGAAGCACCATGCTCTGCGATGGCAGTCGACACGGTCGAGGCACGACTATGCCCATGCAAGTGCGGAAGCGCCATGCTTCGCACTGGTGATAAACAACTGAGGGAGGCCCCATGGCCGCATCAACGTTAGGGAGCTGCCAGGCTCAGTGTCTGGCCTCGTCGCAACGCTTCCCCTTCGGGAGAGTCGCGCAAGGGGGCTGGGAACGGGGGTTACGCTCGGGCCACACCTAGCGTACGCCGACCTGCCAGGTCCCCCAGACCTGGTCGTCGCGCGTCCCTCCCGAGCGGGACCTTGGCGAGGAAAGGTATGGAGGTCTGTTTGTACGTCAAGGGGGACTCCTGAACATCGCGACTCAGGAGCCTAACTGGCCACGTAGCCCCTCACCCCTTGGTCTCATTCTGGTGATCTGGACGACCCAACGGCGGCTGAGGTACGCACGAGGTCGGGCCCTGCCGACGCAGAACACTAAGGCCTACTCTCGCATCTTCTTCCCATGGGCTGTTTGTGCGTCAAGGGGGACTCCTGAGCATCGCGACTTAGGAGCCTAACTGGTCACGTAGCCCCTCACCCCTTGGACTCATCCTTGTGATCCAGATGACCCAACAGCGGCTGAGGTATGCGCGGGGTCGGGCCCCGCCGATGTAGAACATCAAGCAACGGGAAGGAAATCGTGGAATCCTAACAAATTGTTACAAGACATATTGTTTCTTCAAATACCAAGCATAATTTTAACGCCTTCACGAGGCACAGTGCATGTCGCAGGGAAATAAAAGTGGAGAGGAGCACCGCTAGCAAGCCTTCTCTTCAGCCTCGGGCGCTGCCGTCAGGGACTGCCCCTTCATCGACAACATCACTGTCGCCTGTGCCATCGGCCGCGGCCGTAGGATCGGCGACACCGTCAGCCGAAGGCATAGGGTCGATGGCGAGGAACTTCTCCAGTAGGGCCTCCACTAGGTCCTTCACGGCTTCAGCAGCGGTTGTGCAGCGCTCCTCGTCCACAGGCTCAAGCAGAGCTCCAAGGTCGGTTCTCGGGTCGCGAAGATGGAGGTGGCTGAAGATGCGCGTCATAGATGAGGAGGAGAGAGCGCGGGCCTCCCCTTCCACCATGGTGCCAACCCCATTGGTAATGCCCTCGAGTGCCTCGACAAGCTGGGGAAGCAGCTCGGTGGGGCGTTCCTTGGCAGTAACCAACGGCTCCTTCAACCCCCTTCCGTAGAGTTCCCGCAATGCCTTGCAGGACCTCTTTTCAAGGGAATCAAAGGCGGCCCGATCATTTGGCAAGGATGTTAGCCTTGGCCTCCAGAAGGGCCTTCTCCCTCTCCACATCCTTCTTCAGCTTCTCCAGACGATCGCACTTCACGGCCTGCTCCCGCGCCGACTGCTCCAGCTTGGTGTCACGACCGGCGACCGCCTCTTCCCGAGCCTTCAACTCCTCCTGCACCGCGCACTGATGAGCCTCGGTAGCACGCTTGTTGCGTAGGGTCTCCATCTCGGCCTCCGCCGCCCGACAGCGCTCCTTGGCGGCCTCGGCATTCTTCAACGCCACCTCGCGGGTGGCGGCGGCTAGGTCGGCGGCCCGCTTGCCCTCCTCAAAAGCTGCCATGGCCTGGCCCCATACCATCCTCACGGACGCATTGAATCGCAGCCACCCTGAGATCAACTCCAGTCGCCCCAATGCCAGCCGACGGTCAGCACCCTGAAGGTCGTCGCGAAGCTGGGTCAGCGCGAGATGGGCGTCCTCCAGGGCATCAGGCAAAGTAGGGGGATCACAGCCCAGCGATGCGATGGAAGGGTAAAGAGATGACATTGACACTAAGGCCCACAGGTTAGAGGAAGCAAAAGGGGCCGGGGGCTCCTGAGCCTTTGCGACCTTAGCAGGTGAGCTGGGGGAGGGAGCCTCAGGAGCCAGCTTGGCTACGGAGGTCGCCTTCTCCTGAGGACGGGCTTCTGGATCTCACGAGGATGACCCGGCCGCTGAGGCTCGGGAGCCATCGCCATCCTTCCGTGCCAGAGGAGGGGTGGCTGCGGCAGGCTGCTGGGCCTCAGGGGTTGCGGTTACGCCCTTTTTCTTCTTATTCACCACCGACATTGGCCTAACAGTGTAAAGGGAAGGCGTCAAGAAACTTCGGCAAGGATAGGAACGAAGGATTAGGGCGGAGCGCTTACTGGTCAACGGCAGCGTACTCCCTCATCCTCTTCTGGAGCACCAAGCCCGAAGGCTTCGTGGGTTGGGACACCGGCACATGAGCCCCAGGGGCAGACAAGGGTACGGCGACCGGACCCGCAGTAGCGCTGGCCGGTGACTAAGCAGAGGCGTCGCCTCGGGAGATCATCGCTGATCTGCTCTTCTTCAGGACCCCGGCCTGCGCTTCAGGGGGTGCCCCTGGACCTCGTGGTGACCCCGACGGGGTTCGGCAACTCCCTCACCAGATGCTCGCCGGCCTCATCATTGTTAGGGAGGGTGCGGAGGAGATCTGCAAGGCGCGGAGGAGAAGCCTCCCCCCCCTCATGGGTCGCCTCTGAGTCCCACCCCTCCTCCCGGCCGGACTCGCCGGAGGACACCACCACCGGGGCTCCAGTGGGCGTCCGCGGCATGAGCCCACGCTCATTGAAGACGGGCATGGCAGCGGCGATCTTCACCACATCTGGGCGGTGGTACAGCGGAAGATGGGTATCAGGCGGTGAGGGAGTCCGGGATTAGTGGGTCTCCGGATAGCCGGACTATATCCTTTGACCGGACTGTTGGACTATGAAGATACAAGATTGAAGACTTCATCTCGTGTCCGGATGGGACTCTACTTGGCGTGGAAGGCAGGCTAGGCAGTACGTATATGGATATCTCCTTCTTTGTAACCGACCTTGTGTAACCCTAACCCTCTCCGGTGCCTATATAAGCCGGAGGGTTTTAGTCTGTAGGACAACAACAATCATACCATAGGCTAGCTTCTAGGGTTTAGCCTCTCCAATCTCGTGGTAGATCAACTCTTGTAACACTCATATCATCAAGAATAAATCAAGCAGGACGTAGGGTTTTACCTCCATCAAGAGGGCCCGAACCTGGGTAAAGCATCGTGTCCCCTGCCTCCTGTTACCATCCCCCTAGACGCACAGTTCGGGACCCCCTACCTGAGATTCGCCGGTTTTGACATTGACATTGGTGCTTTCATTGAGAGTTCCTCTGTGTCGTCATCATCAGGCTTGATGGCTCCTTCGATCATCGTTAGCGATGCAGTCCAGGGTGAGACTTTTCTCCCCAGACAGATTTTTGTATTCGGCGGCTTTGCACTGCGGGCCAATTCGCTTGGCCATTTGGAGCAGATTGAAAGCTATGCCCCTGGCCGTCAGGTCAGGTTTGGAAGCCTAAACTACACGGCCGATATCCGCGGAGACTTGACTTTGACGGATTCGAGCCCCTACCGAGTGCGCCGCGCTGTCATGATGGGCATGATTTAGCTCTGCCACCAAACAGTGTCCTGGAGGCCGCACCTGCAGCCGCTCCGACCTTTAATTTGGAGCCAACTGCACCATCCGAGGGAGGGTGGTTAGACCCCTCCGTGGAGGCAGCAGCCTCAACAGAGATCGAACCGAACACCAACCTTATCCTTCGCGAGGCCCATGACTCCCCATCGTCAGACTCTCCTCCGGACTCTGGACCATCCGCGCCCCTGCCAATCGAATCCGATTGGGCGCCGATCATGGATTTCACTGCCGCGGATATCTTTCAGCACTCGCCCTTCGGCGACATACTGAATTCACTAAGGTCTCTCTCTTTGTTAGGAGAGTCCTGGCCGGATTATGACCGGCGGGATTGGGATGCGGACGACGAAGAAATTCGACGCCCACCCACCACCCACTTCATAGCCACTGTCGATGACTTGACCGACAGGCTCGACTACGACTCCGAAGACATCGACGGTATGAACGACGATGCAGGAGACGAACAGGAACCAGCGCCTATAGGGCACTGGAAAGCCACCTCGTCGTATGACATATATATGGTGGATGCACCCAAAGATGGCGACGGAACAGGGGAGGATGACCCCTCCAAGAAGCAACCTAAGCGCCGCGTCAGCGGCGCCGTTCTAAGTCCCGCCAAAGCAAAAACGGTGATTCCGGCACAGGAGATAATAACACCCCGGACAGTGCCGAAGACAACCCCCTCCAGCAAGATTCAACATAGGAGGATGAAGAAGCCAGCCCTCATGAGAGAGCGGCAGATAGAGAGGAAGAGGATGATAATTACATGCCTCCCTCCGAAGACAAGGCAAGCCTCGACTATGACGAATTCGTTGTGCCAGAGGATCCCGTCGAACAAGAGTGCTTGAAGCGCCGGCTTATAGCCATGGCAAATAGCCTTAAGAAAAAGCAACAACAACTTCAAGCTGATCAAGATCTGCTAGCTGACAGATGGACTGAAGTCCTGGCGGCCGAGGAATATAAACTTGAACGCCCCTCCAAGAGTTACCCAAAATGCAGGTTTCTATCCCGATTGGAGGAAGAAGCGTATGATGCGGCTGATCGGCCACCCCGTGGCCGCGACGGAGAGGCATTCCAGCCAAAAGCTCAGCCTGCACCCCAACGCCATTCAAATAAAAAGGCATGGGGAAATACGCCAGACCTGCGAGACGTATTGGAGGACAAAGCAAAACATGCAAGATTGATCTACTGATCACGAGAGCGCGCCACTACGCGAGACGATAATCTTCACGCCGAATACTGCAAAAGTAAATCCGGCCGGGCCGAGCATAGCAGGCAAGACTCATTGGAGCTGCGTCGCGATATAGCCCAGTATAGAGGCGCCGCACACACCTTATGCTTCACAGACGAAGTAATGGATCATCAAATCCCAGAGGGTTTCAAACCCATAAATATAGAATCATACGACGACACAACAGATCCTGCGGCATGGATCGAGGATTTCCTCCTGCATATCCACATGGCACGCGGTGATGATCTACACGCCATTAAATACCTCCCACTCAAACTGAAAGGACCAGCTCGGCATTGGCTTAATAGCTTGCCAGCAGAGTCCATTGGCTGTTGGGAGGATCTGGAAGCCGCATTCCTCGACAACTTTTAGGGCACTTATGTGCGACCACCAGATGCCGATTACTTGAGCCACATAATTCAGCAGCCAGAGGAATCGGCCAGGCAATTCTGGACACGGTTCCTAACAAAGAAAAATCAAATCGTCGACTGTCCGGATGCAGAGGCTCTAGCAGCTTTCAAGCACAACATCCGCGATGAGTGGCTAGCCCGGCACCTTGGTCAGGAAAAGCCGAAATCTATGGCAGCCCTCACGACACTCATGACCCACTTTTGTGCGGGAGAAGACAGCTGGCTGGCTCGCAGTAACAACATATCAAAGAACCACGGTACTTCGGATACCAAGGACGGCAGTAGCAGGCCATGTCGCAACAAACATAAGCGCCGCATTAACAGCAACAATACCGAGGATACGACAGTCAATGCCGGATTCAAAGGCTCTAAACCCGGTCAGCGGAAAAAGCCATTCAAAAGAAGCACTCCGGGCCCGTCCAGTTTGGACCGTATACTCGATCGCTCGTGTCAAATACACGGCACCCCCGACAAGCTAGCCAACCACACCAATAGGGATTGTTGGGTGTTCAAGCAGGCCGGCAAGTTAATGCCGAAAACAAAGATAAGGGGCCACATAGCGATGACGAGGAGGAGCCCCGGCAACCGAATACCGGAGGACAGAAGAGGTTTCCCCCACAAGTGCAGACGGTGAACATGATATACGCAACCCACATCCCCAAGAGGGAGCGGAAGCATGCGCTCAGGGACGTATATGCGTTGGAGCCAGTCGCCCCAAAGTTCAACCTATGGTCCTCCTCTCCGATCATCTTCGATCGCAGGGACCACCCCACTAGTATCCGTCATGGCGTATTCGCTGCACTGGTCCTAGACCCAATTATTAACGGATTTCACCTCACTTGAGTCCTTATGGATGGCGGCAGCAGCCTGAACCTGCTTTACCAGGACACAGTGCGCAAAATGGGTATAGACCCCTCAAGGATCAAACCCAAAAAAACGACCTTTAAAGGCGTCATACCAAGAGTAGAGGCCCATTGCACAGGCTCAGTCACACTGGAAGTGGTCTTCGGATCCCCAGATAACTTCCGAAGCAAAGAGTTAATCTTTGATATAGTCCCGTTCCGCAGTGGTTATCATGCACTGCTCGGGCGAACCGCATTTGCGAGATTCAATGCGGTACCGCATTATGCATACCTCAAGCTCAAGTTGCCAGGACCCCGCGGGGTCATTATAGTCAATGGAAACATAGAGCGCTCCCTCCGAATGGAGGAGCACACCGCGGCCCTCGCAGCAGAAGTGCAAAGCAGCCTCTCAAGGAAATCCACCAGTTTGGCGTTTCAAGACCCGGACAACCTCAAGCGCGCCGGGAGTAATTGACAACTGGACCGCCTAGCACGTTCCGAGCTCGCATAGCAATGCGGCCCCCACCCCAGTCCCAGCCAAACAGCGAAACCCGTGCCACACGTACATAATTACGCATTAAAAATACCACGGGCACAGGCGGGGAAGGGGGCACGACTATGGCACGCCCCAAGATGCGGCTTAAACCACACTAGGGGCTTCCCGCTTTGTTATTTTTCTCACTTTCAGGACATTAATCTCAGGAAACCCTGTCCGGCAGCATGATTGCCGAACACATGATGCAGCAACCAAGGAGGCAGAAAGCTACGTCACACCACGGAACTCCGAGGTGGATTACGATAACGAGTGTAATACTTGCTTTAATACTATTCTTCAGCTCGCCCTTGGAGGGGACATAGTCCTACTTTTTGCTTATTGCACTGCATGCATCATTCTGCTTTAACGCACCTTTTTGCATAAACAATGCAGGGCATTAAGACTATTATTGCATTCTTCTTTATATATATATATATATATATATATATGTGTGTGTGTGTGTGTGTGTGTGTGTGTGTGTGTGTGTGTGTGTGTGTGTTCATTAATGACACCTTGCAACCGTACACTTTGGTACGGCCAATACACCAGGGGCTTAAGTACCCCACAATATGGTGTGAGAAGTTCGAACACTTTCACAAGTGCGGCACCCCGAACTTATAGCATTATATGCATCAGCTCCGAATCATGTCTTTGGTCAATAGTTGGGTTTGCCTGACTCCCATGTTTTGGTACCTTACGTTCCGCTATATCGGCTAAGATAGCACTGGGAGAACTACTGCGAATGTGCCCCGGTTCAGCTGGGCTAAGCACCTCAGTAGAGAAAGCTAAAACTGACTGTCATGATAAGGCGAGAGACTGGTCGCTGTTCGAGAGGCTTTCGAGTCCCTAAAGACTTATGCCGCTTAGAGCGAGGAGTCGGCCCTGTCCAGCTTAAGGCGTGTATCGCACCCCGAATTCGGCTTTCCGAATACTAGGGGCTTCGCCGAAATTTAAAATTATAGAATTCTATGGCTAAGTGAGAGTGATAACGCATTATAGTTTGATTGCCTTGTTCGTTGTGCTGAGCACCTCCCTCGAAGGACCCAACAATGGGAACAAGAGTGCTCAGGTTTATCCCGAACACCCCAGCACTCATGGCATGGGGGCAGAAGCCGACGACTAGCCATCTCTCAGTTTTGATAAACAGCCAAATAGAAGGTAATATTTTAAATTCAAACAAGCGTTGCATAGTGCATATGAACAAGTTTTCATAACTACAGGATACCCGAGCAAGTTTACTCGAATATTATATCTTTCCTACAATCGTCCTCTACGAGATGAGCACCCTTCAGGACACCCTCATAGTACATCTCGGGGTGGCGATGCTCCTTGCCCTCCGGCGGCCCTTCCTTGATCAGCTTCATGGCGTCTAGCTTGGCCCATTGCACCTTCACACGGGCGAAAGCCCGGCGTGCACCATCGATGCAGACGGACCGCTTGACGACTTCCAGCCGTGGGCAGGCATCCACAAGCTGCCTCACCAGACCGAAGTAGCTGTTCGGAAGGGCGTCGCCACGCCACAGCCGGACTATAAAGCCCTTCATGGCCTACTCGGCTGCCTTGTGTAGCTCGACCAGCTGCTTTAGCAGGTCGCTCATAGGCACCGGGTGTTCGGTCCCAGTATATTGGGCCCAGAACCACTTCTCCGTTGAGTTTCCCTCCTCGGCCTGGTAAAACATTGCGGCATCCGACACGCTGCGGGGCAAATCTGTGAATGCTCCTGGAGAGATCTGGATTCGGGTAAGTAACAAGTAATTTACTTTCACATGCTTGCTTTGCATATAGAGTGCCTTACCCGCCGCTATCTTCTTCATCACATCAATCTCCTGGAGGGCCTTTTGGGCTTCGGCCTTGGCACTCTTTGCGCTCTCGAGGGCCGCGGCAAGCTCAGACTCTCGTGTCTTCAAGTCAAGCTCCAATGCCTCGTGCTTCGTCATGAGAGCGTGGAGCTCTTGCCGCACCTCACCCAGCCGTGCCTCATGCCTTTCCCGCTTGATGTGCTCCTTGGCCGCTTTGTTTTCGGCCTCGGATAGCGCTTGCTTCAGGATCGCCACCTCGGTCGTGGCCCCTGGCAAATTTACAACGATCCTGTCATTTTGCAATCGCATTCTTTTTATACATATCCATAGACTAAGTACTACTTTCCTTTGTTCTCGTAGAGCTGCCTCTTGGTAAGGCCGAGCTCGTCCTTGGACCCTTTAAGGTCCTGCTTTAGTGTGGCGACCTCCGTAGTCAGTGCAGCAGATGCCAGCAGCGAAGCCTGCATACGCATATTGACATACTTATATTAGACTCCTACGATATTGTTTGATCCTCTGTTCGGTTTTCTTTGTGAACACCGAACAGAGCATTAGTGGCTACTGTCTATGCGGTAATATTTCTACTATATTTCAAAAACTTACCTCAAAGCCTGTTGGAAGGCTGGCATAGGCTTCAGTCAGTCTGCTCTTGGCGGACTGAACCTTCTGGACCACCGCACTCATAATAGTGCGGTGCTCTTCGTTAATGGAAGCGCTGCGAAGCGCTCCCAGTTGATTGTCCGGTGCCGCTGGATGTGCAGAGGTCACCGGCACAGGCGTCTTGCCCCTCTTGGAAGGAGGCCGCCTGCCCGAGTCCGGAACCACTGGAGGTTCCGGCGCGGTGTTCGGCTGAGGGCTAAACTCGGAGCCCTCGGGGGCTTTGCTCCCCCTGCTCCCGGAGTCCGAAAGGTCGCTTTGAGGCACCTCCGGGACTGTCTCCCCTCGACCCAGTCCCTCTTGAGACAACTCCTCGGCGTTGTCCGTAGGGCAAGGGGAGGTGGCGGTCGGAAGTGGATCGCTATCCATATCCGACGAGCCCAGGAAGCCATCCGACGAGGATACGTTGATACGGGTTCGCGGCGGTCTGTACAATCATGATTCGGCGTTAGGAGAAGCATTGCGACAAAACAAAGCTATGAGTTACTCTGGTATCTGAATACTTACGACTTCGCCAGGGGCTTGGCCCTGAGCAGCCACTCGTCTTCGCCTTCGGCAGCGGTGGTGGAGTAGTCCGGAAGGAGAGTCCTTCCCTTCTTGGACCCTTCGGCCCCCCAGTAGGGGCGTCCTTCCTTTTCTTGTCTCCCCCGACTAGAGGGGGAACATCTTCATCTTCCTCCTCGTCTTCGGGGGACGAGTGCATCGCGGAGTTATCGGACGATGAGTCCGATAACACCTGGCGCCGGGAGCTCTTTCGGGTTCCCTTGGCCTTCTCGGTCTTCTCCGGCACCTTGTAAGGAGCCGTCAGGAGAGTGTCCGCAGTATCTTCGGGCAGAGGGGCCGGACAGTTAATCTGCCCCGACGTCTCCACCCAGTCCTGTCAAAGGCATGGAGATCAGACCCCACACATGGTTAAGCTAGGGGAAATAAATATCCTACCGGATGTATAGAACTCACCGAATGCGCTCAGTGCTTCGCGCTTAGCCCGCGGTCCTCGGTGAGAGAGGGAGGGACCTCGGCGCCCTTGAACAGCACCTTCCAGACGTCCTTGTGCGTCGTGTCGAAGAGCTCGCTCAGAGTCTGGTGCTGGGTCGGGTCGAACTCCCACAATTTGAAGTCCCGTTGTTGGCACGGGAGGATCCGGCAGATGAGCATGACCTGGACTATATTGACAAGCTTGAGCTTCTTGCCGGCCATATTCCGGATACATTTCTGGAGTCCGTCCAGCTCTACCGATGAACCCCAGGACAGGCCCTTCTCTTTCCAGGAGGTGAGCCGCGTGGGGATTCCGGATCGAAACTTGGGGGTAGTCACCCATTTGGCGTCGCGCGGCTCAGTGATGTAGAACCACGCCGATTGCCACCCATTTATGGTCTCCACGAAGAAGCCTTCAAGCCATATAATGTTGGGCATCCTGCCCACCATGGCTACGCCGCATTCTTCTTGTTGGCCGCCCACCACCTTCGGCTTGATATTGAAGGTCTTTAACCACAGGCCGAAGTGGGGCAGGATGCGGAGGAAAGCCTCACACACGATCATGAACGCCGAAATGTTGAGGACGAAGTTCGGGGCCAGATCATGGAAGTCCAGCTGGTAGTAGAACATGAGACCACGGACAAATGGATGAAGGGGAAACCCTAGTCCGCGGACGAAGTGGTGGAGGAAAACTACCCTCTCATGAGGTTTCGGTGGTAGGAACGATCTGCCCCGCAGCGGGCAGCCGATGCGCGATATTCGCGGCTAAGTATCCGGCGCCGCGCAGCTTTTTGATGTGCCCCTCCATAACGGAGGAAGCCATCCATTTGCCCCCCGCTCTGGACATGTTTGGAGATGGTTGAGGGGAAGGATGTGGACTTGGGCGTTAGAGCTCGAGTGCGCAAGAATGGATAGGCAAGGAGGAAGAAGGCGTGGGTACAAAAGGGTTAAACCTTATCCCTTTATAAGGGCGGCCGAAGCCATGCGCCCCCACTAGCCTGGTAAAACTCGCTTATTCCCCAAGCGCTGTAATCGATGGCATGGTTGGGTTACCCACGCCCGTATTGATGAGAATCTCATAATAAGGGGGACACGATCCCTGCTTTGACAAGACGTGTCAGGAAACTGCCTTGCGTTATGTGCGGAGTTAGTTAAAGGAAACAGTTCGAATAATCACCGGGCCATGGCATAATGTTATGTTGCCAAAACGTGTCGGCAGATTAGATTTGTGGAAATATTATTCTCTCTACGGTGGTATGTGGAAATTATTTTGCAGGGTTGGACACTATCCTTGTATTCAAATTCTTCCGTGATGTATTCGGAGGAGGAACCCGCCTTTCAATGCCGAAGACAATACTGCGCGCCGGACTCATCGTCATTGAAGCCCAGTTCAGGGGCTACTGAGGGAGTCCGGGATTAGGGGGTCTCCAGACAGCCGGACTATATCCTTCGGCCAGACTGTTGGACTATGAAGATACAAGATTGAAGACTTCGTCTCGTGTCCGGATGGGACTCTACTTGGTGTGGAAGGCAAGCTAGGTAGTACGGATATGGATATCTCCTCCTTTGTAACCGACCTTGTGTAACCCTAACCCTCTCCGGTGTCTATATAAACCGGAGGGTTTTAGTCCGTAGGACAACAACAATCATACCATAGGCTAGCTTCTAGGGTTTAGCCTCTCCGATCTCGTGGTAGATCAACTCTTGTAACACTCATATCATCAAGAATAAATCAAGCAGGACGTAGGGTTTTACCTCCATCAAGAGGGACCGAACCTGGGTAAAACATCATGTCCCCTGCCTCCTGTTACCATCCGCCTAGACGCACAGTTCGGGACCCCCTACCCGAGATCCGCCGGTTTTGACACCGACAGGTGGGTACCCCTGGTCCTCCCCGACTAGGAAGCGGAGGGCCTTGTCTAGCTTCTCGTCGGATAAGGCATCCAGGTGCAGGAGGAGGTCGCCTCACTTGTCCGTAAGCTTCCACAAGGGGCGCGAGCACGCCTGGAGCGGAGCCAGGTGCTGCGCCAGGAGCTCCATGACGATCATGGCCCCCATTAGCTTCTCCGCCTTCGGGTCGTCAGGCTTCAGGTCGGCCACCATCCTCCCCAACATCTGCTCCACCTGCGGGTCGGTGAGCTTCACGCTATTCCACCCCTCGTGAGGTGCTGGCATCCCCGTTGGCAGCACCAGCCGAGGGTAGGGGCTCTTGGCGTCCATGTGGACCCACTTGTTTCGGAAGCCCTCCACCTTCTTCCTGGCTCTTGAAATTGCGTTGCTTCTGTTGGCCGCGATGAAGTTGGCGCACCCCGAGCACTGGCCCTCCTTGTTCCGGAGATAGAAGAAATGGTGAAGCAGTGCCATAGACGGCATCACCCCCATGAATGCTTCGCGGTAGAAGGCGAAGATCGACAGGAGAAGGACGGAGTTGGGATGAAGATGGAGGCGTGGAACTTATAATGGTGGAGGATGGCATAGAAAAATTCAGAGAAAGGGGGGACCAACCCCACGAAGACATTGTGCATGAAGAAGGGGGTAGAAGGTACTACCCGAGGCCTCCGGTTCGGCGGAGCCGACCCGAAGCACGGTCTCTCCCCCCTCATTGCTGTTGCCCGCTGCCATCAGGAGCGTGGCGGCAAGGTTCTTCTCCGAGACGGTGGATGCACTTAGGGCGGGCTCGAACCAGGAGGTCGAGCGCACGACGTTAGCCATGTTGGTGGCCATCGGCTGCAACCTCGGGGAAAAGTTTCGGCCAATCTGGAGTCTTTTTGGGAAAGAAGGAGAAGGGGATCTGGAGCAAGACGAAGGGAGAGCAATGAAAGCCATGTGGTGGGCGCCAACCCTTTTTGTTAGGCGATGACGGTTGCCAATGCGGCCTGGAGAAGCGGAGGTGCACATGTCCCATCAATCGCCACGCGTCGACCAAGGCCGCAGGAGGTTGGGGCCCGCGGCGCTTTACACTTGCCCTTTGGCTTCGCCTTGAAGCCAAGTTTGAGCGCACCTTGGGCCCGGGGGCTACTGTCGGTGTTCTGGGACAGGGGGTGCCCAGACTTGCTGCCTGCGGCCCGCGGTGTGGCTCCTTCGGCAGCCCGGTACGGTCCATCTTCAGCAGCAACAACTCAAGACCCTCGGGAGGGGCCAAGCCTCGCGAGGCGGACGACGCCAAGACCTCCTTGGGGGAAGCCTCGCTAGGCTGGCTCCTGAGGAGCGGAGATATCTATGCAGGGCGCACCTCGCGAGGTTCACACAACGTGAGCCATGACGACCAAGGCCAGGTGGGCGCCAGCGGGCGCAGAGTACTAGTTTCCTCTTTCGTGATAAGGAGGCAAGCGCAGGCACGGGGTCTCGAGGCATCAGGTAAAGGTTTCCATATCGGTGCAACAGACCAAGACCGGCAGGACGGCAGGATGGAGGTCATCGCGGAGCCCACGGCAGCGTCACCACCAGAGCCTTTTACAGGCGAAGACTACTTTTGTCCGGATAGCTTGTACTAGTTGTCTCCCTTCACACTTGGCCGTTGTGGGATCCCTTCCCGCCTAACATTTGGGAAGAGGACCAAGGCCGCTATAAATAGGACTTAGACACCACCAAAGTAGAGGACGGATCATTCAGATCATCCTCCCACCTCACCAGCTCATCGAGCTCAAGAACACCTCACCTCCTGAGGCTGTTCATCAACTGTACTAGTTCATCCTCAGCCCCTCGAGGCAATCCACCACAAAGCTGGAGTAGGGTATTACACCGCAAGGTGGCCCGAACTAGGGTAAATCTCTGTGTTGCTCGTTCTTTCGGCTCGTCGAGCTAGGCCGTGGGATCATTTAGCGAGCGTGCTGGGGAGAGAGTGTTCTTCATGCGCACCCCAGAGTTCGAACCTCTCAAGGGTCTGTGGAACCCGTAATCCAACAACCAATCGGTCAGTATTCGGACGAAACCAAAATCTTAAATATACCGAAGAACCGACCCAAACGGTTCGGGGAACCGAACGCCCAACCCTACTTGCACCCAAGACGATAAAGGGTTTTCAATCCCTTCACGATCACTTGCAGAGGTGACATCTGATAGAGATAGATAAATAAAACTAAACAAAAGATAAAATATTTTTGGGTTTTTTGGTTTATAGATATGAAAGTAAAAGATCGCAAAATAGTAGATCAGAAACTAATATGATGGAAAATAGACCTGGGGGCCATAGGTTTCACAAAAGGCTTCTGTCATGAAGGTAAATAATACGGTGGGTGAACAAATTACTGTCGAGCAATTGATAGAAAAGCGCAAAGTTATGATGATATCCAAGGCAATGATTATGAAATATAGGCATCACGTCCGTGTCAAGTAGACCGACTCCAACCTGCATCTACTACTATTACTCCACACATCGACCGCTATCCAGCATGCATCTAGAGTATTAAGTTCATAATGAATGGAGAAACGCCTTAAGTGAGATGACATGATGTAGAGGAATAAACTCAAGCAATATGATGTAAACCCCAGCTTTTTATCATCCATGGCAACAATTCAATACGTGTCTCGCTACCCCTACTTTGTCACTGGGTGAAATCATCCAAGATTGAACCCAAAGCTAAGCACCTTTCCCATTGCAAGAAAAACCAATCTAGTTGGCCAAACCAAACCGATAGTTCGAAGAGAAATACAAAGATATCAAATCATGCATACAAGAATTCAGAGAAGATTCAAATAATATTCATAGATAAGCTGATCATAAATCCACAATTCATTGGATCTCGACAAACACACCGCAAAAGAAGATTACATCGGACAGATCTCCAAGAACATCAAGGAGAATATGGTATTGAGAATCAAAGAGAGAGAACAAGCCATCTAGCTACTAGCTATGGACCCGTAGGTCTGAGGTAAAGTACTCATGCTTCATTGGAAGGAAAATAGGGTTGATGTAGATGCCCTCCGTGATCGAATCCCCCTCCGGCAGGATGCCGGAAAAGGCCCCAATATGGGATCTCACGGGAACATAAGGTTGCGGCAATGAAAAGTGTTTTCGTGGATGCCTCTGGTGGTTTGGGAATATATGTGAATATATAGGAGGCATAACTAGGTCAGGAGTCATGTGGGACCCACAAGGTAGGGGCGCGCCCTACCCCTTGGGCACGCCCTCCACCCTTGTGGATGCCTCGTGGCTCTTCTGACTTGAACACCAAGTCCCTTGGGTGTCTTCTAGTCCATGAAAAATCATCATGAAGTTTTATTCATTTGGTATTCCTTTTCTGCGAAGCTTAAAAACAAGAAAAACAAGAACTGGCACTGGGATCTAGGTTAATAGGTTAGTCCCAAAAATAATACAAAATAGCATATGAATGCATATAAAACATCCAAAATAGATAATATAATAGCATGGAACAATAAAATATTATAGATACGTTGGAGACGTATCACAGCTATGTACTCCGCTTCACATGTAGATCCCGCCACAACACTCTGCTTGGAACTGCACCAATTGACAATACACCATTCAGTATAAATAAGTATCCGGTTTGTCACTTAGAGTCATCCAGATCTGTGTTGAAACTAGCATCGACGTAACCCTTTATGGCGATCTATTTGTCACCTCCATAAACGAGAAACATATCCTTGCTCCTTTTCAGGTACTTCAGGATATTCTTGACCGCTGTCTGGTGATCAACTCCTGGATTACATTGGTACCTCCCTGCCAAACTTATAGCAAGGCACACATCAGTTCTGGTACATAGCATGGCATACATTATAGAACCTATGGTGGAGGCATAGGGAACGAGTTTCATTCTTTCTCTATCTTCTGCCGTCATCAAACTTTGAGTCTGACTCAATTTCACGCCTTGCAACACAAGCAAGAACCCTTTCTTTAATTGGTCCATTTTGAACTTCTTTAGGACATTGTCAAGGTATGTACTTTGTGAAAGTTCTATTAAGCGTCTCGATCTATCCCTATAGATCTTGATGCCTAATATATAAGCAGCTTCACCGAGGTCTTTCATTCAAAAATTCTTATTCAAATATCCTTTTATGCTATCCAGAAATTCTATATCATTTCCAATTAACAATATGTCATCTACATATAATATCCGAAATGCTACAGAGCTCCCACTCACTTTCTTGTAAATACAGGCTTCACCGTAAATCTGTATAAAACCGAATGCTTTGATCACCTCATCAAAGCATATATTCCAACTCCGAGATGCTTGCACCAGTCCAGAGATGGATCGCTGGAGCTTGCACACTTTGTTAGCACCTTTAGGATTGACAAAACCTTCTGGTTGCATGATATATAACTCTTCTTTATGAAACTCATTAAGGAATGCAGTTTTGACGTCCATTTGCCAGATTTCATAATCACAAAATGCGACAATTGCTAACATGATTCAGATAGACTTAAGCATCGCTACGGGTGAGAAAGTCTCATTGTAGTCAACCCCTTAAACTTGTCAAAAACCTTTTGCGACAAGTCAAGCTTTGTAGACAGTGATATTACCATCAACGTTCATCTTCCTCTTGAAGATCCATTTATTCTCAATGGCTTGCTGATCATCGGGCCAGTCCACCAAAGTCCACATTTTGTTCTCATACATGGATCCTATCTCAGATTTCATCGCCTCAAGCCATTTGTCAGAATCTGGGCTCATCATAGCTTCTTCATAGTTCATAGGTTTGCCGTTGTCCAGCAACATGACTTCTAGTACAGGATTACCATACCACTCTGGTGCGGTATGTGTTCTGGTCCACCTATGAGGTTCAGTAGTAACTTGATCGGAAGTTTCATGATCATCACCATTAGCTTCTTCTCTAGTTGGTGCAGGCATCACGGGAATGGTTTTCTCTGATGTGCTAATTTCCAATTCGAGAGAAGGTACAATTGCCTCATCAAGTTCTACTTTCCTCCCACTCACTTCTTTCAAGAGAAACTCCTTCTCTAGAAATGACTCATTCTTAGCAGCAAAGTTCTTGCCTTCAGATCTGTGGTAGAAGGTATACCCAATAGTTTCTTTAGGGTATCCTATGAAGACGCACTTCTCCGCTTTGGGTTCGAGCTTATCAGGCTGAAGCCATTTGACATGAGCGCCGGATCCCCAAACTTTAGGAAACAACAGCTTAGATTTCTTGCCAAACCATAGTTCATACGGTGTCATCTCAACAGATTTAGACGGTGCCCTATTTAACGTGAATGTGGCTGTCTCTAATGTATAACCCCAAAATGATATTGGCAAATCGGTAAGACACATCAGAACGCACCATATCTAGTAAAGTACGATTACGATGTTCAAACACACCATTACGATGTGGTGTTCCAGGTGGCATGTGCTACTTCTTGAGCTTGCGTAGGTTTTTCCCTTGAAGAGGAAAGGGTGATGCAGCAAAGTAGAGATAGTTATTTCCATCGGTTAGAGAACCAAGGTATCAATCTAGTAGGAGACAACACACAAATCACCAATACCTGCACAAACAATCAAACAACTTGCACCCAACGCGATAAAGGGGTTTTCAATCCTTTCATAGTTACATGTAGAAGTGAGATCTGATAGAGATAGATAAATAAAACTAAAGATAAAGTAAATATGTTTGGTATTTTTGGTTTATAGATCGGAAAGTAAAATATTGCAAAATAGTAGATCGGAAACTTATACGATGGAAAATAGACCCAGGGGCCATAGGTTTCACTAGAGGCTTCTCTCAAGATAGCAAATACTATGGTGGGTGAACAAATTACTGTCGAGCAATTGATAGAAAAAGCACACAGTTATGACGATATCCAAGGCAATGATTATGAAATATAGGCATCACATCCGTGTCAAGTAGACCGGAACGATTCTACATCTACTACTATTACTCCACACATCGACTGACTCCTGCCTGCATCTAGAGTATTAAGTTCATGAAGAACAGAGTAACACATTAAGTAAGATGACAGATGTAGAGGAATAAACTCAAGCAATATGATGTAAACCCCATCTTTTTATCCTCGATGGAAACAATACAATATGTGCCTTGCTGCCCCTACAGTCACTGCGAAAGGACATCGTAAGATTGAACCCAAAGCTAAGCACTTCTCCCATTGCAAGAAAAACCAATCTAATTGGCCAAACCAAACCGATAGTTCAAAGAGAATTACAAAGATATCAAATCATGCATAAAAGAATTCAGAGAAGATTCAAATAATATTCATAGATAAGTTGATCATAAATCCACAATTCATCGGATCTCCACAAACACACCGCAAAAGAAGATTACATCGGATAGATCTCTAAGAACATCGAGGAGAACATGGTATTGAAAATCAAAGAGAGAGAAGAAGCCATCTAGCTACTAGCTATGGACCCGTAGGTCTGTGGTAACACTACAAAACAATACACTTCCATGATGATACGTGTTTGTCACAGTAGGTCGTTTTTTTTTCATGCATGTACATCCATGACAAATTTATGACAGAATCAAGATAGTCATACCTGTGCTGTCGTAGAAGTGTTCCATGACATTACCAAAATTATCATCACGGAAGTGTCCACTTCCATGATGATAAATCGCGCGTCACAAAAGTGCTTTCGGCAAGGGTGACTGACACGTGGCATCCACCGTAACGGAACTCCATTCAGCTATCGGGTCGGGTTTTGGATCCGATAACCCATTAAAAGCCCCGACCAATGGGAAATTTCCACGTGTAAAATTCTTATTGGCCGGACGAAACACGTGCCAGCTCGTCAGTGGGTCAGATAGGCGCCTATGATACATCGACACGTGGCACGGCCCAACAGAGGCCCATTCCTGTGAAAAGGTCGGCCCGTTTGACTTGGTCAAAAGGTGGCGGGCCGGCCCATGGAAAGCCTGTTAATGGCCTGTTCGCATATAGCCCATTTACAACCCGCTAACCCAAGGCCCGTTATGCCCTATCTGAATTAGGCCCAGTAGCGTCATCTAGCCCATCCAATATGATTCCAGCCCGTTTTCACTTCTGGCCCATGACGTCTTTTGGCCCATATGAGGCCCTATGTAACGGCCCGTGGTGAAACTGGCCCATAATGAACAGTATGTCACTTTACACCCATTAACGGCCCGTGGTGAAACAGGCCTGTAATGAACAGTGTATCACTTTATACCCATTAACGGCCCGTTATTCCATTGGGCCGTTTCCAGCCCATGTTATCTTTCGGCCTTCTCAGAACGCATTTATTCTTGGGCTCCTTTCCAGCATTCGTTTACTTTCAGCCCGTTACTGTCATTTTCTGCTTGTGGGCCAAATTCAGCCCGTGGTAACAGTCGGCCCATTTGTGGTCCGTTAATATGTTGGGCTGTTTTCATAGCGTCATCAAATACGTCCTATTAACGATGGCCCGTTACGGTCGGCCCATGAACGGACGATTCCAACTCTAGCCCGTCTACGGCCATAATACGGCCTGTTATTGGCCCATGTTTGGCCAATCGATCATACGGCCCGTATAAGGCCCATTGATGATACGGCCCGTAGAAGGCCCATTGTTTCTATGGCCCGTAGAAGGCCCACTGTTTCTACGGCCCATAGGAGGCCCAGTGTCACTACAGTAAATATTAGCCCATGGTTATTGTGGCCTAGTTTTAAAAAATAGGTTATTGCAGCCACTAGTTAACCGCGGAAAAAGAGCTGCAATGACTACAAGCAAACAAATAAACAAGACAACAAGGAAATAAATAAGCAAGCAACTAACGCTAGGCTATCACGGCTATTACACATATTACATCCACTGGGCATCAAAGTTCGCCACCAGTGCAAATATAGGGAACAAAGCAGCATATCATATACACTGGCCGTCAAAATTGGCCACCAGTGCAAATAAACGTGGCAGCAAAACAAGAGCATAACTGAAACAACTTTAGAAGAGCTCAAGAAACATTATCGTGGGTATCCACCATGCTGGCAATAAGCTTAGCAATCTGATTAGCTTTGTCCTGTTTGGCGCTAAAATCCTCCAACGCTTGCTGTTGCACCAGAAAGTATGCATCTGAATGCTCCAGGGACTTCCGCAGTCCTTCCGCTTCTTGTCGCAACACAGCTGATCGATGTCTTTCAGCTTGTAGTTGAGACTCAAGAAACCGAACTGATTCAGACAGTGAATTTGAATAGCTTGTGCAAGCGGTAGTGGCCAATAACTCCAACACTAAACCAAGACAGGATGTGTCACTATCCTGAACCTTATCTGCATTACTTCCTTTACCATTGCTTAATAAGTCACTCTTCCCCAATATTCTGTCAGCATTCTAAAAGAAGAAACAAGCAGACACATAACAAGTTTAGCATGTACTAGTATATGAAACTCATTTCGGTGAACCAGTTCATTAGTAAGGTGGACAGGATTAAACTACCAAGTCTTCTATTGCCAAGTACTAGTAGATAATAGAAGTATCAAACAAACATATATCTATGTCCTATGGTAGCAATGGAGTCTTAAATTAGAATAGTTGTTCTTCAAGTTTAGGCACTTGTTCTACATGAACAGAGTATGCTAAGACGCAAGAATATAATACTTAAAAATAGAAAATGAGCTCATAGACCTTACCACATTCTTGGTTCGGGACCAGTACAGAACAAGGCGTTCCTAGTCATCGTCCAGTAAATGTGTCTCAAGAGAACGTAAGGGTATTTGATGAGTTTCTTTGCCGGTGAAGTACGTTTTCTTCAGGTAATTCTGATACTACCACCAAGCATTCTTGAAGATAGCAGAGGTATTAGCATAGGTTACCTCATCCTGAGTTTCCAAGTCGGTCCTTCTCTATAGAGAAAAATGGGAAAATTTGCTGTATTATAACCATCATGGAGGTAGGATGTATGGGACGAAGCAAAGTAATTGCCATGAATAACATTACTTACACATAACTCCTGGACAAACACCTGCAACTGGCATTTTCCTTCATCTTCAGTATAATATTTCCAAGATGGGAAGATACACACATACGATTTAACAACATCAAATGCGATAGATGCTAAACTACGACTAGCTGGTTGTGCTTCCTCCACAGGAATAGGCGTAATAACTGGTGGAGTTGGGGTTCGCCGTGATAGTACTGGCCCTTTGGGCCGGCACTGGAGCTGCCTTACTAACTGCTCTTGTTTGGGAGCTCTGTGGTGGAGATGGTGCTGTGTCAACAGGAACTGGGTTACTATCGGCTGGGGTTGGGGTTAGATTGGGTGAAGCTGGTTATCAGTCCATCATAGTAGGGGTACAATCTGCGAGAGTTTGGGTTATGTGTGGTAGGGCTGGTTCTTGTGCATGTACAACCGGGGTGCTATCTCCACCAAGAGGTAGCACTGTTTTATTTGAGACCATGTTTTTAGTCCGCTAGATACTGGCATCACCCGCTCCAATTCAAATGGCTAATAAACAGGAAACATAGTTGAATGTACAGACATTGTATGAGAGACAGATGCAATAGATAGTGTGGAAAAAAGAGGGCATGAAATAGTTGACATGTATATTGTTTAACTAAAACGGATAGCATGACATAAGTTCACATATATGTTGTCTATCTAAACTGGATAGCATAGCATAACATAATTCAAAGATATGATGACTAACTAAACAGGATCGCATGACATAATTCACCTAGATGTTATCTAAGTAATTAGGATCGCATCATTTAATTCACATATGTGATTTATATGCTAAACAGAGGGCATTCGATATGATGTCTAAACTAAGAACATGGTGTTGAATATTGTGTATATGATGTCTAAACTATGCAATGCAAGACACCGTATGCATGATATGAGCAGTATAACCGTGCCAAGTTAGAGCATACACCTCAGTGGGGGAATAGGACTGGTCATCTGTCTCTGAATCCATCTCTGAGGAGCTATCGGGACCCAACAAGTGATCTGCTTCGACAAGTAGCACTGTCTGCTCTGAAGGCCTTGTTTTCACTTCAGATTTTCCCATCTCCACTGATTCACAGGAAGAGTAGTTTAATGGACAAACATTGTCAACAAATGGAAATGTAATGAAGAAAAGGATGGGCAAGATATCATTCAAATATATGATGCCTGGTTAAACAGGATGGCATTGCACATTTCACATATATTATGGCTGGCTAAAAGACATGAGACTGCATAATTCCAATATATTATATAGAAACTAAACAGGTGGCATTACAGAACATGTCTAAACTAAGCAGATGACATATATGATGTCAAAAGTAGGCACTCCAAGGCAACATATGCATGATATGACTAACATCATCATGCCAAGGTAGAGCAAACACCTTGGGGGGGGGTAAATAGGAGTGGTCAGCGGCGTCCGAATCCACCTCAGAACAGATATCTTCCTCTAGATTACAATCTGGAGAGGGGTGGGGAGGGTTTGCCATTGAACCCACCATGGATCGATGTCTGCATGACATTGTATTGCCGCGCAAAACTCTTCTCTTTTTCTCTACATGTTCAGCATGACTGTGTACAATATCTGACATGCATACGAAAAAAATATGGTGTGATTATGTAAGGAGAGCATGCAGAAATTTAGAGTGATGGTAACAACCAGTGGATCGATGTTTTTCCGTTGAACCAAAATAGCCCTAATGGATCGATGTGAATGTATAGTAATAAGTGACGCAACAAGTGTACAACCTCTTTGCCGTAGCCGTGTCGACCAAAACATCATTGGGTTGGTCGCTGAAGCAGTTGAGGCAGAGGTGGCTGTCGGAGGTGTGGAGGAAGATCTGAGGAATCTGTAGACGGTGTCCAGGGCACTGCTCTGTTGTGATGGATCGTTCTGTCGTTGGAGCAGCTCTGGTGAGCCGTAAGACGTCAAGGCTGAAGCAGCAGAAGACAGACATCGTCAATCTCAAGTGGGATCCTAATAGCATCTACAATAGATGATGTAAAATGGATGTAAAATTAACATCACCAAAAATCACCTGACTACAACAGATGAGGTAAAAACTGTTGACTCTGAACTTAACTGTCGAAACTGAAATTTACTGTGGAATCTGAATGCTACTGTCGAAACTGAACGCAATGGTAGCAGAGAGGCACTTGACATGTAGTTTAGGGAGGGCCTACAGTTCATCTTCAACCTGCACCCCCCTGAGCCGCCAGCCACCACCGGCCGAACCGCCGGGCCCAGCGTCGCCTCGCCGCCCCGAAACAACTTGCCACCGCCGCCCCGGCCAGCCCACTAGGCCCCCACCCTGAACCCTAAGTTAGATAGTGGGGTACCTCTCCGGCAAGCCCCCGTCCCCATTGCGGGTGGTTCTTCCTTAACTCCGGCGAGAGCCCCCCCCCCCAACCCCTGAAAATCGACTGACCCAAAAGTCGATTCAGTCAACTGAAGTGTGGCTTAATCGGAGC
>NC_041386.1:79089588-79127255 GCF_002162155.2 Triticum dicoccoides | reverse complement strand
TTGCGGGTGGTTCTTCCTTAACTCCGGCGAGAGCCCCCCCCCCAACCCCTGAAAATCGACTGACCCAAAAGTCGATTCAGTCAACTGAAGTGTGGCTTAATCGGAGCAGAGCAGCAGCACGAGCAAGGGGGAGAGCAGCAGCAGCAGCAGCTGGGCGAGCGAGCGATCGAGCGAGAGCCGGAGTAGAGTAGTAGCATGAGCGAGGGGGAGAGCTGCAGCAGCAGCAGCTGGGCGAGCGAAGGGGCCTCGCACTGGGGGAGAGCCACCGTGGAGATGTCGCCCGCGGTGCCGGCTTCAAGGTAGCCGCTCCATGGGGGTGCGGGATGGAGCACCGTCGGCGCCGGGAGGTCGATGTAAAGAGAAGGTGCGATGCGATGAGTGTACAACCTCTTTGGTGGTGCCAAGTAGGCCTCGACTTCGTTCGAGGAGTCGGTGAGGATGTTGCGGTTTCGGTGGAGTAGGTTAAGGCGGCGCTGTGGGGATGGAGCAACCGCGATAGACGAGGCGATCATCGGAGCAGCTCCTTGGAGGTGGAGGACGGGGCTGCTGAACCGGCGGGACGGCGAGATGGACGGCGGATCCTCATCCGGGGAGGTGGACGAGGGACGTCGAGCTGTTGCGGTGGACGATGTCGTCGGGGAAGAGGCTCCGGCTGGGCAGCGGTGATGTGGCGGACGGAGGAGGGTGGGGTTTCACGGCTGGAGCGGAGAGGTTATGGCGGCCTGGGATTTCGAATGGCGAAAAGGGGGCGATGGGAGGGGGCGAAGCATGACTTAGGAACGCGCTTGTCCAAAATGTAGGGTGTGTTACAAAAGTACCCCCACCGATTTGAACTAGCGGCCCTTTCGGCTCAGGGTTAGAGGGGGATTTCACGTGTCGGGGTTTGGCAGCTGGAGAGAGTTTTCGCGCGCGTTGTAATTTCGGGATAGCAAGGCGCGGGTTGTGAAGGCGCCAGTTTTGGGAGCACGATATCTGAATTTTCGGGATATAACAAGACGCGGGTTGAATTTTAGGGACAATCCTAACATGTAGTAATATTGTACTTGTACGTACCAAATCAATTCGCACTTCCCTCAACCAAAAAGAAAATGAAAAAAATAAAACTATTCACACCATACAAAGAGAGAGTCTTGCCCCGTTTTACTATAGAAATGCTATTCAAAGCTACTCCCTCCTTCCATCTATATAGGGCCTAATGCGTTTTTCGATGCTAACTTTGACCAAATATTAGAGCAATGATATATGACATGCAACTTACACAAAGCACACCGTTAAATTCGTCTGTGAAAGGTTCTTTCAATGATATAATTTTCACATTGTGCATGTCATGTACTATTAATCTTGTCAATAGTCAAAGGCAGTCTTAAAAATCTCATTACGCCCTATATAGATGGAAGGAGGGAGTATGAATCCATGTTATGTCCGATTAAATTTTTTCGCTTGCTGTATAATGCATGTAACCTACTCATACCAACATTTTAGTGCATTCCAAATGTCTATACTACCGCTGCAATTCGAACTAAATTTGAATTCGTTTCTCTATTTCAATAAGAATCTACAATCATGATTGTTGCCAACTTCAACCATCATAGTTTTCCTTGCTATCCGCCAGATATAAATCGGACGGCCTATAATGCAGGATGGCGGGAACACCATCATCAACAACTCCGTTTTTTATAAGAGTAGAGATAAAATATATTAAATGTAGTATACCATGTTTATAACCACACCATGTGTATCACCGTTATATATATTCACACATCCGTCGGTTTGAAACACTATGATCAATTCTTCAAATATCTGAATTCGCTTTTTATAATGAAGTATATATGATCTCTATTCGTCTTTTACACCCGCACAACCCTCTTATCTTTGTACCTAGCGCTAACTTTCTCTTGTGCATGCACACGCCCGCATCCCTCTCACCCTCCCTCAACATTTTCTAGCTCCATCGCGCAAATTCATCTTTTCACTTTAGGTCATTCACCCACGGTGTGTGTAGGCCCCCCAGCTCCTTCTTTACAACACACATCGATCGATATGCCTCTTTAGCCATGTGTGCCTAGCACAAACACAAGCTTCCCCTCTTCTCTTGTCACCGTCCATGCCTCACTCCCACCACTCTTTTCATCGTTCTCGTACTCGCACACTCCTCCCCTCGATATAGTATGCCTCTCGTACCACCTCCTACATGCATCCCTCTCTCTCTATCCTTCTCCTCGTGCCTCATTTGCTTCTAACACACACATGCATGTATACCGATCGATCTTCTGACATATACCTAGATCAACTTTAACTACCCCCCCATCGATCGACGTACCTCACAAGTTATGTCTCTCCTTTCTCTTACAAAGGGCGATTGATCTTCCAATGTAGTTACGTCTGCTTACCACAGCCACATCGTCCCCCTCATCATTCGTGCATGCCTCCTAACCCGTCTCTCACACGCACGTGCACAGACAACAAGCAGCCATCTCCTCTTATTGATATTGCGGGCGTGCCCTCCATTTGTCTAGCAAGCCTATCCCACCATTTGTTAGAAGCAACTCCACTACCACTCCCTCCAACACTCTAGCTCTGTCTCTCTCCCAACCTTATTCATCTCCTGCACATATGCATGGATGCCGATCGATCTCCCTTAATACATGAGGCAGATCAATCTCCTTAATACATGAGGTAGGCCTCTCTCCTCCTCCACACATATACCAGCCATTGTACCTCTATAGTTAATTGGGCCTCCCTCTTCCCCCACCACACACTGATAGTCGAGTGCTACAGGTAGGTATCCATGCCACAGAGACAAACTGCACATGTCCCATCTCATGTTCCAGTAGGCCAACCACTCTATATCTTTGACGTGGGCACACACAAATTCGATGGCACTCTTTATCGATCGCGCGTGCGCGCACACACACACATCATCATCCCTTTCTTCGATTCTGTGGACACCTCAAGCCGATGATACCTCCACTCTCTTCTCGTGGATCGCCCCCTCTATATATATGTTATATCCAGGACTCTATTTCACACACATTGCATATGTTAAATTTTTTGATTGACCCCCCCCCCCAAATTCTCAAGAACCCACACACTATATCTCTCTAGGTTTGTATCTCTCTCACACAACCCCACGTAGGTGGTGTACGTATACAAGAAGAGAATAGGTGCACCGTGCATGTACTCACACTTCGTGCCCAGCCACACCCGCGCGGGTACACGGTGGAGCTCATTTATTTACGAAATGGCAGCCCACATGCTAATTTGAACGCCTGTAGCGGTTGTTTACCTAGGGAGGTCGTGTACCACGCGTGCACGAAACAAAATTCGACTTGACGCGTTGCCGTGTTATTTTTAAATAAAGTTATAGCGCTCAATGGCATGTACACAGAATATAAAACGATTTTTATGGAGGAAAAGGTAGTCTGCTCTTCAGAGTATCTCACACAAGGCTCCGGTGGCCTCTCTCTCTCACCGTTGGTCACTAGTCCGGCCGCATCCCGTCCGCCGGGGGAAAGGGAGTGTGGTGGCCTCTCTCTCTCTCTCACCGTTGGTCACTGATCCGGCCGCATCCCGTCCGCCGAGGGAAAGGGAGTGCGGTGGCCTCTCTCTCTCTCACTGTTGGTCATTGATCCGGCCGCATCCCATCCGCTGGGGGAAAGGGAGGAAGTGCATCATTTCTCCATTCGACGGTGCTGAGGCAGCACGTCCCGATCTGCGGTACACCTTGTTCTCGCTTACCAAGCTCCGGCACGGCAGGGCCTACGCCACCTGCTCGCAGATTCCGCCCGCCACCGCTCACCTAGTTACATCCCGACGACCTCCAGGTATCCCCTCCGGCCTTGCTCCACTGCCCGTTTTCCCACGTCGCTGCATGTGGATCTTCCATAGTTCTTTGCCCAAAACGTAGCTCGTCTGGCGTACTTTCCATATTGCATTCTTGTCCTCACACCGTTTTAGACAAACCCAACCGTGTTGTTATCTTCCCTTAGGACAAGGAATATGCTTCTTTTTTGTCATCGCATGTGTCATCAACTGTTATTGGCCAGTAATTGTTTCCTTTCTACCTCTTTTTTGCAAACAGGGCTATCCATTTCACGTCGTTGCTATTGCGACCTTTTGGTGAACTGCACAAATCACTTTTTTCTTAAGAGTGTTTTGTGCAGTAGTACTAAAATGTCACACGGGAAACGTCTCTATATTTCAGTGCGACTGCACAAAGGGAGATTGGTTTTGCTCTATCCTCCTCATCCAACTCCGAGCCTAATCTTCTCCAAGTAGTTAGTCTTAAGAGAGACCGCAAAGGTGACTGGCTTCTATTTGTGTGTTTATTGTTTCATCAGTAGTCCTCTATTATCGTAATCACACTTGATATCTTTGGAACAGGGACGCTCAGCTCTATTTTAGTGGAACTGCACAAAATGATCAGAATGTTGCATGCTCCAGACAGCTACTTTTTTCCCAACATGCCTTGTTGATTTAGATAGAGCTGGGGGGACGTTGCTGCCAATGAAAGCATGGATCAATTTTAATTTAACACCTTCTCACAACTTTGTCTTCAGTTGTGATGTAATTATTAGCTCTGATCTGCTAATAATTGACATGCATTAGCAAGGAAGTTAGTTTTTTATTGTTTCCGAAAGAGCATCGATGGCAAGACACGCGAAACAAAAGCTGAAAGCTCACACCATTGTACAATTTCATGTCGCTGGAAAATTATTTGTATAGTACGTCAATTATGTAAACAAATGATGGAAGCTTGATAGCATTGCCAGAAGCCTCTTCATCATCCGGGTCCATGTGCCATGCACAAAATTATACTCCTTCGTTCGTAAATATTTGTCTTTTTACAAATTTCAAACGGGCATATTTTGGAGTGTAGATTCACTCATTTTGCTTCGTATGTGTACTCCCTCCGTTCCTAAATATTCTATTCGTCTTAACAGAGATTTCAACAAGTGACTACATACGGAGCAAAATGAGTGAATCTACACTCTAAAATATGTCTATATACATCCGTATGTGCCAGTCCATTTGAAATCTCTAAAAAGACAAATATTTGAGTTGTCACTCGTTGAAATCTCTAGAAAGACAACTACTCCGGAGTATATTTAAGAACCAAGGGGGTAGTGCACAACCGCATGGGAGACTCAGCCCGGTCGTTGCGTCGCATTAATAGTGAGTAATGAGCAGTCAAATCATAAGCCCCACCTTTCCCACTGTAAGTTGCTCTGAAGAAGCAACCATCAATACGCTCTTCTTTGAATCCGCTCATACTACTCCATCCGTCACTGTTTATACAGCGCGCTTCAAAAAAAAGAAAAAAATATGTGGGACCAAGGCGACTAGCGGTCGGCCTGAAAAATAGCATTGGTAGTTATAGCACGTCGTATATTACTATAGAGGGAATAATGCGTACACACATGCATGCAGTGCTTCCACCCCGGGTACACACATGCATGCACTCTGTAGTAGTACAATACATGGAGAGAAAATTGTGGACTTGATTGCGGTTACCACGCCCTAATTAATTGAGCATTAAACCAAACGCGTCTAAAGTCTCTCTGGTGGTGGAAATGCATTGAGGAGAAATGCATCATAATGAAGCGCGCCCTATAAACTGTGACAAAGGGTGGAGTAGTATGAAGGTGCAAAACCAAGTACGCGTACTACTGCGCTTGGCTCTTCGCCCCTTCGTGAAGTCGAACAATGATGGTACTCCGCATGTTGGGTACTACAGTGTATGCCTCTGACAATCTGACACCTTGCATAATGGACTTCCGTATAATCAGAGACAATCTGATTATACAAGGAATCTGACACCTTGTATAATCTGACACCTTGTATAATGACAATCTGACACCCCGGGTACACACATGCATGCACTCTGTCGGTGGACACCTTGTATGCCTCTGACAATCTGACATCAGGGAATAATGGACTGATGCATGTCCACCGAGGGTACGTTGCATTAGTCAAAAGGCATAAGCGAGCTTCACCTTGTCCTGCAAGCTTCTCCTCGTTCTGCGAGTTGACGGGACACAACAAAAAGTAGTGCTAGTCCATACTCCCTCCTTTCCGGTTAATATGGCTTAATCTTTTTTGCGGGTAAATGAGAGAGCTTTATTCATATATAAGCATTCTTAGGACGGTCAGCCAAGACACTGGTCACTAGAAAGCGAGGTACCCCGCAAAAAAAGAAGTAGGAAGTGAGGTGTTTCATCAAGCCAGCTCTCGGCCACATTCAAAGTGCAGCAAGCACGGTTCGCACGAAGATGCGCCGCAAGGTTTGCTTACCTGTTTACATGCTGAATAACAAAAAAAGAGGAAATATTACTGAGCGCTACTATTTCTACCAGGATATGAGCCAGAATTAAGCGAGAATTGTGGCGAGTGTTCCATGCAATCAACTTCCATTATCACATGCGAGAACCCTCGAAGAGAACCAAATGTGTTGAAGATCGCTTTATCACATTTTAAAATTATAATAAGAGTGCAGACGCTCCTCCATCCGGCTCCTAGTACTAGTATAGTACGTACCTTTATGGACTATAGTAGTAGTACTAGTAAACTTTGCGCTTGGCTGTTCGGGAAGTCGAACAATAATAGCACTAGTAGTAGTATAGTGTATGCTTCTGGCAATCTGACAATGAATTAACTGTTGCACGTCCACCGCCTGAGCGAGGGAGAGCTTGCATTAGTCAAAAGTTTCTCCTTGTCTTGCGAGCCACCGCGCGCAAGCTTCTCCCGTCCTGCAACCTTCTCCTCGTTCGGCAAGTCGGGACACAGCAAAGTAATGCTAGTCCATGCTGCCTCCTCTCCGGTTAATATGGCTTAATTTCAAACGAGATAAATACACTGCCTGTCACTGTATATTTGAAAAAATATGGTCAGTGGACTTCATAATACGCTCATTGCACTCAATATATATATTTTCCGGTGTTCATACGGTCACTAGCTCACCCTGACTGAGTATGTGTGTGCATGCACGTGTAGGTTGAGCACTTGAGCGTGACCGTGTGTGTTCCGTCGTGTGCTCGGACATGCATGCATTAGGGCGTCGCGCGCGTTTTTGCGTCCATGTGTACGTGTGACTATTGCATACACGTAGGGGGAGTACGTGTAGGGGCCACTAAGCAGCGGTCAAATCACACAGTAAGTTAGTGGAAGAAGCAACCATCATTTCACTCTTGAATGACACGTACGCAATATAAAATGGTTGATATGGAGAGAAGAAGAAAACCACTATATATACACTAGCAGGAGCCTAAGCTACAAGCTTGCTTGCTTAGGTTGCTCTCTTCACAAGCATAGAACGACGGGCCTGATCCCGCAGCTGGGGGAAGGGAACAATGTTCTACGTAGATGCGGTCGACATCGGCGAGGGAGAAAACCCATAGTCGGTGCATCCCAATCGGGGGTCACCGCGGTATGGGCCGATGTCGCATCCCAACCGCCCTTCTAGCTACAACCCGACGTCCCAGGTAGTCCATCTTCCTTTTGGAGCCGGCTTGCTCCACTGCCGTAGCTCCATCTCCATGTCGATCTTTCTCTACTTCTACCGGCTTCTATTTGTGATGAGTTTATGTCTCATGAACTAGTGCCAGTACTATTATTCTAATCACACTTCTTCAATATCTTTGCCATCAGGGATGCTCAGGTCGATTTTAGTGGAACTGCACAAAAGCATCGTATGATCCGAGGGTGCCAGCCGTCTTTCCTTCCCAACATGGAAAGTGCTATGGAACAAGAGGTACCAGAAGGTGGAGAACCAAAGAGTGCTGCTTCTATTGTTGCTGACATTCTCACTAAAGAATCTCCCTCTAGCACATTCCTTCGACAGGTTCTACCCGGCCAGGAAATTAAATCATGTTTAGGGTTTAGCGTTTAAGTCGTAGTGACCCCATCAGTAGTTTTTCTATCATACACGCTCTCACAACTTTTTTCTTTAGTTGTGAAGTAAATATTGGCTATAATTTGTGAATCATTGAGATGCATCAGCATGCGTGTTAGTTTTCCTTTGTATTTGATGGAATGTTGTAACGGGGCAACCTTGGAATAGGAATGAAAATGGAAGGGAAAAGTTTCTGTTTTTGGGAGAAAAAATGGAAACGGAGAGAAACCAACGTTTCGTTTCGTTGGATCGCGCCATCGAGAAAAACTAACGTTTAAATCACGTCTGTCGTGTTCGTGTCTCACCCTCCTCCACGGCTCGACCCCACACGATCGCTCGGCATGCCACTCACCGCAAACCGAGTAGTATACCATAACTTTCTCGCCTGCTTTTCGATGGATCGCGCCATGGAGTACTAGCACTACTGGAAGAGATTGACGAGTTGGGGGGGACAGCTAGCTGTAGCACAGACTCCCAAGAACTTACTACTGGAAGAGATCGCGCATGTTGTAGCCGGCTATTGCGACCTTTGAACGCGGAGCAGCCGCGTGCACCCGGAAGCGGCGCGGGCGACGCTCTCTCGGCCGGCGCGTCGTAATCAATGTTGGCGCCAGTGAGAGGTCGCGTCCGCTCTGGCCGGGCATGAATGCGGCACTGACCGTTTCGGGCGGGAAGCACGCGTGGGTGATGAAGAGGGTTCGGGTTGGTCAAGACCTGCCGTGGCAGCGGTCCGGACGTGCGCAAACAAGAGATGTTATACGTTAATATTGTTGTGTATATAATTAACAACGTAAATACTGTGCCAGTTCGAAAAATATGATTGTAGATGGAGATGGAAATGGAATTTTATGTAAACACGGATATGCATGTCTATGTCTATGTGTGTGTGCGCGACGACTCTCGCGACCTGGAAGCGGGGGCGTGTTTTTGATCGAGTTTTCTTTCTTGGTACGTTAGAAAATCAGTTTGTCTAATTCACATCTACATGTTATTTAAGGATATCACATCTAAGCTCCCACAAGTATATAATGTAGCAACAAGAAACAAAAAAAACTAGGAAAAGACCACAAAGAGAGTGGACATCAACTTATATTTGACATAACTATGTCACATCTAGATGTGTCCTAGACAGACCCTTAAAAAATTGTTCGCTAGTTTTCGTTTCTTTTTTCCGGGAACGCGCGTATTCTATTTAAAACCACTACTATGGAGAGATTTTTTTACTCCATTATAGCCTCTTGTTTGATAGAGTTTCTCGCGTCTCGCTCTCTCACCCTCTCCATATCAAAACAAGATGACAGTGTCCACTCTATCTCTCTCCTCACCGGTGGTCACAGATCGCTGCGGGAGGTGAGGAGGTGCAGCGTTGACGTTGTCGCCATCGGCGACGGAGGAAGCCGATGCGCACCGTCCTCTCGGAGCCGGCGCTGGCGCGGACGAAGATCCTCCGCGCCCTTGTTCGCTGCCGTCGTGTGGGAAGATCCCGCCCACCTGCCTAAACGACATCTCGCCCACCTGAGGTACAACTTCTTGTACTAGTCCAGCTCACCAGGTCGCTGCGTGCGGGTTTTCTTCCATGCGACTACTCCCCAGCTCCCCATGCATAGTAGCTAGGGTTCGTCGGCTGGTCCAACGTCACCTACTAGTACTACTATAGAGGAAATGCCACTCAAAAAGTTGTCCTGATTTATGCCTCGGTGGAGGTATACATGTTGTTTCGACAAAAAGTACATGGTGGTTGTGCGGTCATTGTCCATATGGTGGTAGTACTATCACTGGTTAAATGAAGAAATGCTTTTTTTCTCGGGTATCCTGGTTTAGTTCCCATCAAGATAATTATGATGCTTCTGTTTGTTGGTGTACTTTTCATTAATTCTTATTGAAAATTGAGATGTCGTTACTAACCCTATTTTATATTTTTGGAAACAGCGATGCGTGTCTCCATACCTGGGCATGTCTTCCTCAATTTTAGTGGAACTGCACAAAATTGGATGGCCATTGTTGTTCCGCCTCACTGTCCTCTGCCACGTGGTTCTTCCTTCCTCGAGCTTGATTACTGAGAAGAAATAGACCACAGTGAGGATTTGTCGAACTTCTTAGGTGCCTCACCCAAACTTGATCCAAATGGATGATGCATCACCACGATGACGTATCGATGCTCATGGTTGCGTCTGCTGGTGAAGCTGATCGATTTTCGACGAAAAACAAGTTGTCTTCCATCGGTGCTCTTTCCTTGTTACGCACAAAGATGATATCCTTTGTCAGTTCACCTTGGTTGCGTTGGAGACGCACTCGTCTTTCACGTTGGTGCAATTTTTGCTAGGGTTTTATGACAGGTGGGCCCAAAATGTGGCTGGCTCACCTGTCATACAGCCAAAAGCAGGTGCAGTGAAGGCACCGGAGCTCAGTCCGTACTACAGTAGTATATATATAAGCGGGAGCCTCAGCGCTTGTTCGCTAGGGTTTTCACTCTCCACACGCTTGCCGCACTACATATATGTTACACGCTGGAGGCTCAGCATTCATTTGCTAGGGTTTGCTATATTCATAGTCTCTCACCCTCTCTTCACCAGATCTAAACAAGATTGCGTTGGCCTCTTGTCTCTCTCTCCCCCCTCACAGCTGGTGAAGGAGGCGTCCGTATCCCGTCGCACCAGGAAGGGGAGGAGGTGCAGCGTTCACTCTATCACCTTCGGTGAGCGAGGCAATCCACTGCCGGCTGTGCTGTTCTCTTTCACCCAGCGCCTGTGCAGGAGGGCCACCGACCCCTTCTTCCTCGCTGCTGTATGTAGTGTGGGCAGATCTGGCCTGCCGCTGCACGCCTTGCCACATCCCGACGACCCTAAGGTATAAGTTTCTTTGAAACTGTCATTGCTCTAGCTGCATGTGGATATTTTTCAATTTGCAGTCGAATCTAGGTCTTGGTTCAAAGAGGAAAGAAGGGTGCGGTGGGCTGGAGCAAGAATCTAGGGCGTGGTTCAATGAGGAAAGGAGGGGAGGAAAGTAGTATAGACTGGCTATCCAGCCGCTTTGTAGGTCGAAAAGGGAAAAAGGGGGTAACCCAGTACACACATCTATAAGGAACCGATCTCTTTGTTGAAAAGGGAAAGAAACTGGGGGGTCGGGTAGTTTTTGCACGACTAGTTTTGCTGCCCTCACATAGGAAGAAGGTTCAAAGAGAACAAATATGGGACCAGCGCATATATGTTGCTTGGCTACATACTCTGCAGCACCCATTTATACGTGTGGACGCACATGGTGCTGGCATGTCCCATGCAGCTATTTTGCTGTTGTTAATCTCAGAATTAACTACTAATATGTTTTAAAAGAATTTCTCTGTTAATATGAATCAATGCAACCATTTTAGAAATGCTATTGTCCTACACTTTGTTTTCCATCAAGATAAGGTAGATGCTTCCTTTTGTGGCCGCATGTTTCATCCTCCTTTATTGGCCAGTAATTGTTTTCTTTTTTGCCTCTTAAAACAGGGATATCTATTCAACTTGTTGCTATAGAAAACTTAAATGTCACACCGGCAACTTTGCTTGATTTTAGTGCAACTGCACAAAACTTGATTGGATTTCCTATTCGTGTTGGTAGATTCGTATTTTATGTTGGTCGTCTCATGAAAGGTCAGTACAGACCTTCATCCACATGATTGTGCAGTGTGCTTTGAGATGATGTGCTACTTGTATTGGTACTGTTTTAAATAAATGATGAATTGAAGCTATTGTATTGTTGTCTTTTCCCATTAAGTAGTGAACAAAAATGGGACCAACCCAGACATGATGCATCACCCCCTTTATAAGCCAGTAATTGATGCCACTCTCACAATTAACTACTGAATCTTATTTCAAAATTGCAACACTTGTTAGGAATTGGCGGGATTACCATTTTTGTAGCTGCATGTTTCATCCTCCTTTATTAGCCAGTAATTGATTCCTTTTTGCCTCTGTTTATACAGAAATATCTATTCAACTTGTTGCTATTGTGACATTTTGCTTCGCTACGTGAAACACTTTGCTTGATTTCAGTGGAACTGCACAAAACGAGATTGGATTTCCTATTCGTGTTGGCAGATTCATACGTGATCTTGTGTGCGTCATGACAGGTTGGTACTTGCCTTCATCCACATGATCGTGCAGTGTGTTTTGAGATGATGTGCTACTTGTATTGGTACTATTTTAAATAAATGATGAATTGAATCTATTGTATTGTTGTCTTTTCCCATTATGTAGTGAACAAAAATGGGACCAACCCAGACATGATGCTTGTTGCTTTGTTACAACAAATTCAGCATCACCCCCTTTATTAGCTTTGTCGTTCTTTATACATGTTGAAACAAGGCATTGTTAAGATAATGTCTCAGTCAATATGAATGAATCACACTGATGGAGAATTGCTACTCTCCTGATTTGTTTCCCATTAAGATAAAGTAGATCAGTAGATGCTTTTCTTCTGGGAGTACAAGTCATCAACCGTTATATCTTAGTAATTGTTTCCCTTATACCTATTGTTGCTTACATGGATATCAAAATTAAAGCTCGATTTTATTCCGACTTCGATTTTAGTTGAACTGCACAAAAGGAGCCAATGTGTAACGCACGCTGCTGCATTACTGGGTCTAGCTGGTCGTTCCACTTTGCAGAAAGAAGCAGTCACTGTTTGTGCTACATTACAGAAGGAATGACCGAGAAGCTTTACAGAGTATTAGTAGACACCGGTGACATGACTAGTCTGCAGAGACCATTGGCAATTTAACAACACGTGGAGTGCCCTGGGCAAAAAGTGCCCAAACAAGTACAAAAGCTACGACAGGACTCCACGATCATAGGCATTACATATTTTGAATGGGAAAAGCTTGTCAAAGTTTAATCATTGATGTTAGCAAGAAGACGTTAGTTTAATATATTGGAATTAGAAAACCTTGTCAAAATTTGCTCATTGATGTTAGCCAGAAGACATGCATTTGATAATTTTGAGTGGGACGCCCTTGCTGTGAGCAGCGTCGAGTGTTTTTTCCTATTCTTGTGTTCAGTTTAGAAGTAAATAGTTACTCTGCTGAGATATTCCTGTGTTAAGAGTTTGTTCTGAATATTGTCTATGTAATGCCAGGCCTTGTGTTTGATTGCAAAGTTGAGCTTGGAATGTTGTGGCATGCGGCAGCACGAGCTGTTCACCGTGCCTCCTGAGAATAATGCTTCGTATTGTTTTGCATGTCGATCTAATGCCAGTGATTTGCTTGTTAAGAAGATCATCCTCTTCTGTTGTTTCCGTTCTTAAGAAGTTCATCGTCTCATGTTTCATTCATAGCCTAAACGACAAGTCGGGTAGGTTAGACGTGAAATCATATGATCTTCCGACCAACTCATGATATTAGGCCGTGATTGGATCGTCGTTTTCCAACCAAAACCGCTTGTAAAACTGACGCTTGTAAATTAAAGCAGATGGTCTCAGGCGAAGGCGCTTGGTTGGTCGATTTCGACTACTAAAATATCGGAAGTACTTGACACACGATAAAAACATTGAACGACACTCGGATGATTGCTAATCTAGCCGTTAGCTGCTGTTTCAGCCTTGCCCATGGATGGCATGATATGCACGTCGTGCATGTATCATCTGGTAATGTCGTCCATATAGCAGTGCTCGTAAAATATACACTGGTCTCTCAAATTACACGCGTAACCCGCCGGTTTTACTTATAGATCTAGGGGCCTCAGTTTCATTACGCCTATATTTTATGCGTTGTTTTCAATGACGAGTAAATTACACTCGTATGTTAATACATGTTTGAAATAAACCAGAGCTCCCAAGCGCGGCCTTACCGTTTCATGTCGTCTTAGTTTCTCGAAGGTGCTCATAGGTGTCCGATGATCCTGGCTTCCTGAATGAGTAGCGGGCGCTGTATCAGACCATCCGTAGGGCCCGCGAGGCCCTCTCCGTTGTCCTTCGAGTTGTTGCGCTCACCGTGGCACCGAGCAATGTTAACATCGTCAACGAACATGAGGATTCAGGAGATGACTTTATTTTGACTGGATGACACTAGGGACCCACTAGGGCCATTGTCGTACGTACGCAAGTGCCTCCTTATTCTGTACAACTATTTTTTTTGCTTTCTCCTGGTTTCCTAACATCACGATCCCACACCATTGTCAACCTATGTAGTCAATATAAACGAGAGAATTGCACAAGGTGCGGCCGACAGCTGGGACCAAGCAACTCGAGCAGTATTTGTGCTTTTGAGGCATGAGCACTGCAGAGTTTTTCTTGGCGATGATTCGTTGTTGTTCAGAGGTGAGCAGGGTATTAACTGGGCGGGCTATGGCCCGTCTAGCCCAGGCTAGATATCCAGCCCGGATACTAATTTTTTCAAGATAAAAATGTCTAGCCCAGCTATACGTCTTTTTGAGGAATACCTAGGTCAGGTCAACTTGTTATTCTCCGCTCCGCTGGGCTGCAAATCTTTCCTAGGAGGGATGCATTACGCTTAATAGGAAAATAGGCTTTAAAAAATAATAAATGGGATGTAATTATAAAAACTGAGTAGTAACTATGAAAAAATGCACCAAACACAAAATTAGTTTATAAAATATTATTTATCGATTTTGAAAATCTTAAATTTTCATTGTTGCGCGTGCAATGTTTCGTTGGATTTTTATGTAATACAAACTTATATTTAATCTGACTAGAAATTTTGGGATAAAAATATTTCGGAGCCCATCAAAATGTGGGAAATTTTATTGAATTCTATCTTCAACGGTTGGTTGAAATTATTAATCATTGTCCTAGCTAGAAAATGGGTTGTACTTTTAACAAACTGTAAATGGGCTGTTGTAAATTCCATTAGAATTCCAAAATGGGTTGTACATTCTTACAAAATGCAAATGGGTTATAAGTTCTCTGCCACACACTTGTGGGCCTACTAAGTGACGTGTCCCCTAAAAAAAATAAGTTGACGCGTATGCAAGGCTTTGCCAACTTATTATAGTCAACACACGGTTCTAGCAACAGTGGCCGTTGGATGTCTATCCAATGGATGTCGTGCTTCTTCATTCTCGGATATTCTTAGCTTCGGCCGCCCAAAAAATGATTCCTCCCCCTGACATCTGGGGAGGACCATTTCGGAGGCTGACCTATGGGCCTACTAAGTTGGAGCGTACCAAGGGCTTTGTCAACTTAGTCAATAATAAACGTTTCTAGCTTCAGTGACCATACGATGTCCATCCAACGGCCCTAGTGCTTCTTCAACCTCTGGTCTTCTTGGTCCAGCCGCCCAAAGCAGCGCCGGTCGTGCCGCCTGCTCCTGCCTCCCGTGGCCGGCTGTGCTGCACGGAGGCCTCACCGCCCCCATACTACTCCCACCGCTGGCCAGGCCATCCCTCCACTCACCCACACCCCCTGTTATTCTGCGGCGACGGCAGCCTCACACCGCAGCCGAACCAGTGAACCCTCGTACTCCTCTCCACGCGGGCTTCCGCTGCTGCGTCTTCCCCGGCTCCGCATCGTCCCCTTTCTAGGCCTCGCTGCGTCCAGACCACCGCCCTGGTGCTCTCGGCGCGGCGTGGTCAACATGGTCAACGGTCGACTTCCATCGGAAGAGTACTGTACATGGAGAGGCTGACAGCTGGGTCCAGGCGGCCGCAAGGAAGTGCCTCCTTATTACCCGCAAAATAATTATTCCTCCACCTTACAGCAGGGACCCACCGGATGGGCCACCTTATTTCACGAAAAAACGTTTCTCCCCTGACTGCTCGGACCCACCGGACGGGCAGCGTATTTCGCGAAACCCCCCACCGGAAGTGCCTCCTTATTACGCACAAAAAAAATGAATACTCCCCCTGCTAGCTGGGACCTACTAAGTTGACTAGGACGGGGACCTTTGTCAACTTTAGTCAATATGAACGATTCTAGCTCTAGTGACCGTACGATGTCCATCCGACGGACGTAGTGCTTCTTCAACCTCTGGTCTTCTTGCTCCAGCCGCCCAAAGCAGCACCGGTCGTGCAGCTTGCTCCTGCCTCCCATGGCCGGCTGTGATGCCGCGGAGGCCTCACCACCCCCTACTATTCCCACCGCTGGCTAGGCCCTGCGGCGACGGCAGCCTCACACCACAACTGAACCAGTGAACCCTCGTACTCCACTCCGCGCGGGCTTCCACTGCTGCGTTGTCGGGTGGTTGGTGCGACATATGCCAACGGGTGGCTTATCATTGTGGGAGCCAATAAAACATCGCCGGTGCCTGGAAACGGGATAAGGCGAAGACATGCACGCCGGCGGATCTTACCCAGCTTCAGGGCTCTCCGTGGAGATAACACCCCTACTGCTGCTCTGCGGGGTCTCCGCATGGTCACTAGATTGGCAAGTAGCTACAAGAGGCTCCTTGAGCTATTTGGTGAAAGGATGGAGAGGGGCGAGGCTTGCCTGCTCCTCCTTTCGTTGTGGTCTCTAAAAACTATCCAAAGAGAGAGCCCCCCTGCATGGGTGCCCTGGGGGGTTTATATAGGCCTACCCCCAGGGGTACAATGGTAATCTGGCTGGGCGCGGCCCCCAACCGTCGGTGCCACCAAGACATGCGGCGTGGTCAGCATCTTCATTAGCTCGTGGAAGGCTTGGTCAGCCTAGTCGTTCCACACAAAATGAGCGGACTTCTTCATGAGTTGGTAGAGGGGGAGAGCTTTCTCCCCGAGCCGGCTGATGAAGCGATTCAGGGAAGCCAAGCATCCGATGAACTTCTGGACGTCCCGCAGCTTGGTGGGAATCTCCATTCTCTCTATGGCCTTGATCTTCATCGGGTTGCACTCGATGCCGCGTTCGGAGACCAGGAAGCCTAGAAGCTGGCCGGCTGGTACTCCGAACACGCATTTCTTGGGGTTGAGCTTGATTTGAAATCGGCGCAAGTTTTCAAATGTCTCTCTGAGGTCTTCCAGCAAGGTGCCGCGCTTCTCCGTCTTCACCACAATATCGTCTACATAGACGTGGGCATTTCTGCCGAGCTGCTTGAGGAGGCATTTCTGCATGCAACGCTGAAAAGTGGCACCGGCATTTCTCAAGCCGAATGTCATAGTCAGGTAGCAGAAGGCTCTGAATGGTGTGATGAAGGCGGTTTTCAGGCGGTCACCTGGGTCCAAATTTATCTGGTGGTAGCCTGAGAAAGCATCCAAGAAGCTCAATAGCTCGCATCCGGCTGTGGAGTCTATTACTTTATTAATCCTTGGCAAGGCGAAGGGATCTTTGGGGCAGGCTTCGTTGAGGCTGGTGTAGTCTATACACATGCGCCATTTGTTATTTTTCTTCAGCATGAGGACCGGGTTGGCAAGCCATTCTGGAAAGAAAACTTCCATAACGAAGCCAGCTGCCAGAAGACGGGCTATCTCTTCTCCTACAATCCTTCTCTTCTCTTCTGATAGTCGGCGGAGGGGCTGTTTGACTGGTTTTGCACCTTCTCGAACATGTAGCTTGTGCTCGGCGAATTCCTACGGAACACCCGGCATGTCCTTGGGCGACCATGCGAAGATGTCCCGATTCTCACGGAGGAAATCGGCGAGCTCACCTTCCTATTTGCTGTCCAGGTTTGCCCCGATGGTGGCAAACCTCTCTGGGTGCTCCGGGTCCAGAGGTACCTTCTTTGTTTCTTTGGCCGACTGGAAAGAACCTTGGGCATCACACTCCTTGGGGTTAGGGGACAGGGCCGACTGTTTGCCGGCCATAGCCACAACTCGGTCCAGTATCTTCTTCTCTTCAGCAATCACGAGGGACTCGGCCAGCCGGCTGCTGGCTGCCGCACACTCGGAGGACTTCTTGTAGTCTCCTACTATGGTGATCATGCCCTTGGAACTCGGTATCTCCATCTTGAGGTAGGCATAGTGGGGTACCGCCATGAACTTGGCCAGGGCGGGTCGGCCAAGCAACGCGTGGTAAGGGCTCTCCAGATCCACTACCTCAAACCACACCGCCTCTCGGCGGAAATGATCCTTGTCCCCGAAGAGGACATCTATCTTGATCTTGCCGATTGGGGAGCAGGACAGGCCGGGCACGATGCCATGGAACATAGTCCGACTAGGCATGAGCTGCTTCGTCTTGATGCTCAGCTTCTCCGTGGTGTCACGGTATAGGATGTTGATGCTGCTCCCACCATCTATCAGCACGCGGGAGAAACGGGTGGCTCGCCTTTCCATTGCGAGGGTGGCATCCAAAACCAATGCGTAAGAGCCGGGAGACGGCATCACCTCTGGTTGATCAGTCCAGCTCCAGCTGATAGGCCTTTCTGACCAGTGCATGAACTCAGGGTTGTTGGAGGCAACTGCGTTGACTTCTTGATTTTGCCAGTGCCGGCTACGCCGATCTTCTAGTAGGCTCGTAAAGATGACGCAGGGGGCATGCTCGTCGGGGAATTCGTCTTGAACGGCCTCGACTGCCGGTCGAGCAGCCGGCTGCGGAGGGGCCGGAGGCGGCTGACCGGCAGGTGGAGGCGGCGCTATCCCCTAGTCCCTTGGAGATCGGCGTGAGCCAGTGGCACTTTCGGGTTGTGTGGTTTGAAGGCTTCGCGCCGCTGTGAAACTTGAAGGGGGCATCAAGTGCTTGCTCGTGGGAGAAAGCCGGCTGCCACGCCGGCCTGCTGCCCTTCTGCTTCTTGGGCGTGGGCCACCCTTCTAGTTGTTCGTCTTCGGCGGTGGCCACCAGCTGACAGATGGGAGGCGGCGGGGGAGCCTTGCGCTTGTGGTCGTTCGGGTATGGGCATCGACTGCAGTCTCCTACCGGCGTCTTGGGACTCGGAGCGAGTACCTTCCCAGAGGCGTCTACTCGGAGCTCGGTCTTCATTGAGGAATCGGCCGTGGCGTATTTGTTAGCTATGATCAGCAGCTCATCGAGGGTAGTCGGCTCGTCGCAGAGGAGTCGGTGCTTGAGGAGGGTGCCTTCTCGGCACCCGGCGGTGAAGTACTCTATAGCTTGAACCTCGTGCACCCCTTCGCAGGAGTTGCGGAGTTTGGCCCAACGCGTGAGGTAGTTGCGAGTTGATTCACTGGGCTCTTGCACACACAAGGAGAGCTGTCGGAGATTAGGAGCCCGCTTGTAGGTGCTGGTGAAGTTGCAGATGAAGGCTTCTGTGAAGTCCAGCCAGCTGTTCACGCTGTAAGGCTTGAGGCTGTTGAGCCAGGTACGTGACGTGCCTTGGGGCATGAGGGAAACATACTTCACGGCAACGCGTCTGTTGCCATTCACGATGCTAACCGCAGTGGAGTAGTCGATCAACCAGTCTTCCGGCTTCACGGAGCCATTGTACTTGGGCGTGTCTCTTGGGAGCGAGAACCCTTTAGGGAAGGGCTCGTCGTGGATGCGGGGGCCGAAGCAGGGCGGGCCGACATCATCTTCTTCTTCCGGAGCCAGGGATCGCGCTAGGCGGTCGATCTGGTGGCGGGCGTCATTCTCGCCGACTCCTTCTCGACGACCCAGTCGGCCGCTGAGAGTCGGATGCGTGACAGGCGGCGGAGTGGGGTATCTCTCCCCATGAGGCGGAGGAGGGGGCGGATTGCCCCGCCATTCCACAGCTCGAGGACGGCCTTCTGCGTCACGCTCGATGGAGATTCGAGTCCGGCTGCGGCTGGCAGCCGGCTCCTTTTCTTTCCTTGCGCGGGTGTCGCCCGCCGTCGTCGTTCGGGACGTCGCACCATGCTCTCGGCGCGGGGGAGGACTTTCGGCGCGGGCACCGGCTTTGTGCCGCTCTGTGGCCGCGTCGATATGCTGCTGGATGCGTTTGGTCATGGAGGGGAGCTCATCGGCCCTTAGTCCGTCCAGCTCATCTACAGCCGCCTGGGCGGCGCGTAGGTTCTCAAGAGGTGTGGCATAGACTAGGCGATCTGCTCCCTGCGCACCAGTAATAGCTGCACCGCGTTTCTTGATGATACCGGCGCGGCTCGGCCCGTCGGGAGGCGGCATGCCGAAGGCGGCGCGGTCGACTTCGCGCTGGTGAGCCTCGGTGAGGCGTCTCATGGAGGCTAGCTTCTGGCCCTCCGCAATGAGGGAGAGGCGGCGCGCCTCCAGTGTCTGTGCGTCGGCGTCAGCCGGGATGGGGGCGGATAAGTCGTGCAGCGCCGCCTGTAGGGCGTCGTGGGTGTTTTCGCCAGAGGCGGCGCCGTGGCTGATGACGAGTACCTCGGTGATGGCGCTGTCGCTGCTGTCGACTCGAGGAAGAGGGTCGTTGATGATTACCACGTTGGAGGGGAAGGCGTCAAGTGATGCCGTGTCGGAATCAACAAGCATCGGGTTGGTCGAGCCAACCGACTCCAAGTCCGTAGCCAGCTCGCCGGAGACGTGGAGTTGGTCGAGGAGGCTGACGAGGTGGCTTTCGGGGCAGCCTGTGCTCGCGTCGGAAGCGGGCTCGTCAGAGATGCGAGTCTCGCGAAGAAGATCGGCGAGCCAGCTCACCGCGCATGCGTCAGCGACGCCTTGCAGCGCGTCGGGGCAAGCGCCATTGGGCGAGCCGGGCTGGCTACGCACGCTGGGGAGGAAGAGGGTTCCCGTCCAGAGCAGGTCTCCGGACGACGGTGCACCTGGCCCCACGATGGGCACCAAATGTCGGGTGGTTGGTGCGACATATGCCAACGGGTTGCTTATCATTGTGGGAGCCAATAAAACATCGCCGGTGCCTGGAAACGGGATAAGGCGAAGACATGCATGCTGGCGGATCTTACCCAGCTTCAGGGCTCTCCGTGGAGATAACACCCCTAGTGCTGCTCTGCGGGGTCTCTGCATGGTCACTAGATTGGCAAGTAGCTACAAGAGGCTGCTTGAGCTGTTTGGTGAAAGGATGGAGAGGGGCGAGGCTTGCCTGCTCCTCCTGTCGTTTCGGTCTCTAAAAACTATCCAAAGAGAGAGCCCCCCTGCATGGGTGCCCTGGGGGGTTTATATAGGCCTACCCCCAGGGGTACAATGGTAATCCGGCTAGGCGCGGGCCCTAGCTGTCTGTGTCTATGCTGGCCCGCTTCTCCGCTGACTAATGGGTTCGCTGCCCGGTATGCCCCGCCAGCTACCGGCCCTCTGGTCGACAGGCCGGCCCACTGTTCGGGTGTTTTGTCGGAGGCTGGTTACTGTTGCCTTGCCTCTGGTGACGAGGGCTTTGTCGGGGTAAGCATGGCTACAATGTTTTCACGAGGCGGCTCATCACTATAGCCTTACCTTGTCTTATCTCCTTAATGAGGCACCTCCTTCGAGGGAGAGAGCTGGCCGGCTATTGGGAGCCGGCCGCACCCCAGGCCGACTGCGGGAAGCCTGGCCGCCTTTGGGGTCTCCCTGATTGAGGGGGCCTGCCACCCACGGGTCATACTAACCGCTCGTCGTGGGTGACGTCATGATCAACGTGGCAACAGTGCCGCGGTGGACGGGTGATGGCCGCCCCGTACGACGCACTGTGGCCTTGCGTGCCCCGGGATTCGGGGGTGGCAGGCTTCACTGTAGCCACGCCCCATCTTGTCGCTGTTATGTTGGTGCAGACTCTGAGGCACGATCTTGGCCGCCTGCTAAGGGGCCGGCTCCTGGGAGTCGGCCTTCTCATGGCCGGCTTCTTGGAGTCGGCCTTCTCATGGTCTTGTTTCTCAAGGATTTCAGGGCTGGGCCGCCTTTGCGTAGCCGCCCTGAGAGGTAGCCAGCTGGGGGAAGGCGGCCCCACGTCTTGGACGCTTGGAGGCTCAATCGGCCTATAATTTTTCTAAAGAGCCCAGGGAAGCCATCTAGGCTACCAGTGGTCATTTACTCCGACAGTAGTCCCCGAAGTTGGTTGGGCTCCGAGGCAAAAAAAGATGAGGAGCTCAGTCAGCTTCCTATCTTGAGGGGCCGGGAACTGGGAGCCGGCTTTGACTAGGCGTGCCGTCTTCTACAGATTTCGAAGCTTGAAGGCGGGTTCCAGTCGGCGCGCGGGTCAGGCTGCAAGCTGGCCGTTCGTCGCCTGCGCGCCATGTGGCACCCCACGGCTGGAGGGGCCTGCCAGCCCACACGCGCAACGGGACGCCGCCGTAGTCTGGGGCCCGCCACTACAGGGCCTCGGCCCACGCAAGGATCTTCTGTGGCCCAGATAGACCGCACGCCTCCCAGCGGCGGTTTCCGCATGCCGTGAAGGCCCAATAATCGCGGGGCATGGGGGAGTGGGTGCAGTTAATCCCACATCCCCCCACGCCCTGCCTCCTCGGCTTCGCTGCACAAGGCTATAAGTAGGAGGAGAGGAGGGGAGCTCCAGACGCTCGCGCGCTCTCCCTTGCTCTGCCCCTTCCTTCTTCTTCCCCCTCTCCACCGCCATAGCCACCCACCGCCACTCGGCCTTCCCGCCAATCTTCTTGGCTTGTCGTTGCTTCGTCGTAGCAGGGTCGCGCGCCTTTGTTCCGCCGCACCTTTCTCATCGCCGCGCCGTTCCCATGGCGTTGTCGAGCTCCTGGGATGGCTCCAACGTCCACGACAACCACGTCGACTTCCTCCGCCGGACGCGGTGGCTGCCGGGCGCGGATTTCGTGTGGGTCCGCCTTGCGCCGGAGAGGGAGATCTCGCCGGTGCTGGAGGAGGACGAGCGGGTAATCTTCCGCTCGCACTGCCTGCGCGGCTTCGGCCTACCGGCGAGCGGGTTCCTCCGCTCCTTCCTCGAATTTTATCATCTCCAGCCGCATCACCTTACTCCAAACACGGTGATGCTGCTGTCGGCCTTCGCCGCCCTGCGCGAGGGTTTTCTTGGTGTCCTCCCCACCCTCGAACTATGGCGAGAATTCTTCCAGTGCAAGCTTGGCACTATCGTCGCGGGCGTGCCCTCCCCATGCGGCGCCTTCACCGCCATGCGGAGGACGAGCGACAACAACCCGTTTCCGCCCATCCTGCTGATCTACTCGGTGAAGCTCTAGCAGAAATCCTACTTCTACATGAAGAACATCGCTCCTCAAGGCGACTTCGTCAATCTGCCGGCTTACGTAGCCAGCCCGCCGGCTGGGAGGCAGCCCTCATGGTCCTTCCGGGCCAGGTCGCTGTCTCAGGGTGGGGCCGCCTCCGTTGCACGGCTCCGGGTGATGATCCAATCGGAGGGCCTGATTGGGTCTGACCTGGTGGCCACCTTCGTGGAGTGTCGGGTGCTCCCGCTTCAGGGCCGACCTCGTATGATCTGTCAGATGAGCGGCCGCTTCGACCCGTGCCGACTAAGCACCAAGGAGATGCCTCACGCCGAGGTGTCTTACATGGTGAACTATATTTCCAACTGCAAGCTCACCGGGGAGTGGCAGTACGGCAAGGTGTCGTACTCTCGCGCCAATCCTCCGTCGGTAGTAAGTTTCTCTTCTTTTCTTCTTTCCTTGTCGCCGGGTTCATGATGGCTGACTCCTCACCAGTTGGCTTGTTTTTGGAAGAATCCCATGCTTCCGCCGGCAACCGGGGCTGCAGGGGTGGAACACCAGTTCCTCCCTTACCGCATGATGGACGATGTTGACGACCCAGACCTGGGGGCGGCCGCCATGGAAGAAGACATCGCAGGGGAGGGCGGCGAGGCAGGCGGCGCTGGGCTCGGGGCCGCCTTCGAGGATTGGCCAGATGATGCCGAGGCCGAAGTCGTTCCGCGCCGTCAGCCAGCGCCCGATCATCAAGGCGCGGGCCCATCCGCCGCGCCGGCTCCCCATGGCGGCGCGCAGAAACGCTGGGCCGCGTCGACCCACTTCCGCGGTCGGTCGAAGAAGCCCAAGAGTACCGCGGCGGCGACCAAGCGAGATGAGGCGGCCGCGAAGGTGGCCCGCTTTCGTAAGGTGGTGAAGCAGCCGCAGTCGGTTTCAGCGTAAGTGTTATCTTTCTTACATCTTTCTTTTTCTTCTTTGGTTGATATCTTTCTAAGCCTTCTTCTTGACTTATCAAACAGGGCCCCACTTTCTCTTGAACGGGCTCCTGCCGCCTCTGTAGTCGGACCCGCGGGAGGGTCCTCAATCTCCCGCCGTGTAGATCCCCGCGCTGATCTCCTAGAGGCGACAGAGCGAAACACGCGGGAAGCGCGGGAGGAGCGGGAGGCGGAGGAGCGGAGGGCGGCTCGGGAGGCAAGGGAGAAGTCGGCGGAGGCACGGGCTGACGCGGCTGCCAAGGCCCAGGCGGAGGCCGCAGCCCCGGAGGAGGAGGCGGAGGCCCAGCGGAACCAACCTCCGCTGCTCATCATCCCCCTTCGCGCCGCGGCACCCGACATTCCAGTGCCCCCGACGGAGGAGACCAGTCGTGGCCAGCCGGCAAAGGGGAAGGAGTCGGAACCGACGCTGCCGGCTGGAAAGGGCCAAGGTAGTTGGCCTGACGCGCCGCCCGCGCAGCAGGCCGGAGGTGAGTCGACTGTTGGGGCGGACCTTGTGGTCCTGTCGCTGTCCCGTCGGCGCGCGGAGAAGGCGACTTCAGCATCGGTTCCGCACAACACCACTGGCGCCGGCCCAGGACCTGGAAGCGGCTAGTGATAGCTCGTCCGGGTGGAAACCGGGCGGTGGGACGGCCGTCCTGAACGTGGCGGCGCAGGACGTCCGGAACCGGCTTCAGGACCAAGCTACCGCGCTGAAGCAGTACACCCAAGAATTTCTCATGACGCGAGCGGTGATCCGGGTGAGTCCTTTTGTTTGTCATTAATTGCTCCTGATTTCTTCTGTGGGGGTGCGTCAGTGCACCCACTGGGTGTAGTCCCCGAGTTCCGAGTCGGCTATTGAGCAGGCGGCTTGGAACTTCTTGGTAGACTCTAATTGTCGTCTTGTTCTTACTTGTATCACTTATCTTGTCTGCAGGAGTATCATAACCTCCGCGCGGCTGCCTTCAACTCCCAGGCCCAGGAGTTGAATCAGAAAACCACCGATCTGACCGAGAGCCGGAGTAAGTGCTTCATCTTTTGTCGCAAGTGGGGGCGCGACAGCGCACCCACTGGGTGTAGTCCCCGAGATTCAGGTCGATTGCTGAGTAGTCAGGTCGGATCTTTTCCTGACAACTTCTTTCTTCATATCTGCAGGGGCCAATGCTGACTTGAGGATCCAGCTGAGTGGAGCCTAGACCGCCCTTTGCGCCAAGGAGGCCGAGTGCGCTGCCCTGGCTCAAGAGCGTGACCGCCTGGCTAAGAAGCTGGCCGACCAGGAGGAGAGCCACAAGGCAGCCCTGAAGGCGGCGCAGGACAGCGAGGCCGCCCTCAAAGCCGAATACGAGACCGAGGCGGCGAACTGGGCCGAGGCCAGGCAGGCGCTGAGTCAAGGCTACAGCCGGGTAGAAGATTTGATCGACGGTGAGCCGCCCTCTTCGTCGTTTCTTTGCTTGCCTCCTACTATCTGGTTTGTCTTCTGACTTTGTGCCACTGCTTTCTTCTTTTTGCAGATTACTTTCCCGGTTACTCTGCTGCTGCCACTCAAGCCACCGAGGCCTACCGCAACGCGCGACGGCAGGCGGGGGCCGTGGTTGCACCGGGTGCCAGCCGATCGCTTGAGGAGCAGCTTCTGGCGCTTCAAGCCCGCCTGCAGCCGGCCCACCGTATGCTCCGCCGTCTTTAGTGCGCCGGGGCGCAAGTGCTGGCCGCCCTCTCGCCAGGCGAGGTGATCCTGCGCACCCCAAGTCGGATCGCCGACTGGCTGGAGGTTGTAGTCGGCCGCTTCGAGGCTTGGAAGGCGTCAGCGGCCCGGTCCGGCGCTGGGCGGGCACTGGAGTTCGTCCGAGCTTGGTATCCTGGGCTGAACTTGGACCAGCTGAGCACCTAGCTGCAGGAGGCTGATGAGGAGCTGGAGGCGGTGCGGCCGACTATCATCCAGCGCGCCTCGGTGATCGCCGAGTACACCGACACTAGCGCCTTTGCTCCTGAGGTGGATGACGCCGGCGTCGCTCAGCCGGAGGAGTGGTTCGGGCTGAACCCAGCCGAAGGTGAGGACTCGGCGGAGGAGATTGCCTCCAGTGATGAGGGCGAAGGAGAAGAGGGGGAGGATGGTGAAGACGCTGCGCCGGACGGTGAAGCGACCAGCCCGGCTCAGCCTGATCGTGCCTCTAGCAACGATGCTGAGACTTGCCAGCCGGTCACTCCTCCAGTCGGCACCGCCAACTCCACCAACCTGCCTAACTCGCCCGTCGTTCCCCTGGCTTGATCCGCCGTCCTTGCTTTCCTGCTTGTTACTCTTTTGAACAATCTTTAAGTTTGCGCAGTTCCACCCACTGGGGGTGTATTTAGACTATGTTGAATGCTGGCCTTTCGAAGGTCTTTTGTGTAAATATTATGCATGTGTTTGGCTTCCGTTCATGTTTGCTTTTCATCCTTTTGGCTTTTTCCTTTGCCGCCTTTCCTTAGCCGCCGCCTTCCCAGCCGAACAGCTGCTCTGCAGTCTATGGCTGGAGAAGGACTTGGTTGTTTCGGGAAGGCAAGTACTCGAGCTTTCTTAGATTGCAGCAAGGTGAACGGGAAGCCGACCAGCCGACTGCTCTAGTAGCCGGCTGGCGGGGCGGGAGGCCGGCCTGCGTTATATAAGTTCGTTGGTCCTTAGCCGCTTTTCATGTGGGCATCCTTTCCTGCCCTTGGCTCTTGCCAGTCGGACAGTCAATTCTTCGAGCTGCGACTTTTGGCAAGAGGGGGCTTGGGTGTCGGCACACTACTTGTCTCGCTGCAGGCAGAACTTTATATATAACTTAAGGCGGCGAGTCCCCAGGCCGACTGGTCAGGCCTGGTGCCGGACGAAAAGACAAATGCAGTAACATATTCATAGGCATGACACCCATTATCCATAGATAAAAAAGGGTAGTCCCCGAGTGCTCCTCGGGGGACCCTTTGTCTCGTACTTAGTACAAAAGTTAGCGTGATACATACTACTTTTTAACTGTAAAATCTTCGGAGGAGATTGGCATTCCATGGTCGTTCCGACTCCTTGCCAGAATCATCTCTCTTGCGTGCCTTCGGCTTCTACACATAGATTAGGTAGTAGGAGTCATTGCCTAGAGCTCTGCTGATGACGAAGGAGCCCTCCCAAGGGGCCGAGAGCTTGTGCTGGCCGGCTGTTCACTGGATCAGCCGGAGCACAAGATCGCCCTCTTGGAAGGAACTTGGCTTGACTTTCCGGCTGTGGTAGCGGCGCAGACCCTGCTGATAGATGGCAGACCAGCTGAGGGCTAACAGCCGGCCCTCTTCCAGTAGGTCGACGCCGTCTTCACATGCTTCCTTGGCCTCCGCCTCCGTGTACATGGTGACCCGAGGTGAGTCGAACTCGATGTCAGTTGGGATGACCGCCTCGGCGCCATATACAAGGAAGAAAGGGGTGAAGCCGGTTGACTTGTTTGGGGTAGTGCGCAAACTCCAGAGGACGGCCGGCAGCTCGTTGAGCCAACAGCCGGCCGAACGCTCCAATGGCACGACCAGTCGGGGCTTGATGCCGGAGAGGATGAGGCTGTTTGCTCGCTCGACTTGGCCGTTTGACTATGGGTGGGCGACGGACGCTAGGTCCAGCCGGATGCCATGTGTTGCGCAGAAACGTGCCAGTGCTCCCTTTGCAAAATTTGTACCATTGTCGGTGATGATGCTGTGCGGTATGCCGTACCGGGTTGTGATATCTGCTACGTTACGGTAGTCGGCCCATTCAGCTTCTTGATCGGCTTTGCTTCGATCCACTTGGTAAATTTGTCCACAGCGACGAGCAGATGTGTCATGCCGCCGCGTGCCGTCTTGAATGGGCCTACCATGTGCAGCCCCCAGACGGCAAAAGGCCAGCTGAGGGGGATGGTCTTGAGTTCGGAAGCCGGCAGATGTTGCTTGGAACTGAAAACTTGGCACCCTTTGCAATGTTTGACTAGCTCCTTGGCGTCATCCAAAGCAGTCGGCCCGAAGAATCCATGGCAGAAAGCTTTGGTGACGAGTGATCGTGAAGCCGTGTGGTGGCCGCATTCGCCTTGGTTGATGTCTTTGAGGATTGCTATGCCCTTCTCTAGCTCGACGAAGCGCTGGAAGACTCCAGTGACACTGCGCCTAACAAGCTCTCGGTTTACTATTGTGTATGCTCCGGCTCGGTGTTGAACTTGTCTTGCCGAGATTTTGTCGGTTGGCAACTCTTTGTTATTAAGAAGTTGAGGATGGGTTGGGCCCATGATGGAGCTGTGACTTCTTCTATTGTCAGAACCGCTACTGTGACCAGGGCGGGTGGGCTGGGTGGTGAAGGGTTGGAGTCGGCCACCGCCTGCTGCGTCGATGCAGTCCCCGGGCTTGCTGCAGTAGCCCCCGGGCCGAGTTCCGAAGTCCCCGAGCCGGGTGCGACTACGGCAGTCCCTGGGCCGCCTGTCGAAGTCCCCGAGCCGCCTGCTTGGTTCCCCAAGTCGGATCCGACTGCGTTGGGGTCAGGCGGCATGAAGATAGAATCAGATTCTGGAGACAGCTTGATAGACGGCTTGAGGAGGCGGTGAAGAGAAACGCCGGCTGGAATAGCTTGCCGGGTGGAGCCTACTCGTGCCAGGGCATCTGCTTGCATGTTGTCGGCGCGTGGTACATGAAGGAATTCGCATCCTTCCAAATATCCACTGATTTGCTGAACGAGGAAGCGGTAGCTCACCATGTTCGCGTCCTTGGCGTCCCAGTCGCCAGATGACTGTTGGACCACCAGATCCGAGTCACCATAGCACAGGATCGGGCGGATGCCGAGCTCCTTGGCTAGCCGGAGCCCGTGTATGAGCGCCTCGTACTTGGCCACATTGTTGGAGGCGGCAAAATGAATTTGCAATGTGTACTTGAACTTGTCGCCTTTGGGGGAGGTGAGGATGATGCCGGCTCCCAAGCCGGTGTGCATTTTGAACCCATCGAAGTGCATCCGCCAATGAGTGGAGTCGGGGGCCGGTGGCAGGTACTGGGTTTCGGCCCAGTCGACGAGGAAGTCAGCCAGTGCTTGGGATTTAATGGCGGTGCAGGGCTGGTAGAAGATCGTGTAGGGAGCCAATTCAATGGCCCATTTTGCCACTCGGCCAGATGCATCCCAGCTGCCTATGATCTCGGCGAGCGGGGTAGTACATACGATCGTGATGGGGTCCTCTTGGAAGTAGGGCTTGAGCTTCTTGCAGCGAAGTACACACCGTAGCACATCTTCTGGTAGTGTGGGTAGTTCTGCTTCGAGGTGGATGACACTTCGCTTAAATAATACACTGGCCTCTGGACCAGCTGAGCTCGGCCTTCTTCTGGGCGCTGGACCACGATGACTGTGCTGACCACCTGGCTAGTAGCGGCAATGTAAAGGAGCATGGGCTCTTTTTTAGTCGGTGCCACCAAGACATGCGGCGTGGTCAGCATCTTCTTTAGCTCGTGGAAGGCTTGGTCAGCCTAGTCGTTCCATGCAAAATAAGCGGACTTCTTCATGAGTCGGTAGAGGGGGAGAGCTTTCTCCCCGAGCCAGCTGATGAAGCGATTCAGGGAAGCCAAGCATCCGGTGAACTTCTGGATGTCCCGCAGCTTGGTGGGAATCTCCATTCTCTCTATGGCCTTGATCTTCATCGGGTTGCACTCGATGCCGCGTTCGGAGACCAGGAAGCCTAGAAGCTGGCCGGCTGGTACTCCGAACACGCATTTCTTGGGGTTGAGCTTGATTTGAAATCGGCGCAAGTTTTCAAATGTCTCTCTGAGGTCTTCCAGCAAGGTGCCGCGCTTCTCTGTCTTCACCACAATATCGTCTACATAGACGTGGGCATTTCTGCCGAGCTGCTTGAGGAGGCATTTCTGCATGCAACGCTGAAAAGTGGCACCGGCATTTCTCAAGCCGAATGTCATAGTCAGGTAGCAGAAGGCTCTGAATGGTGTGATGAAGGCGGTTTTCAGGCGGTCAGCTGGGTCCAACTTTATCTGGTGGTAGCCTGAGTAAGCATCCAAGAAGCTCAATAGCTCGCATCCGGCTGTGGAGTCTATTACTTTATTAATCCTTGGCAAGGCGAAGGGATCTTTGGGGCAGGCTTCGTTGAGGCTGGTGTAGTCTATACACATGCGCCATTTGTTATTTTTCTTCAGCATGAGGACCGGGTTGGCAAGCCATTCTGGAAACAAAACTTCCATAACGAAGCCAGCTACCAGAAGCCGGGCTATCTCTTCTCCTACAATCCTTCTCTTCTCTTCTGACAGTCGGCGGAGGGGCTGTTTGACTGGTTTGCACCTTCTCGAACATGTAGCTTGTGCTCGGCGAATTCCTTCGGAACACCCGGCATGTCCTTGGGCGACCATGCGAAGATGTTCCAATTCTCACGGAGGAAATCGGCGAGCTCACCTTCCTATTTGCTGTCCAGGTTTGCCCCGATGGTGGCAAACCTCTCTGGGTGCTCCGGATCTAGAGGTACCTTCTTTGTTTCTTTGGCCGACTGGAAAGAACCTTGGGCATCACACTCCTTGGGGTTGGGGGACAGGGCCGGCTGTTTGCCGGCCATAGCCACAACTCGGTCCAGTATCTTCTTCTCTTCAGCAATCATGAGGGACTCGGCCAGCCGGCTGCTGGCTTCCGCACACTCGGAGGACTTCTTGTAGTCTCCGACTATGGTGATCATGCCCTTGGAACTCGGTATCTTCATCTTGAGGTAGGCATAGTGGGGTACCGCCATGAACTTGGCCAGGGCGGGTCGGCCAAGCAACACGTGGTAAGGGCTCTCTAGATCCACTACCTCAAACCACACCGCCTCTCGGCGGAAATGATCCTTGTCCAGAAGAGGACATCTATCTTGATCTTGCCGATTGGGGAGCAGGACAGGCCGGGCATGATGCCATGGAACATAGTCCGACTAGGCATGAGCTGCTTCATCTTGATACTCAGCTTCTCCGTGGTGTCACGGTATAGGATGTTGATGCTGCTCCCACCATCTATCAGCACACGGGAGAAACGGGTGGCTCGCCTTTCCGTTGCGAGGGTGGCATCCAAAACCAATGCGTAAGAGCCGGGAGACGGCATCACCTCTGGTTGATCAGTCCAGCTCCAGCTGATAGGCCTTTCTGACCAGTGCATGAACTCAGGGTTGTTGGAGGCAACTGCGTTGACTTCTTGATTTTGTCAGTGCCGGCTACGCCGATCTTCTGGTAGGCTCGTAAAGATGACGCAGGGGGCATGCTCGTCGGGGAATTCGTCTTGAACGGCCTCGACTTCCGGTCGAGCAGCCGGCTGCGGAGGGGCTGGAGGCGGCTGACCGGCAGGTGGAGGCGGCGCTATCCCCTAGCCCTTGGAGATCCGCGTGAGCCAGTGGCACTTTCGGGTTGTGTGGTTTGAAGGCTTCGCGCCGCTGTGAAACTTGAAGGGGGCATCAAGTGCTTGCTCGTAGGAGAAAGCCGGCTGCCACGCCGGCCTGCTGCCCTTCTGCTTCTTGGGCGTGGGCCACCCTTCTAGTTGTTCGTCTTCGGCGGTGGCCACCAGCTGGCTGATGGGAGGCGGCGGGGGAGCCTTGCGCTTGTGGTCGTTCGGGTATGGGCATCGGCTGCAGTCTCCTACCGGCGTCTTGGGACTCGGAGCGAGTACCTTCCCAGAGGCGTCTACTCGGAGCTCGGTCTTCATTGAGGAATCAGCCATGGCGTATTTGTTAGCTATGATCAGCAGCTCATCGAGGGTAGCCGGCTCGTCGCAGAGGAGTCGGTGCTTGAGGAGGGTGCCTTCTCGGCACCCGGCGGTGAAGTACTCTATAGCCTGAACCTCGTGCACCCCTTCGCAGGAGTTGCGGAGTTCGGCCCAACGCGTGAGGTAGTCGCGAGTTGATTCACTGGGCCCTTGCACACACAAGGAGAGCTGTCAGAGATTAGGAGCCCGCTTGTAGGTGCTGGTGAAGTTGCAGATGAAGGCTTCTGTGAAGTCCAGCCAGCTGTTCACGCTGTAAGGCTTGAGGCTGTTGATCCAGGTACGTGACGTGCCTTGGAGCATGAGGGGAACATACTTCACGGCAACGCGCCTGTTGCCGTTCACGATGCTAACCGCAGTGGAGTAGTCGATCAACCAGTCTTCCGGCTTCACGGAGCCATTGTACTTGGGTGTGTCTCTTGGGAGCGAGAACCCTTGAGGGAAGGGCTCGTCGTGGATGCGGGGGCCGAAGCAGGGCGGGCCGACATCATCTTCTTCTTCCGGAGCCAGGGATCACGCTAGGCGGTCGATCTGGTGGCGGGCGTCATTCTCGCCGACTCCTTCTCGGCGACCCAGTCGGCCGCTGAGAGTCAGATGCGTGACAGGCGGCGGAGTGGGGTATGTCTCCCCATGAGGCGGAGGAGGGGCGGATTGCCCCGCCATTCGACAGCTCGAGGACGGCCTTCTGCGTCACGCTCGATGGAGATTCGAGTCCGGCTGCGGCTGGCAGCCGGCTCCTTTTCTTTCCTTGCGCGGGTGTCGCCCGCTGTCGTCGTTCAGGACGTCGCACCATGCTCTCGGCGTGGGGGAGGACTTTCGGCGCGGGCACCGGCTTTGTGCCGCTCTGTGGCCGCGTCGATATGCTGCTGGATGCGTCTGGTCATGTAGGGGAGCTCATCGGCCCTCAGTCCGTCCAGCTCATCTACAGCCGCCTGGGCGGCGCGTAGGTTCTCAAGAGGTGTGGCATAGACTAGGCGATCTGCTCCCTGCGCACCAGTGATAGCTGCACCGCGTTTCTTGATGATACCGGCGCGGCTCGGCCCGTCGGCAGGCGGCGTGCCGAAGGCGGCGCGGTCGACTTCACGCTGGTGAGCCTCGGTGAGGCGTCTCATGGAGGCTAGCTCCTCGCCCTCCGCAATGATGGAGAGGCGGCGCGCCTCCAGTGTCTGTGCGTCGGCGTCAGCCGGGATGGGGGCGGATAAGTCGTGCAGCGCCGCCTGCAGGGCGTCGTGGGCGTTTTCGCCAGAGGCGGCGCCGTGGCTGATGACGAGTACCTCGGTGATGGCGCTGCCGCTGCTGTCGACTCGAGGAAGAGGGTCATTGATGATTACCACATTGGAGGGGAAGGTGTCAAGTGATGCCGTGTCGGAATCAACAAGCATCGGGTTGGTCAAGCCAACCGACTACAAGTCCGTAGCCAGCTCGCCGGAGACGTGGAGTTGGTCGAGGAGGCTGACAAGGTGGCTTTCGGGGCAGCCTGTGCTCGCGTCGGAAGCGGGCTCGTCAGAGATGCGAGTCTCGTGAAGAAGATCGGCGAGGCAGCTCACCGCGCATGCGTCAGCGACGCCTTGCAGCGCGTTGGGGCAAGCGCCATCGGGCGAGCCGGGCTGGCTACGCACGCTGGGGAGGAAGAGGGTTCCCGTCCAGAGCAGGTCTCCGGACGACGGTGCACCTGGCCCCACGATGGGCGCCAAATGTCGGGTGGTTGGTGTGACATATGCCAACGGGTGGCTTATCATTGTGGGAGCCAATAAAACATCGCCGGTGCCTGGAAACGGGATAAGGCGAAGACATGCACGCTGGCGGATCTTACCCAGCTTCAGGGCTCTCCGTGGAGATAACACCCCTAGTGCTGCTCTGCGGGGTCTCTGCATGGTCACTAGATTGGCAAGTAGCTACAAGAGGCTCCTTGAGCTGTTTGGTGAAAGGATGGAGGGGGGCGAGGCTTGCCTGCTCCTCCTTTCGTTGTGGTCTCTAAAAACTATCCAAAGAGAGAGCCCCCCTGCATGGGTGCCCTGGGCGGTTTATATAGGCCTACCCCCCAGGGGTACAATGGTAATCTGGCTGTGCGTGGGCCCCAACCGTCTGGGTCTACGCTGGCCAGCTTCTCCACCGACTGATGCGTCCGCCGCCCGGTAGGCCCCGCCAGCTGCCGGCCCTCTGGTTGACAGGTTGGCCCCACTGTTCGGGTGTTTTGTCGGAGGTTGGTTACTGTTGCCTTGCCTCTGGTGACGAGGGCTTTGTCGGGGTAAGCATGGCTACAGTGTCGTCGCGAGGCGGCTCATCACTGTAGCCTTACCTTGTCTTATCTCCTTAATCAGGCACCTCCTTCGAGGGAGAGAGCTGGTCGGCTATTGGGAGCCGGCCGCAACCCAGGCCGATTGTGGGAAGCCTGGCCGCCTTTGGGGTCTCCCTGACTGAGGGGGCCCGCCACCCACGGGTCGTACTGACCGCTCGCCGTGGGTGACATCACGATCAATGTGGAAACAGTGCCACGCCGGACGGGTGATGGCCGCCCCGTACGACGCACTGTGGCCTTGCGTGCCCCGGGATTCGGGGGTGGCAGGCTTCACTGTAGCCATGCGCCCGTCTTGTCGCTGTTATGTGGGTGCAGACTGTGAGGGCACGATCTTGGCCGCCTGCTGAGGGGCCGTGTCAGGACCCCGACTCAATGCCACATCGATCTAGCATGTAACACCTCATATCACTTTGCGGCCTCACGCACGGTATTCCCACGGGTGTCACCTTACCTTTGTCCGGGACCGTTTGCGCCTTTTGGCACACGTATATGACAGTGTCGCTAGCATCCATATGATAAGGAGCCCGGGCTGACATGGCTAGTCATAAACCCAAAGTGGCACAGACTTACAGGGACAGGCATCCATGACCCAGCATCGAACGTGTCGGTCATCAGTGAGTGAATCCAGGCTGTAGCACTGGGCTAGCAGGACTCCGGTGAACCGGGCTGTAGCGGGCTAACAGGACTCCGGTATTCATCGCGTGACATTTCCCCGAAGGGACAGACACAGGAACGAAGAAGGACACATGCCGGCCAGCCTAAGTGTTCCGGAGCAGTAGCAAGCTACCATGGCTCGGTGGAAACACTAGGAGACATTTCCCCGTAAGAGAAGCTACTAAAGATAAACAACTAGATGGTCAGATCCCACACATACCAAGCATTTCAATAGCATACACACAATATGCTCGATATGTGCAAGTACAACATGGCATCACAACATGACTCTACGACTCAAGTAATTTATTCAATAGGCTCCGAGGAGCGAGATATTACAAACATGGGTCTCATGACCCAACATTCAGAGCATACAAATCAAAGCACAAGCGGGAGCTATCATGTCTGGGTACAGACATCTATAAATGAAAAAGGCTGAGAAGCCTGACTATCTATCAGATCCTGCCGAGGGCACAAGATCGTAGCTGAGGTAACAAGCTAAACGTCGAAGTCCACGTGGAACTACTAGTGAGACTGAAGTCTCTCTGCAAAAACATAAAATAGGCAAACGTGAGTACAAATGTACCCAGCAAGACTTACATCAGAACTAACTACATATGCATCATTTTCAACAAGGGGGATGGTGGGGTTTAACTGCAGCAAGCTAGCTTTGACTCGGTGGCTAACCTGAACTACGACTGCAAGTAACTCTTTTGAGGTGGCGCACACGAGTCCACATATTCACCATATCAATACACCACTATGGATCCGCTCCCGTCTCCCTACGAGAACGCCATCCATAGCACTCACGCTTATCTTGCGTATTTTAGGGTATCCACTTTCACTTGTCTATGAACTGATATAAGCAACCCAGAAGTCCTTTTCCGCGGACACGGCTATTCGAATAGATGATGTTAACTCTGCAGGGGTGTACTTCTTCATACATGTTTCCACCACTTAGCGTCTGCACACGACATGTGCTCGGCAGACTTCAAGCGAAAGCCGACGTGGGTGTAGACCACGACCTACCTAAACACTCAAGTCTCTAGTCCAGGTTTATCGCCTATTCGGGTTCCATCCATGAGGAGATCCGGCCGGAGTTTCGCTCACAGCCCCAAACAATGTGAACAGGGTTCTCGAGATACCAAACGGGCATCCGGTACACCATGCCACGTACCTACCGCATCACAGCCCACCCCTACGGTCAGCGCTGTCCACGGCCTCCAGTAAGCTACAAACACCAGAAACTACTTGCAACTCCTGGACAGAGGACTAGGGTGAATAAGAAGTCGAGCGGGGTCATATTTCAGGGCCCAATGTATGGTAGTAGCTGAATCATGGATCACAAACACAGAACTCAGTTCCTGAGGACGGCTGCAATGAGACAACCCACCATGTACTCCTACATGGCCTCTCACCGCTACCTTTACCAAATCGTGTTCACACACTTAGCTCACACACAGTAGGACATGTTCACACACCTCTGATTCATCCCCAATGAATCAGACCTGACTCAACTCTAAGCAGTAGCAGGCATGACAAACAAACATGAATGAGTAGGCACAACAGGGCTCAAACAACTCCTACTCATGCTAGTGGGTTTCATCTATTTACTGTGGCAATGACAGGTCATGCAAAGGATAAAGGGGTTCAGCTACCGCAGCAAGTAACAAATATGTCGTTGTTGTCCTAATGCAGTAAAAGAGAGCAGGAGCGAGAGAGTGGGATTTTATCGGAATGAACAAGGGGGTTTTGCTTGCCTGGCACTTCTGAAGATAACATTGAGTCTTCATCAGTGTCAACGATCACATCATCGGTATCACGTCTATCGAAAGGGGGCAATCACCGGCAACTGAGGAAAGACACAATCAATGCTATGCACAATATGATGCATGCTCATGACATGGCAATATGAATGTGTTTTGAGCTAATGCAACTAGCAACAGATTAAATGAAGTTGGTTTGAATATAATATTCAAATTCAAACTCCATATGTGATTATTTAAATGCCATTTAATTGATTTGTGCTAAACAGCAGCTATAAGTTGTGCTAACATGCATGAAAATGGTACAGATGGATTCCTTGAATTTTTCTGATAATTTTTCATATATAAATTATTTAATTTGGAGTTACGGTTAATTTTCTATGATTTTTTAGAAGTTTTAGCTATTTCTGGAATTTCCTGATTATTATAAACTAACTAAATTCCAGAAAAGGAATATTGCGCCAGCATGACCTCACCCTGACGTCATCAGGTCAACAGGGCGGGTCCAGGTCAAACCTGACGTGTGGGGGCCACACGTCAGTGACACAGGGACTAATCCCGGTCAAACCCAGCGCTGGCTGGGGTTTGACCAGGGGTGGGGCCCAGTGTCAGTGTCTGTAGATTGATTAACCAGCTGGGTTAGCTCCTAATGACGGAGCCACGTCAGCTCCCGCCGGAGTTTCGCCGGCGACGACCAACGGAGCGGCGGAAACGCATCGGGTTCGCGCTACAGGGCACAGTTTAGGGTGCGGTTGGGGTCTACGGCGAGCTGGGACTCGTGCGCATCGAACGGTGGTGGTGGCCGTGCCGGTGATGGTCGGTATCGACAACGGCGAGCTCGTGAGCGGCGGCCGGAGTTCGGGTGGATGGCGGGTTTGGCGCTACGAGCGGTGGTTTGGCGCGCTGAGGGCACTAGGGAGAAGCTCTTGCTCCTCCGCATCCAAAGGAATGGGCGGGAGGCCGCGAGGTGGCCGGAGTTGAGCACGGCGTCGACCTCGGCGGCGGCCGGAGCTCGGGCGAGCTCGGGGTCGGTGTTAGGGAGCACGGCAGGAGGCGTTGTGGGTGTCTACGGGTTCATGCGATCGTGCTGAGCACGATGGTGGGCTCGGGAGCGAGCTGCGGTGGCTGTGGCCACGGCCACGCCATGGCCGGCGGCGAGAAGCTCTCGGCCGAGGTGGGGAAGCTAGCTAGGGGAGGGGAACGACGGGGATTCCAGGGGGAAAAAGAAGAGTGGCTCACGTAGGGACTAGCAGAGTCGACGACGAGGTCGGGGAAGCTCTGGACGACGCGAATTTATGGCGGCGATCTCCGGGCACCGGAGATGAAGACGACGATGCTCCGGTCGACTGGGGACTCCTCTGGTCGCGTGCCTCGGTGTGCAGCTCCATGGGGTCGGGACGGGGCTCAGGAATGTGGAGAGGGAGCGAGGGGTGGCCGGTGGTCATGGCTACGGCGAGCGGCGCTCTCAGGTGCGTTCGGTGACGAGAGGGAGGGAGAGCAGAGGAGGAGGAGGGGGG
>NC_041386.1:79087106-79089099 GCF_002162155.2 Triticum dicoccoides | reverse complement strand
TGCAGGGGGCGAGGGGGAGTGCGTGGCGTCTCCGGGCGTCGAGGAGGGAGGCAACCAGGCAGGAGGTGGCCAGGGGGGAAGCAGGAGGTGGCCGAGGCCTCTCGGGCGCGCGCCACGCCTCGCCTCTGTTCGTCCTCCTGGCAGAGGAGGAAGAGGACAAGGGGGAGGAGGTGGGCTGGGCCGGCCAGATGGAGCTGGGCCAGGTAAGTGGCGCCAGGTAAGTGGCCCAGGTGGCCTTCTCTCCCTTTCTCTGTTTTTCCTATTTCTGTTCTGTTTTATTTTTATTTAATTCTTTTGCCACTGTTTTGAATTTAAAAATAATTCAAAACAATGCCAAAAGCTCCTCTGAATATTTTTATTTTGCTAGATGGACTTTTCCAAAAGCTCATAAAATATTTCAGGGATATTTGAAATTATATTCTAATTATATGAATATAATTCAAATTCAAATAACTAATGATTTAAATTCAAAGTCCCAAAAATAAATCCCTAAAAATGTTCAATATTTTTGGTTTGGATCAAAACCCTTGCCAAAATATTAAACATCTAAGAAGAGCATTTTGGAACAACGAATGAGAATGTTAGGGTTTTTGCCCTTCTTTTATTTAAGTTTTTGAGGCTTCCAAAATTCCTCAGTTCAAATTTCAGAATTTAAACATGATGCACACATGAAGCTAGCCTAGAGCATTACCAGAAGCTAGGATGTGACAGGCTGGCTCCTGGAAGTCGGCCTTCTCATGGCCGGCTTCTTGGAGTCGGCCTTCTCATGGTCTTGTTTCTCAAGGATTTCAGGGCTGGGCCGCCTTTGCGCAGCCGGCCTGAGAGGTAGCCAGCTGGGGGAAGGCGGCCCCTCGTCTTGGACGCTTCGAGGCTCAATCGGCCTATAATTTTTTTGAAGAGCCCGGGGAAGCCGGCTAGGCTACCCATGGTCATTTACTCTGACACGCGTCTTCCCTGGCTCCCCATCGTCCCCTTCCTAGGCCTCACCGTCGTCCACCGCCCTGGTGCTCTCGGCGCGGCGTGGTCAACGTGGTCAAGGAACGACTTCCATCGGATGTGGACTGTACGTGGAGAGGCTGATAGCTGGGTCCATGGCCGTAGCAAGGAAGTGCCTCCTTATTACGTGCAAAATAATTATTCCTCCACCTGACAGCGGGGACCCACCGGACGGGCCACCGTATTTCGCAAAAAAACATTTCCCCCCTGACTGCTGGGACCCACCAGCTACACCTTCGCACGCAGGGAAGTGCGTCCGGGCAAAAAAAACAAAACGATTCGCCCCCCTGACTGCTGGGACCCACCGGCTACATCTTCACACGCAAGGAAGTGCCTGACAGTCGGGACCCACCTGGTCGAAGCGTACGTAGCGTTGTCATTCTGGTTGCGAACGTGTACTTACATATATACTGGTCGATGTAGAGGCGCGCACGTGTCGTAGTAGAGGCACGCACGTAGCATGTACACGTACGTACAACAGTCAGGGTGCAAGAAAGAAAATACGGCCACGTATGTGTACATACGGGCGGGGTCTCAAACGCCTACTCGCGCATACGTACGCCGAGGGCTCGTGTACATGGCTGGGTCGGAACGGAGAAACGGTGTCATCATCGTGTTCATGGGGAGGCAACAGAATGCGCCGTGTTCATGGGGAGGCAATTGAATGCATCATGTTCATCGGGGGGGCTTGGACGGAACATGCAATGGAAACGAGGCCTGGCGTACTGCAGAACGGAGGAAACGGCCTTGTGTTCGACCGGCCACATTCGAAACGGGATCATGTTCATCAGGAGGGGTGTGGCGTACCGCAAAACGGAGGAAACGGACCTCCTACGGTCGAAACGGGGGTCCTGTTGATGGGGAGGGGTGTGGTGTACCGCAAAACAGAGGAAACGGACCTCCTACGGTCGAAACGGGGGCCCTGTTGATCGGGAGGGGTGTGGCGTACCGCAAAACAGAGGAAACAGACTTGTGTTGGAGCGCTACGGTCGAAACG
>NC_041386.1:78941102-79086473 GCF_002162155.2 Triticum dicoccoides | reverse complement strand
CGATCAGCTTCGGTTAGCAGCAGTAGCGAAGGAATCGCTCGATCGGGTTCAGTTAACAGCCATCGATCGATCGCTCGGGTTTAGTAATGTGTAGCCTGCAGTGCAATCGCTCGGGTTCAGTTAGAGCCCAATGCCTCGCTCGGGTTCAGTTAGGGCCAACGCCTCGCACACACGCTCGTACGTGTACGAGAGAAACGCGCATTGCTCGGCCCCTGACCTCCCACCGTAACTGGGAACTCCCCGAAATTTTCCTCCCCCTCGCTTCTACCACAGTTTTTTCCGTCATGGACGGCCCAAAGAATGTCATGCAGTTGCGTCTCCGGCCCGCCCAGGACGAAAAGCCCATTTTCTGTCATGATTTTTTGTCATAGAAGTAGGAGCCCACCACGTCTATGATGATACCGGGTTTTGTCACAATTATCGTCATAGAAGTGTCATATGTATGACAGAATTTTTTTTCGTTCGGCCCAAAATGTCACGGATGTGTCTTTTTTTGTAGTGTAAACTACTCAGACTTCATCGGAAGGGCAATAGGGTTGATGTAGAAGCCCTCCGTGATCGAATCCCCCTTCGACGGGATGCCGGAAAAGGCCCCAAGATGGGATCTCACGGGAACAGAAGGTTGCGGCGGTGGAAAAGTGTTTTCATGGATACTTCTAGTGGTTTGGGAATATATGTGAATATATAGGATGAAGAATTAGGTCAGGGGAGTCACGAGGGGCCCACAAGGCAGGGGGTGGGCCCTACCCCTGGGCGCGCCCTCCCCCTTGTGGCCGCCTGGTGGCTCTTACGACTTGATCTCCAAGTCTCTAGGGTGTCTTCTAGTCCAAGAAAAATCATCACGAAGGTTTTATTCCGTTTGGACTCCGTTTGGTATTCCTTTTCCGCGAAACTCAAAAACAAGGAAAAAACAGAAACTGGCACTGGGCTCTAGATTAATAAGTTAGTCCCTAAAATAATATAAAATAGCATATTAATGCATATAAAACATCCAAAACAGATAATATAATAGCATGGAACAATCAAAAATTATAGATACATTGGAGACGTATCAGCATGAGTTGTGAAACAATTCCACATTGTCTTAAATGAAGGCCAAACTTGTAACTCAAATATTCGCCTCCGTGATCAGATCGTAGAAACTTTCTTTTCTTGTTACGATGATTCTCCACTTCACTCTGAAATTCTTTGAACTTTTCAAATGTTTCAGACTTGTGTTTCAACAAGTAGATATATCCATACCTACTTATATCATCTGTGAAGGTTAGAAAAATAACGATATTCGCCGCGTGCTTCAACACTCATTGGACACTCATAGGTCAACCTTGGAACCATTTCTGACATGCATCGTCACCTCGTCCTTAGCCAATTGATACGTCCCCATCATATCTACTTTTCCTAATGCTTTTCCTCTTGTTTTGGACTCTAATTTGCATGATTTGAATGAAACTAACCCGGACTGATGCTGTTTTCAGCAGAACTACCATGGTGTTGTTTTTGTGCAGAAATAAAAGTTCTCGGATTGGAACGAAACTTTGCAAGGAATTTGTATACAAATAAAGATAATTTCTGGAGCCAAGAACCACCGGAGGGGGGCACCTAGGCAGGCACAACCCACCAGGGCGCCCCCCTCCAGGCGTGCCCAGGTGGGTTGTCCCCACCTGGTGGCCCCGCAGACCCTGAAACCAATGCTATAAAATCACATATTTCCAGAAAAAAAACAAGGAGAAAGAGTTATCGCGTTTCATGAGATGGAGCCGTCACTACCTCCTGTTCTTCACCGGGAGGCTAGTCTGGAGTCCGTTTGGGGCTTTGGAGAGGGGGATCTTCGATCTTCGTCATCAACAACCCTTCTCTATCGCCAATTCCATGATGCTCCCCACCGGGAGCGAGTAATTCCTTCGTAGGCTCCCTGGTCGGTGAGGAGTTGGATGAGATTCATCATGTAATCGAGTTAGTTTTGTTAGGGCTTGATCCCTAGTATCCATTATGTTCTGAGATTGATGTTGCTATGACTTTGCCATGCTTAATGCTTGTCACTTTGGGACCGGGTGCCATGATTTCAGATCTGAACCGTTTATGTTATCACTATTATATCTATGTTGTAGATCCGATCTTGCAAGTTATTGTTACCTACTACATGTTATGACCGGGCAACCCCGGAGTGACAATAGTCGGGACACTTCCCGGTGATGACCGTAGTTTGAGGAGTTCATGTATTCACCATGTGTTAATGCTTTGTTCCGGCTCCCTATAAAAAGAGGCCTTAATATCCCTTAGTTTCCAATAGGACCTCGCTGCCATGGGAGGGTAGGACAAAAGATGTCATTCAAGTTCTTTCCATAAGCATGTATGACTATTTACAGAATGCATGCCTACATTATATTTATGAATTGAAGCTAGTGCTGTATCGCCCTAGGTTATGACTGTTATATGATGAATATCATCCAACGAATTCACTTATCCAATGCCTACGAATTTCTCTTATGTTGTTCTCGCTAAGTTGCTATTGCTATTGTTACCGTTGCACTTGCTACAAAATCATTGCTATCATTGTTACCATTATTGTTGTTCTTGCTACTATTATCAAAACTATCATACTACTTTGCTATTGATCACTTTGCTGTAGATAATTAATCTCCGCGTGTGGTTGAATTGACAACTCAACTGCTAATACTTTCAAATATTCTTTGGCTCCCCTTGTGTCGAATCAATAAATTTGGGTTGAATACTCTACCCTCGAAAACTATTGCGATCCCCTATACTTGTGGGTTATCAAGACCTTTTTCTGGTGCCGTTGCGGGGGAGCATAGCTATATTTGTGAGGTCACTTGGGATTATTATCAAATTATCACTATGAAGAATCCAAAGGACGCTAAGACTAAGATTGTTTTCCTTCGAGACGAGGGGAGGTGAGGACTTGCCATCTAGCTCTGCACTTGATTCACCTTCTGTTATAAGTAAACTTGCAACACCAGCACATGATATTAATCCCGATATGTCGCAAGTTATTGATGATGCTACTTCTGCTATGAATGATATTTATGATGATGCTAGTACCTTGCTTGATGATAATGTGCCACTAGATGAATTTCTTGATGAACAACTTGCTAGAACTAAAGCTTTTGAGAATATTGAAACTGATGAAGAGCTTGAAACTAAAAATATTGAAACACCTATTAGAACTAGTTCTCCTAGATATGAATTGCCTAAGATACCGGAAGGTTATGTTTTGGATGAGGAGACAACTAGAGACATTCTTGCTTGTAAGGATAAAACTGATCTAGAAAAATTATTATGCAAGTATAAAGAAAAGACTTTGAATGCTAAAATGAAATGTGATCCTCAGTTTGCTACTTCACCTATCTTTGTTGATGATAAGGATTATGAACTCTCTGTTGACCCAGAGTTAATTATTTTGGTTGAATCTGATCCTTTCCATGGTTATGAAAATGAAACTGTTGTGGCACATCTTAGGCTATGTTTGATAGCAAAGTATTATATAAACCAAAGTATCAAAAACTACAATAATTTTGCCTTTAGGTGTGAGATACCATAGTTTTATCAAAACAGAGTATTTTGGAGTATTCACAATACATAGAACCTGTTTGGCTGTTGCCGCATAACGCTATAAATTTTGCTATTTAGCCGTTGTGTTTACGCACTCAACAACTCTGTTTTTTAAAAAGAGGTTTGGGGTTATTTTTTTATGCAGAGAAAAAATTGCAGTTTGCCCAATACTACAGTATTAAAAACACAGTTGTTAGGGGCAACCAAACAACTCATTGTAAATAAAACTATGGTAATCTCAAAAAACTGTAGTATTCTCAAAATACTTAGAAAATACTTTGCTATCAAACGGGGCCTGACTAAGTTGAATGACGTAGCCACACTTTTTGCTCATGATGAGAAAATTCACCACTATTATATTCTCAAATTATTTATGTTCTCACTAGGAAAATTGCCCGTGCGTTGCAACGGTAAAAAATCGAGTGAGTACAAGACCTCACAGATCCAAGTCCTCTATTTTAAGACGGCATCGCATCTATGTCACCACTTAAACTTTTTCCCACCTCGTTGTCGATGGCCAGGTTCTCCTCTGATCACAATGCGTTTGAACATTATCAATCTTGAGGCAGTGATTTCGGCTGTGCACACCTGCCAATGAGCCACACCTACGCAAGATAATAATTAAAATTTGAAAAGATTAGGTCCATCTATGTATCATAGTGAGAAGGAATTTGAATGAGGTGGGATCTCACGTTGGATAATGTGTCGTTACCTTAGCTATGTCCATCTCTTTGAATTGAACGTTATTCGTGAAATATCCAAAGCAAACTTAAAATATCAGTGCATTAGCAACTGCAAGAATTAAAAATTCTCATTGATATATAATCTTCAACATTATCTGTATTCTCTATTCCCTATAAGCAGTAGTAGCGCGCACACAATTTTTTTGCCTTGTGATAAATTGTGTATTAGTAATTTCAGTGTGTATTAGTAATCAACCAACGTGATAGAAATCTGCCAACGTGGTTTGCACTTGGAATTCTTGATTAGTAATATGCTGCTATTCTCCCTTTCTTCTACATCTTGCAGCCATGTGTGTACTTCTCCAGCCCATGAATTGGTAGTCTGCACTTTATCTGAATCTCATATGATTAGTAATCTGCTAGCGTAGCAACTGACCAACACAGATGAGGCGCGAGCACCAATCGATAATCGTGAGGCGATAGCCAGAGCATCAATAATACAAATGATTAGGACCCCACCCCACCCTGCATCTCCCTCTATACTTAACCTCAATCACGACACGGCAACAACCTGCCTCTGCTTGCCACCGCTGTTGCTGCTTGCCATTGCTCCTTGTCGCGTATTTTCCAATTGAAGAGGAGAAAATATTCAATTGGAGAACAGAAAATATCTTGAGTGATGCTTTATTGAATCTTTGCTATGCTCTGAACCTTCCAACAAGTCATGGTTACAATGGAGGAACCCCCGTTGCATTGAGCGAGATGGAATTTGAAGAAACAATTGAGTGCTGACATGCTCACTATCTAGATGCGTGCATCAGTAAAAAAACTTGTCTTGCTGAATGATACTCCAAAATGCAACACGAAGACCATCCTGAATGCGCAAACTAGAGGACATTTCCATTGCAACATCTCTTGTTCTGCTCCTCTATGTACAAAACAGCACACAATTTGCACTTTATGTACAAATCCTCTTTATCTCTCAACTGGTATATAGAAAACATCAAACAGACATCTGCGGCTCTCCAACATCCAATTGTCATATTCCCCACTGCGTGATGCAGTCATCACCTGGCAATCGCATCCGCATGGCTATCCTAGGATCTTCAGCTTGTGCTCACAGGTGAAAACTGAGCTCCAGTCCGACCTCAAGGATGGGTGTGTCAAAGCAAGCAAACATGTTGTCAAACACACATCTGCTAACTCCCCTCTGTGACGAACAACTCCCTCTTGATGACCATGAGATCTTCCTCGGTACACCACCATTGTTGAAACCCCCATCCACCTCAGTGTAGACACCTGGGAGGGGAGCTCCCTCTCGTCGGCCCACCTGCCAACAGCAAAGCCTCCACCAGGGAGCCTCCAAATCATCAACCCAACCATTGTCTCCTCCTCACTGCCAGCCTTAGCCCCTGTGTTGCTGCCCTGGTCGTCGGTGGCACCGAGGTCACACACCGGAGCAGGCCGTGCCACATCTGTGGGCAGCTTGTGCCGGCACAGGGGACATGAGCTACGCAGCGCGAGCCACGGCAGGATGCAGTCATGGTGGTACATGTGCTGCAGGGCATCTCCCTGGCCTAGTCGCCCTGCTCGAAGGTCTCCTTGCAGACGACGCAGTGGGAGTCGGCGCCGATGTGGCCAGGGCAGGCGGCGATGACGACAGTGGGCATGGGCTCGACGGCGGCCTTGCAGTCCGCTGGGTTGTCGCATGGGCGGACAGCGCCGAAGCCGCCGGCCTCGATCCAGGCGAGCTGCTTGAGGAACCACTCGAATCCGGACCCCATGAGGAAGTCAAACATGGTCTCGGGCAGCGGGCAGAGGCCGGATCCGGCGCCATCATCGTAGAAGAGCTCGAAGCTGCTGGTGGCACCGGGGGCCTCGTCGCAGGGAGGGGCGGCGGAGCGTCGGAGTACGATGACTGGGTTGTACAGTAACCCCAAGCGGGCACCCGAGGCGCCACGCCGGCTGCGGCAGGGCAGGACCTCGTTGACCCCGTGGGGGCGGAGGGCGCGACGCCCGGCGCGGCGGCGGCGCGTCCATCTGCTCCAGGAAGCCGCCGTCACAGCCGGGGCGCAGGGAAGCTCGAGTCCTGGGAGCTGTCGGTGGATAAGATAAAGAAAGGAGCGCCAGTGTAATTCTTACAAACTGAAGTGGTTAATTTGCAAAATCAAATCGTTTTCCTTGTCCACTTAAATACGGACTGTGAGTTGAACTTTCAAAAACCATAGGGATTGTTTTCTAAAAAAGCCACGATGGTGAATCCGGAGACTCAATCCGTGCTTTATTATTAGGGAGAGATTAAAGGGTGATGCTAAGACTTGGTATAATACTCTTGCTGCTGGTTGTGTGCGTAGTCCCTAGGATATGATTTACTACTTCTCTGAAAAATATTTTCCTGCTCATAAGAAACAAGCTACCTTACAGGAAATATTTAACTTTGTACAAATTGAAGAAGAGAGTCTCCCACAAGCTTGGGGGAGGCTTCTCCAATTGCTTAATGGTTTTCCTGATGACCCTCTTAAGAAAAATGAAATACTCGATATCTTCTATAATGTACTAACCGATGCTTCTAGGAATTTCGTAGATAGTTGTGCTGGTTGTGTTTTCAGGGAACGAACTATTGGACAAGCTGAAGAATTATTGAATAACATATTGAAAAATTATGATGATTGGACTCTTCATGAACCACCGCTTAAACATACTCTAAAAAAGAGGGGTATCTTATATCTCAGTCCTAAAGATATACAAGAGGCAAAGAAATCTATGAAGGAAAAAGGTATTAAAGCTGAGGATGTCAATATTTTACCTCCTATTAAAGAAATACATGGGCTTGATACACCACCACCCCCTAAGGTGGTAGAGGTAAATTCTTTAATGAAGTTCAATGATAATGGCAATCCTTAAAATATGCATCCTGGCCAATGCCTGGATGAGTTTGAAAATTACATTAGGAAGCAAGGTCACTTCAATGCAAATGTTATGAAACAATTGAAATACAATTCTGATATGATTGCTTGCTTGAGTGACTTGTTATTTAGGATTTCCAATGATGTTAGAGGTGTAGGAAAGCATGCCTCTATGTTCAAACTCAATTAGATTTGTTAACTCTCAAAGAGAATTGCTTGATGAAATGAACAATAATATCAATGATCATGCTGTTAGAGTAATGACTAGAGGAGGTAGAATGACTCAGGAACCACTTTATCCTAAGGGACAGCCAAAAAGAATTGAACAAGACTCTCAAAGAGTTAACACTGATGCACCTAGTCCTTCTAAAAAGAAAAAGAAGAAGAAAAATGGTAGGACATTGCATGCCTCTAGTGAACCTGAAGTAGAAAAACCTCCTGACAATGATAATGAAGTTTGTATCTGATGCTGAAACTCGGTCTAGTAGTGAACACTGATAACCCACAAGTATAGGGGATCGCCACAGTTTTCGAGGGTAAAGTATTCAACCCAAATTTATTGATTCGACACAAGGGGGGCCAAACAATACTCTCAAGTATTAGCAGCTAAGTTGTCAATTCAGCCACACCTGGAAACTTAATATCTGCAGCAAAGTGTTTAGTAGCAAAGTAATATGATAGTAGTGGTAACGGTAGCAAAAGGTAACAGTGGTAAAGTAATGTTTTTGCTATTTTGTAGTGATCATAGCAATAGCAACGGGAAAGTAAATAAGCGGAGAACAATATATGGAAAGCTCGTAGGCAATGGATCAGTGAAAGTGCAACTATCCCTAGGTGGTTTTGGTAATTCATAACAACATATAGCTCATTGAGCTAATGCTATTCCAAGATGACTATTTTAGGAAAGCTCAATGATTGGCATGGCATGGATGTGAAAGTGGAACCCTCAAAATGCTAAGGACAAAGGATTGGCTCAAGCTCAAAAGCTCAAGACTCTTCATTTTATATTTTAGTGATCCAAGATCACATTGAGTCTTTAGGAAAAGCCAATACTATCAAGGAGGGATGAGGTGTTTCTTAATGAGCCTCTTGCTTCATGTGCTTAGTGATATGCTCCAAAACCCTCAACTACTTTCCCATATCCACATATGACCTAAACCCTAAGCCAAACTCGGTCCTACCGATTCTTTCTATCTGGCGCCACCGAGTTTCACTTGTCATAAGCCACTGCCAAACCCTAGCAATTCGGTTCTACCGATAGGGATCTCGGTCTCACCGAGATGGGATTGCAAACTCTCTGTTTCCCTTTCGTAACTTTTCGGTCTCACTGAAAGAGCAAATTGGTCCCACCGAGATTGCAGTGTAAACTCTCCGTTTCCTTTTTGTAACTTTTCGGTCTCACCGAAAGAGCAAATCGGTCCCACCGAGTTTACCTGACCAACTCTCTAGTTAGCTTATTACCAAACTCGGTCTCACCGAGTTTGTGTAATCGGTCTCACCGAGATTACGTTATGCCCAAACCCTAACCATATCGGTCCTACCGAGTTGCATGTCAGTCCCACCGAAAATCTCTAACGGTCACTAGGTTTACCTTTTCGGTCCGACCGAGTTTGTTGATTCGGTCCCACCGAGATTGGAAAACTGTGTGTAACGGTTGGATTTTGTGTGGAGGCTATATATACCCCTCCACCTCCTCTTCATTCGTGGAGAGAGCCATCAGAACACATACACAATTCCAACTCATATGTTCTGAGAGAGAACCACCTACTCATGTGTTGAGACCAAGATATTCCATTCCTATCATATGAATCTTGATCTCTAGCCTTCCCCAAGTTGCTTTCCACTCAAATCTTCTTTCCACAAAATCCAAATCCTATGAGAGAGAGTTGAGTGTTGGGGAGACTATCATTTGAAGCACAAGAGCAAGGAGTTCATCATCAACACACCATTTGTTACTTCTTGGAGAGTGGTGTCTCCTAGATTGGCTAGGTGTTACTTGGGAGCCTCCGACAAGATTGTGGAGTTGAACCAAGGAGTTTGTAAGGGCAAGGAGATCGCCTACTTCGTGAAGATCTACCGCTAGTGAGGCAAGTCCTTCGTGGGCGATGGCCATGGTGGGATAGACAAGGTTGCTTCTTCGTGGACCCTTCGTGGGTGGTTGCTTCTTCGTGGACCCTTCGTGGGTGGAGCCCTCCGTGGACTCGCGCAACCATTACCCTTCGTGGGTGGAGCCCTCCGTGGACTCGCGCAACCATTACCCTTCGTGGGTTGAAGTCTCCATCAACATGGATGTAGGATAGCACCACCTATCCGAACCACGGGAAAAACATCCGTGTCTCCAATTGCATTTGAATTCTCCAAACCCTTCCCTTTACATTCTTGCAAGTTGCATGCTTTACTTTCCGCTGCCAATATACTCTTTGCATGCTTGCTTGAATTGTGTGATGATTGCTTGACTTGTCCTACAATAGCTAAAATCTGCCAAGAACTAAAATTGGGAAAAGGTTAAGTTTTTATTTGGTCAAGTAGTCTAATCACCCCCCCCCCCTCTAGACATACTTTCGATCCTACAAGTGGTATCAGAGCTTTGGTCTCCATTTGCTTTGATCTCCATAGCTTTTGGTGGTCATAGCCTTGGTTTCACAACCTAGGAGAGTATGGCATCTAGCGAGGGAAATTATCACCGTAGAGGTCCTTACTTTGATGGTACTAATTTTTCTAGTTGGAAGCATAAAATGAAAATGCATATTCTTGGACATAACCCCGCCGTTTGGGCTATTGTGTGTGTTGGTTTGCAAGGTGACTTCTTTGATGGGAAAGAACCAAACCGTGAAGCTACCGCGGATGAGTTGAAGATGTTGCAATACAATGCTCAAGCTTGTGATAATCTCTTCAACGGATTGTGCCCCGAAGAATTCAACAAAATCAGTCGTCTTGAGAATGCAAAGGAAATTTGGGACACTTTGATTGATATGCACGAAGGTACCGACTCCGTCAAGGAATCCAAGTTGGATGTGCTTCAAAGTCAACTTGACAAGTTCAAAATGAAGGATGGTGAAGGTGTCGCTGAAATGTACTCTAGGCTTGCTCTCATCACAAATGAGATTGCCGGCTTAGGAAGTGAAGAGATGACCCATAGATTCATCATCAAGAAGATTCTAAGAGCCTTGGATGGAAAATATGATACCGTGTGCACATTGATCCAAATGGTGCCCAATTACAAAGATCTCAAGCCAACGGAGGTGATTGGAAGAATTGTTTCTCATGAGATGTCACTTAAGGATAAAGAGGAACTTCACAACAAATCAAGTGGTGCCTACCAAGCCTCATGTGAAGCCCCTACATCATCAAGTGAGAAACAAAACTTCAATGAAGAATTGAGCTTAATGGTGAAGAACTTCAACAAGTTCTACAAGAGTAGAAGCAAAGATAGAAGCTTCAAGTCAAGGTCCTACAATGACAAAAGATCTTCTAGTCGAGAGCGAAACTACTACAGTTGTGGAAGACCCGGACACTATTCCAATGAGTGTACGGCTCCCTACAAGAGAAGAGAAGATTCTCCAAAAAGAAGAAGCAAAGAATCACCACCAAGAGAGAGAAGGAGTAGAGATGATCGTTATGAACGAAGATACTCACGGAGAAGCAAGGATTCGGAAAGGAAGGAAAAATCATCAAGGAGCTACACAAAATGAAGACATCAAGCTCATGTTGGTGAATGGGTATCCGGCTCCGACTCCGACAGCCACTCCGAGAGAAGTTATCACTCCGACTCCGAAGATACTCAAGATGAAGGTGTTGCCGGTCTAGCACTTGTGTCAACCAACTCCTACGACATATTTGACTCACCAAATGAAGGAATTGGAAGATGCTTCATGGCCAAAGGTCCTAAGGTAACACACCCCGAGTATGTTGATTTCAATAGTGATGAAGATGATTTGTTAGGTGATGATTTGCTTGTTGACAACTCTAGTGATGAATACTATGATGAAACGTCAATTAATCATGCTAATCAAGATAAAACGAATGACAATGATAAGGAGAAGATTGAGGCTCTAACTAAAGAACTAAACACTCTTAAGTTAGCTCATGAAACTATCTTCGAAGATCATCGAGAACTTTTAAGAGCTCATGAGAAATTATGCTTTGAAAAGCTCAATCTCGAGCAAGAGCATGAGTCCTTAAAAGCAATCAATGATGATCTCCGCAAGAAAAGTTCTTCTTACATTGCCAAGCGTTTACTCTTATCCACTTACATGCCTCAAGTCATGTCTAGTAACAAGAACAAGAAAGATTCTTCCTCTAGCAGTAACAATGATCATGCTAAATCCAATATTGTTGCTTCTAGTAGTTCTCTTGATTCCACTAATGATTCTCTTAGCCAAGTTACACTTGAGCAAGAAAATATCTTATTGAAGGGAATTATAGAGAAAGGAGTGTACAAAAGCCTTGCCGGGAGTAAGCAATTCGAGGAAATTGTGCGCAAGCAAGGAATGCACCGGAAGAATCAAGGTGTTGGTTTTGAACGAAAGTTCAATGCCAATGGAGTTGAGTGGAAAGAAGATCAATACCCCAAGGCAAAGTTTGTTCCTCAACAAGAGAAGTATGATACTTCTTTCAAGGGGACACAAGCTCAAGATGATCTTCCACCACAAGACTACAAGCAAAAAGGCAAGGACAAGCTTCAAGAGGAAATTGATGCATTTGAAGAAGCTCCTAAGACCTTAGTCAAGTGGATTCCCAAGACTACTTCAAGTTCCACTTCATCAAGTACGAATACAACTCCAAGGATTCCCATCAAGATGGTGTGGATCCAAAAGAAGAAGAACTAGAGAGTTCTTGAGGGTGACTCCGCCAACATACTTCACTCTTATCATTTTGGCAAGAACAAGTGCAATCAACTTCCACATCTTGCACTAGTTCAAGGAGTCACAAACCCTCTTGTTGGTAAGACAAGGGACAATGTAACCTAAAAGTTTTCATGGACATCATCTTGTGTGTGCATCACTCTATGTCTATGGATATCCTTGTTTGTTCCTTGTGGGACTAACCCATGTAGGTATTGAAAGTGCAATTCACTCAAATGGATAGCTCCAAGTGATCCACATCAACATTGAGCATCCACATCTTCAACATCTACATGAAGTCATCATCGACAAAACCCGAGGTTAGTTCATCCCTCTAAGGGGGGATATCACATCTAGGGGGAGCTTTACTCTAAGACTTGAGCTAAAGCAACTCTAAAGATGTGAACACAACAATGCTTTATGTAAAAGTGGTAACCCCACTTGAGCTTAAACGATGAGTATGACCTATGATCAAGTGTTCTCACTTGACTCCTAAGTCAATATACTCATATATAGATGACCTTGTCATCGCAAATTGCTTGATAGATGCTAGAATTGGTTGTGCATGCCTTGTCACATATTTCATTTGCCATCTTATTGTGTGAGCATGCTGGTTGCATATTTTACTCATTCGAGGACATCCACTTGTTGTTTTGATTGTTTGGTTTTATTTCCTTTTGCCAAGTGGATGGACAAGACTGCCTAAGAACCTCCTCTAGCTATCTATGCTTTTCTCGTCTCAAACTCTATTCATGCTACATCACAAAATTTGATCAAGTCAGATTCGAACCACTCTGTGTGAGGAGCGCTCGGAGTCCCCGATTCGTCATAGACTTAAACTTCCAAAACCTCTTTATGATTCTCGGTCTGACCGATACCCTACTTTCGGTCCTACCGAGATCATTAAGTTGATCTAGGTTTTCGATCTCGGTGCAACCGATTTGAACCATTCGGTCACACAGAGTTGCAACAACTGTATACAGTTTTGCATCTCGGTGCCACCGAGTTGTTCCACTCGGTCACACCGACAGGGTCGGGCTATATACAGTCATGGGCAAAAATTTGGAAATTTCTCCGAACCCCTTCGCCCGCACGATAGCCTGCTCTGCCAACTTGGTCTCCGGATCGTCTCCTCGCCGCCAGCCGCCTCCAATCGCTGGTCTCCGTTGCCGTCAACGGAAATTCAACCCCGCCATTGCCGCCGTAGCGAGTCTCCGCCGAACTAGGGTATGGACTCGATCTTTGTGCTATTCCCCAATCCGATACTTAGCACATTGTGATCATCATGATTCTTGCCATGTTTGTTAAACTTCTATCCAGTCAATGAACTCGTAGATTAGGTTTAATTCGAAAATTTTAGGGTTAGGTTTCCGCCGAAACCATCTCGGACCCACCGAGTTGAAAAACTCGGTCCCACCGATTTGGCATATGCCATTGCACAAGTGAGACTCGGTCTGGCCGAGAATTACTTATCGGTGTGACCGATTTTGGAACTCTATGAAACCCTAGCAGTCTCGGTGACACCGAACTGTGACTCGGTCTGACCGAGTTCACTAGTTTAGGTGCCAAAACTGCTTCGGTATCACAGAGTTTAGAAATCGGTAGATCCGAGATGCTTTCAGTGGGAAACTAAAACTAAGTTTTTGAATTATTCTTTTGCAAAAATCTCTGCATTTTGTGATGCTCATCCACTCTATCTCATCTATAACCTATTCACAGGGTCAGCAGTCAGAGTTTGCATCATGTCAGACCAAAGTGATAGCCAGAACTTGTCAGAGCAGCAAGTGCAGATGAGTGAGGGCACTAGTCCCTCAAGTTCCTCAGATGATGGCAGCAGGAGCACCCCTAGCAATATGCCTAAAGGTGCCACAAGACAGAGAAAGAAGAGAACCTCAGACTCAGAATATGAGGATTATGTGGCAGAAGAGGAAGCAACTTCCAAGAGAGTTGAGCCAGCACAGGGCATAAAACCAGGGATGAAGATCAAAAGGCCAGCAGGCAGGCAGCCTATGTCAAAGGCCAGAGCTTCAACTGAGAAGCCCACTCCCATTGAGCCAGTTGCTGCTGAAGGCAAGAAGAGGAAAGAAAGGGTGAAGAAAACTGTAGCCAGAGTGCTTGGCAAGGCTTCCATCATGGAAGATGAGGAGGAAGAAGAAGAGGTAGCTGCACCAGCACCTAAGGCACCCAAGCTGATGGGTGATGCCATAAGAACAGGGGCAGCTGCTTCCAAGGCCAAGCCAGCTCCAAAGCCAAAGCCAAAGAGGAACATAAGAAGCATCCCAGCTACTGAGAAGAACAAGGCCCCAGTGCCTGAAGCTGCAGAAGAAGAAGAAGAAGAAGAGAATGTTCTTAGAAAGCTCAAGCCCAAGATCCCAGACCACAATGCTCATCCTGTGGCTGAGGATATGAAACTCAGGAGAGATTCAGGGCTCCGGAAGTGGAGAGAAGCAGAACCGTATGCTTCAAGGAGAAGGACTGCAGTTGACTACAGGTTTCACACCAAGGAGCAGCAAGACTTTTATGAGACAGTGCTGCTAGACAAGAAGCCAATTGTCTGTCATATGAGATGGGTTGATTGGAAATACATCAAGGACAACGAAGAGTACTACCCTGGAGTGCAGGACAGCTTCAAGGCATGTGGAGTAGAGGACTTTGTTGGGCAGAAGCTCACAAAGTGGAACGAGGAACTCATCATGCAGTTCTACTCCACAGCCCATTTCTATCCAGATGGCAGGATTGTATGGATGTCAGAGGGTACGAGGTACCAGTCTACAGTTGCTGAATGGGCTCAGCTAATTAATGCCCCAGAAGAGCATGGCGATGACTTGGACATTTATGCCAAGAAGAAGATGGACCACAACTCAATGTCAAACATGTACAAGGAGATTCCAAATGAAGCACTTGATACGTTCAAGTTTGGCTCAGTACACTATCTTCTGTCAGGGCTGCCAACCATCAACTGGATTCTTAGGCACACCCTATTGCCCAAGTCTGGAGATCACAAGATGATCAGAGGCCACGCAATCAACTTGCTTCATATCTTTGACGTGCCACAGAAATTCAAAGTCATGAGCCTTATGATTGAAACAATCAAGAGGACAGCAACAGACCAGAAGAGGAGCTGTGGATATGCCCCACAGATTCAGGAGCTCATCAACTCTAAGATGGGCACGGGCATATACTTATTGGACAAGGAACACCTGCCCATCCGTCTAGACTTTGAAGATAATCAAGTGGTCATGACTGAGAATGAGCCATCATCTGCCCAAGCACAAGCCAAGAAGGAGAAGGCGAGGAAGGAGAAAGCTGCCAAGATGCCTACTCAAGAGGAGGCATCTGAATATTTCCTGAAAACCAAACAAGAGCAGCTGGGTTACTTGATTGCATCCACCCTGCGGATTGAGCAAGGACTAGCCACCCTAACTCAGAACCAGGCAAGCTTAGAGAGGATCATGGAACAAAAGTTCTATGACTTGGATGTCAAAGTGACAGAGATTCAGACTGCAGTGGAGTAGCTCCAGGATGACATGCAGGAGAGGAGAGGCAAGACTACAACTGATGCCTTTGCCAGAGTGCCACGAGGTCCGAGCTGCAGTGCCAGTTGCTGACCCCAGAGCCACCACGTCTGCACCAGCTATAGCCTCAGTTCCACCAGCTCAGCGTCCACTTCAGCCTCGACTCCGACCACATCTACAGAAGGCTTCGTCCTTGGAGTGCTCCGGACTCCACCACCACCTGAAGATCAAGCCTGAGTGTCGACTTAGCACTATGCATTTTCTAGGAACTTTTTGGTAACTTGTTGCCAAAGGGGGAGAAAATGTATAGATCATAGGCTTCGAGAGAGAGTGTTGCTTTTAGTGTTGCTTTTATTCTCTCTTGTTTTATTTGGTGTTTTTTCGAACTTTGTTTGCTTTTGTGTGAGATACTATGTCATTGCTCGTGAGACATTGATGATCATGTGTTTGATCATAAGCTACACCTAATGTTTGCTTAATATTATCATCTTATCTATCTTATGTGATCATTCACTATTCTTGGTGATGAGTGCATGTATTTCATTCTTATCATTTTAAGTGCTCCACCAAGATGTATGTGACATGGAAGAGTAACCCATGACTCTAACTCTTTGTGCATTTGCAGTCCAAAGCAAATTTTAAATATGCACAAATTTAGGGGGAGCTCTTACTTGTCACATACTTCTCAAAGCGACGATATATTTCATGCTTATTATAATTTGTCGAAGCTTTGATCTATATGTTGTCATCAATTACCAAAAAGGGGGAGATTGAAAGTGCAACTATCCCTAGGTGGTTTTGGTAATTCATAACAACATATAGCTCATTGAGCTAATGCTATTCCAAGATGACTATTTCAGGAAAGCTCAATGATTGGCATGGCATGGATGTGAAAGTGGAACCCTCAAAATGCTAAGGACAAAGGATTGGCTCAAGCTCAAAAGCTCAAGACTCTTCATTTTATATTTTAGTGATCCAAGATCACATTGAGTCTTTAGGAAAAGCCAATACTATCAAGGAGGGATGAGGTGTTGCTTAATGAGCCTCTTGCTTCATGTGCTTAGTGATATGCTCCAAAACCCTCAACTACTTTCCCATATCCACATATGACCTAAACCCTAAGCCAAACTCGGTCCTACCGATTCTTTCTATCCGGCGCCACCGAGTTTCACTTGTCATAAGCCACTGCCAAACCCTAGCAATTCGGTTCTACCGATAGGGATCTCGGTCTCACCGAGATGGGATTGCAAACTCTCTGTTTCCCTTTCGTAACTTTTCGGTCTCACCAAAAGAGCGAATCGGTCCCACCGAGATTGCAGTGTAAACTCTCTGTTTCCTTTTTGTAACTTTTCGGTCTCACCGAAAGAGCAAATCGGTCCCACCGAGTTTACCTGACCAACTCTCTGGTTAGCTTATTACCAAACCCGGTCTCACCGAGTTTGTGTAATCGGTCTCACTGAGATTACGTTATGCCCAAACCCTAACCATATCGGTCCTACCGAGTTGCATGTCAGTCCCACCAAAAATCTCTAACGGTCACTAGGTTTACCTTTTCGGTCCAACCGAGTTTGTTGATTCGGTCCCAGCGAGATTGCAAACTGTGTGTAACGGTTGGATTTTGTGTGGAGGCTATATATACCCCTCCACCTCCTCTTCATTCGTGGAGAGAGCCATCAGAACACATACACAATTCCAACTCATATGTTCTGAGAGAGAACCACCTACTCATGTGTTGAGACCAAGATATTCCATTCCTACCATATGAATCTTGATCTCTAGCCTTCCCCAAGTTGCTTTCCACTCAAATCTTCTTTCCACAAAATCCAAATCCTATGAGAGAGAGTTGAGTGTTGGGGAGACTATCATTTGAAGCACAAGAGCAAGGAGTTCATCATCAACACACCATTTGTTACTTCTTGGAGAGTGGTGTCTCCTAGATTGGCTAGGTGTTACTTGGGAGCCTCTGACAAGATTGTGGAGTTGAACCAAGGAGTTTGTAAGGGCAAGGAGATCGCCTACTTCGTGAAGATCTACCGCTAGTGACGCAAGTCCTTCGTGGGCGATGGCCATGGTGGGATAGACAAGGTTGCTTCTTCGTGGACCCTTCGTGGGTGGTTGCTTCTTCGTGGACCCTTCGTGGGTGGAGCCCTCCGTGGACTCGCGCAACCATTACCCTTCGTGGGTGGAGCCCTCCGTGGACTCGCCCAACCGTTACCCTTCGTGGGTTGATGTCTCCATCAACGTGGATGTAGGATAGCACCACCTATCCGAACCACGGGAAAAACATCCGTGTCTCCAATTGCGTTTGAATTCTCCAAACCCTTCCCTTTACATTCTTGCAAGTTGCATGCTTTACTTTCCGCTGCCAATATACTCTTTGCATTCTTGCTTGAATTGTGTGATGATTGCTTGACTTGTCCTACAATAGCTAAAATCTGCCAAGAACTAAAATTGGGAAAAGGTTAAGTTTTTATTTGGTCAAGTAGTCTAATCACCCCCCTCTAGACATACTTTCGATCCTACAATCAGTGATGGAGAATTATGCCGGATGTGGTTCATCATGTAATAGTCATAACCTAGGGTGACACAGAACTAGGTCCAGTTCATTGATATAATGTAGGCATGTATTCCGAACATAGTCATACGTGCTTACGGAAAAGAACTTGCATGACATCTTTTGTCCTACCCTCCCGTGGTAGCGGGATCCTTACGGAAACTAAGGGATATTAAGGCCTCCTTTTAATAGAAAACCAGAACAAAGCATTAATACATAGTGAATACATGAACTCCTCAAACGACGGTCATCACAGGTAAGTATCCCGATTATTGTCACTTCGGGGTTAACGGATCATAACACATAATAGGTGACTACAGACTTGCAAGATAGGATCAAGAACACTCATATATTGATGAAAACATAATAGGTCTAGATCTGAAATCATGGCACTCGGGCCCTAGTGACAAGCATTAAGCATAGAAAAGTCATAGCAACATCAATCTCAGAACATAATGGACACTAGGGATCAAACCATAACAAAAGTAACTCGATTACATGATAGATCCCATCCAACCCATCACCGTCCAGCAAGCCTATGATAGAATTACTCACGCACGGCGGTGAGCATCATGAAATTGGTGATGGAGGATGGTTGATGATGACGATGGCAACGAATTCCCCTCTCCGGAGCCCCGAATGGACTCCAGATCAGCCCTCCCGAGAGGTTTTAGGGCTTGGCGGTGGCTCCGTATCGTAAAACGCGATGATTTCTTCTCTCTGATTTTTTTCTCCCCGAAACACAATATATGGAGTTGGACCTGGAGTCAGAGAGGCAACAGGGGGCCCACGAGGTAGGGGGCGCGCCCTAGGGGGGCAGGCGCGCCCCCACCCTCGTGGACAGGAGGTGGGCCCCCTGGCCTTCATCTTTTGTAGGTATTTTTCATATTTTCTGAAAAGTGGCTCCGTGAAGTTTCAGGTCATTCCGAGAACGTTTGTTTCTGCACATAAATAACACCATGGTAATTCTGCTGAAAACAACGTCAGTCCGGGTTAGTTCCATTCAAATCATGCAAGTTAGAGTCCAAAACAAGGGCAAAAGTGTTTGGAAAAGTAGATACGTTGGAGACGTATCAACTCCCCCAAGCTTAAACGTTTGCTTGTCCTCAAGCAATTCAGTTGACAAACTGAAAGTGATAAAGAAAAACTTTTACAAACTCTGTTTGCTCTTGTTGTTGTAAATATGTAAAGCCAGCATTCAATTTTTCAGCAAAGATTATAACTGACCAGATTCATAATAACGCATAGGTCTCAAGTTTACTCATATCAATAGCATAATCAACTAGCGACCAATAATTATAAATCTCGGATGTCAACACTTTCTGAAAACAATCATAATATGATATAACAAGATGGTATCTCGCTAGCCCTTTCTGAGACCGCAAAACATAAATGCAGAGCACCTTTAAAGACCAAGGACTGACTAGACATTGTAATTCATGGTAAAAGAGATCCAGTCAAGTCATACTCAATGTAAACTAACAGTAATGAATGCAAATGACAGCGGTGCTCTCCAACTGGTGCTTTTTAATAAGAGGATGATGACTCAGCATAAAAGTAAATAGATAGGCCCTTCGTAGAGGGAAGCAGGGATTTGTAGAGGTGCTAGAGCTCGGTTTTGAAACAGAGGTGAATAATATTTTGAGCGGTACACTTTCATTGTCAACATAACAACCAAGAGATGGCGATATATTCCATGCTACACACATTATAGGCGGTTCCCAAACAGAATGGTAAAGTTTACACTCCCCCTTCCACCAACAAGCATCAATCCATGGCTTGCTCGAAACAACGAGTGCCTCCAACTAACAAGAGTCCCAGGGGGAGTTTTGTTTGCAATTATTTTGATTTAGTTTGCATAAAGCATGGGACTGGGCATCCCGGTGACCAGCCATTTATCTCGTGAGTGAGGAGCGGAGTCCACTCCTCTTGAGAATAGCCCGCCTAACATGGAAGATACAGACAGCCCTAGTTGATACATGAGCTATTCAAGCATACAAAACAGGATATTTATTTGAAGGTTTAGAGTCTGGCACATACAAATTTACTTGGAACGGCAGGTAGATACCGTATATAGGTAGGTATGGTGGACCCATGTGTAATAACTTTGGGGCTTAAGGGATTGGATGCACAATCAGTATTCTCGCTTAGTACAGGTGAAGGCTAGCAAAAGACTGGGAAGCGACCAGCTAGAGAGCGACAATAGTCATGAACATGCATTAAAATTAATCAACACCGAATGCAAGCATGAGTAGGATATAATCCACCATGAACATAAATATCGTGAAGGCTATGTTGATTTTGTTTCAACTACATGCGTGAACATGTGCCAAGTCAAGTCACATAAATCATTTAGAGGAGGATACCACCCTATCATACCACATCATAACCATTTCAATAGCATGTTGGCACGCAAGGTAAACCATTATAACTCATAGCTAATCAAGCATGGCACAAGAAACTATGATCTCTAGTTGTCATTGCAAACATGTTTATTCATAATAGGTTGAATCAAGAACAATGAACTAATCATATTTACAAAAACAAAAGAGGTCGAGTTCATACCAGCTTTTCTCATCTCAGTCAGTCCATCATATATCATCATAATTGCCTTTCACTTGCACGACCGAATAGTGTGAATAATAATAATAGTGCATGTACATTGGACTAAGCTGGAATCTGCAGACATTCAATAAACAGGAGAAGACAAGACAATATGGGCTATTTTGTCAGATTAACATTTATGCATATAAGAGCCACTTCAACAATTTAATTATGGTCTTCTCCCATCGATCCCAAAGAAAATAAAAAAATAAAACTCTTTACACGGGAAAGCTCCCAACAAGGAAAAGAAGAACAAGAAATATTTTTGGGTTTTCTTTTTAATTACTACTACAAGCATGGAAATTAAACTAACTAAAAGCTACAACTAATTTTTTTTGGTTTTTCTTAAGGTTTATTAAACACACAAGAAGAAAGCATAAAAAGGAAATAAACTATCATGGATGATACAATGAAAAAGTATGAGCATCGACATCTAGAAATGAGTGTGTGAACATAAATGTAATGTCGGTGGGAAATACGTACTCCCCCAAGCTTAGGCTTTTGGCCTAAGTTGGTCTATGGCCACGGCTGGCCTGGCGGATATCCATAATAGTAGTTGGGGTTGTACTGAGAAGAAGAAGAGGAAGACTCTGATTGCTACTGGCTGACAATCATCTTCGGATCCCACTGGTAATTAGACTGTCGTGAAGGATCAACTTGTGGTTCCGGCTCTGGCTCCACGGCTGGTGCAGGGTTCTGGTAGGCGTGAATAGCCTTCAACGGAACAAGGTACGTGCCTGAAGATAAATCAAACAAAGAAGGAGCAGGCAGGGTAATAGTCTCAGGATGATGTTTATTAAAGAACAATTGATATTTAAGCTCTCCTTCCCTATTCTTAACAATAAAATCATGTGCCACCATACTTCTATAATCTAGATAAACACGAGGCAGCACCTTTTCTTCCTTCTCAAAATGCCTAATAGGTATGTTAAAATGTGCAGCTAGGTGTGAAGCATAGAAGCCTCCAAAGATGGGGCCCTTGGTACGGTTCAGACTTAACCGTTTAGCAATAATGCCGCACATACTAACATAGTTATCACTGTATAAATCATGGAGCAGAATAATAATATCAGGGATACTAAGGTTTCCCTAGTTTCCACGACCAATTAAGCAACGACTAGCAAATAATGCAAAATAACGTAAAACAGGAAAATGTATGCTAGTGATTCGTGCATCGGAAACCTTCCTTGTTTCCCCTATAGTGATAGTATCAATAAACCCCTCCACATCATCACGATGTGGTTCTTCTGTCTTGCCCTCAAAAGGGACTAAACAAATCCGACAAAAATCATAAAGTGACATCTCCTTATCCTCATCATATAAATGAAACTCCACCGTAGGTGGCGGGTTCCTAGAATGGAAATGAAAGTTTTGCACAAAGGTATTTGTGAGTAAGAGATACTGATCGCATTGGTCGTGGAGGAAAGCGGTGAGGCCTGCATTCTTAGCCAATTCATGACAATCTTCATAAATACCGGTTGCTCTCAAGAAATCATCGGAAGGCCATTCACACGCCCGAACCTCCGTGGTGCGCGGCAAATTATACTTAGGCTTCAGTGCCTTTTCCTTCGAGCTTTGGCTCGATGAGCCCCTCAATAGTCTCCTCATCATTTTCAAGGAACAATCTCGCCAAGCAGTTTTGTGAGAGGTGCTTTGAGCAAGGAGATCGAAAATGGCAGCAAAACGAGCTTGGACTCGAGTTTGAGCTGGTTATTCGTGTTTGTGGGAGGAAGAAGGAGTGTATGGGTGAAAGAATAAGTGAAGGAGGGCCACCGTGGGACCACGAGGCAGGGGGCGTGCCCTCCACCCTCGTGGGCAGGTGGTTGACCCCCCTGTTGTGTTCTCAGTGCCAAATATTCTCAAATATTCTAGAAAAAATCATATTTAAATTTCAGGGCATTTGGAGAACTTTTATTTTTTGAGGTATTTTTATATTGCACGGATAATCAGTGAACAGACAGAAAATATTTATTTTTATTTTATTTAATATAAATAACAGAAAGTAAAAGTGGGGTACAGAGGGTTGTGCCTTCTAGTTTCATCCATCTCATGGTCATCAAAAGGAATCCTCTAACAAGGTTGATCAAGTCTTGTTAAAGAACTCATTCCGAATAACATGGACCCGGAGAAATTTCGAATAACACTATGTTACCTCAACGGGGATATGCACATCCCCAATAATAAGAACATCATATTTCTTCTTGACAGTAGGAAGAGGAAATTCAAAACCTCCAAATATAATCGATTGAATTTTTCCAATAGAGTTGATACTATGAACTTGAGGTTGTTTCCTCGGAAAGTGTATCATATGCTCATTACCATTAACATGAAAAGTGACATTGCCTTTAGTGCAATCAATAACATCTCCTGCAGTATTCAAAAAGGGTCTTCCAAGAATAATAGACATACTATCATCCTCGGGAATATCAAGAGTAACAAAGTCAGTTAAAATAGTAACGTTTGCAACTACAACAGGCACATCCTCACAAATACCGACAGGTATAGCAGTTGATTTATCAGCCATTTGCAAAGATATTTCAGTAGGTGTCAACTTATTCAAATCAAATCTACGATATAAATAGAGAGGCATAACACTAACACCGCCTCCAAGATCACATAAAGCAGTGTTAACATAATTTCTTTTAATGGAGCATGGTATAGTTGGTACACCGGGATCTCCTAGTTTCTTAGGTATTCCACCCTTAAAAGTATAATTAGCAAGCATGGTGGAAATTTCAGCTTCCGGTATCTTTCTTTTATTTGTAATAATATCTTTCATGTACTTAGCATAAGGATTGGTTTTGAGCATATCAGTTCATCGCATATGCAAAAGGATAGGTCTAATCATTTCAGCAAAGCGCTCAAAATCCTCATCATCCTTTTTCTTAGATGATTTGGGAGGAAAAGGCATGGGTTTCTGAACCCAAGGCTCTCTTTCTTTACCATGTTTCCTAGCAACAAAGTCTTTTTTATCATAACGTTGATTCTTTGATTGTGAGTTATCAAGATCAACAGCAGGTTCAATTTCTATATCATTATCATTACTAGGTTGAGCATCATTATGAACATTGTCATTAACATTACCACTAGTTTCAGGTTCATTACCAGATTGTGTTTCAGCATCAGAAATAGAAATATCATTTGGATTCCTAGGTTTTTCAACAATAGGATCACTAGAAGCATGCAAAGTCCTATATTTTTTTTTGTAGAAGGACTAGGTGCATCTATATTATTTCTCTGAGAATCTTGCTCAATTCTCTTAGGATGGCCTTCAGGATACAAAGGTTCCCGAGTCATTCTACCATTTCTAGTAGCCACTCTAGCAGCATTATCATTATCTTTACTATTCAATTCATTGAGCAAGTCATTTTGAGCTTTAAGTACTTGTTCTACTTGAGTGGTAACCATAGAAGCATGTTTACTAATAAGTTTAAGTTCACCTTTAACATTAGCCATATAATCACCCAAGTGTCAAGCATATTTGAATTTTATTTCAATTGTCTACCAAAATAAGCATTAAAATATTCTTGCTTAGCCATAAATTTATCAAACTCATCTAAGCATGGGCTAGCAAACTTAGTAAATGGGATTTCAGCTTTATCATATCTATAGAGAGAATTTACCTTTACTACCTGTGTCGGGTTATCAAGACCATGAGTTTCTTCAATAGGAGAAGGATTTGGATTATATGTTTCTTCAACAGGCGGTAAATTAAGACAATGTATTTCTTCAATAGGAGGTAAATTCTTAACATCTTCAGCTTTAATACCTTTTTCTTTCATAGATTTCTTTGCCTCTTGCATATCTTCAGGACTGAGAAATAGAATACCCATCTTCTTCGGAGTTGGTTTAGGAATAGGCTCAGGAATTGGCTCCGGAGGTGTCCAATTATTTTCATTTGTCAATATATTATTCAATAGAATTTCAGCTTCATCCGGTGTTCTTTCCCTGAAAATAGAACCAGCACAACTATCCAGGTAATCTCTGGAGGCATCGGTTAGTCCATTATAAAAGATATCAAGTATTTCATTTTTCTTAAGAGGATGATCAGGCAAAGCATTAAGTAAATGGAGAAGCCTCCCCCAAGCTTGTGGGAGACTCTCTTCTTCAATTTGCACAAAATTATATATATCCCTTAAAGCAGCTTGTTTCTTATGAGCAGGGAAATATTTAGCAGAGAAGTAATAAATCATATCCTAGGGACTACGCACACAACCAGGATCAAGAGAATTAAACCATATCTTAGCATCACCCTTTAATGAGAACGGAAATATTTTAAGGATATAAAAGTAACGAGTTCTCTCTTCTTTAGTGAACAGGGTGGCTATATCATTCAATTTAGTAAGATGTGCCACAACAGTTTCAGATTCATAACCATGAAAAGGATCAGATTCAACCAAAGTAATTATATCAGGATCAACAGAGAATTCATAACCCTTATCGGTAACACAGATAGGTGAAGTAGCAAAAGCAGGGTCAGGTTTCATTCTAGCATTTAGAGATTGCTGTAACATCCCAAATTTTCAATTTGGAATGTTATACAAGAGATCATAAGTGCATATCATATTTTATTGCACTTTGGTTGATCCTAGAAATTTCACGCAACTCAAGGACCCTCGGAGAGAGTTGGGGATTTCGTTATTTTCATATTTGAGTTTTCTCAAATTTTGAAAATAGGACCATTTGATTTCATTTATTTTATCTTCAATTATTTCTATTATAGAAATTTTGAGAGAGGGAATAAAATGAATTTCCCAAAATAAAGAAATATTGAGGATTTAATAAAAAATCAAATAAGATTTTATTTTGGTTTTATTTGCTATTTTATTTGAATTTAGGAAAAATTGCACGTTTTCAAAAATTGCATTTAGGGCCAAGAAAATGTTCATCCTGTTCTAAATATTTTATTTAGACGGTGAAAATTTGTTTTGGCATTTTTAGATTTTTATTTATTTTTCTAGAATTTTTTTAGTTGCAGCGATATTGTTTTTAAAAAAAACCCTCGCGCCCGACTGGGCCGAAGGCCTAGCCGAGCCGGCCCAGTCGCCGCCGCCTCCCGCAAGACCGGATCGGGACCGGAGTCCCGATCGCCGCCGCCGCCATGTCTGGGAAGGACACGCCGCCCGAGGCCGCCCCCTTCCCCAAGTTACCCCCCCTTTATAACCCGCCCAGAGCCGCCGCCCCGCACCACCTGCCGCCGCCCGGAGCCCCGCCGGAGCTTCGCCGGAGCCCGAGCCGAGGTAGCCGCCGCCGCCGGTTTTCTGAGAAAAACCGCTTCGTTTTTTTAGAAAACCCTAGTTTTAGTTTTTTTTAAATAGATCGGTTTTCCTCCGGTTTATTTATTTAGCGAGCGCTTGCTCAATTGTTCGTTTTACCGAACACGTTCATCGTTTAGTTCCAGTTAACGAACGTTCATTCGTTAACCTGTTCGTCATTTTTTTCTCGGATTAAATCCGTGATTTTTCTAATCACGATTCCTGATCCGATGTCCGTTTTAGTTTAACTTTTCGCTCGTTTATCGGAATCAGGTGATTCAAGCGCCTGGAAGTTTCGTCTCGAAACCCTCTTTCCATTTAACCAACTCAAACAAGTTTTTGCCTCAATAAAATTTGACCTAGATTCAGATAAGTAAACGGAGTTGTTTCTTTTGCCGTTTGTCTTTCGTTGCTTCGTTCGATTTGATTCTTTTTGCCAACCGGAGTTCTTAAGTTGAACTATCTGGTTAGATCTCTTATTTGAGTTTTAGCTGTGCATTATATGAGTACTTATTGTATGCTTGTTTGTTTGCGATAGAGTACCCGGATTGCGCCGCTTGCTACTTCGAATCGCTAGGTTTCACGGATCATCAGCAAGGCAAGTAACACTTTGATCATACTTCCTATTACCCAGTTTTTATTGCATTAGATCAACCCTCACACATTGCATGATTAGGATCTATTTAAATTGTGGGTTTGGGAAGTAGATGAGGTAGTACCTATTACCCGTTATTATCAAACCTTTGGGAGTTACTTCTACGTTTGCTTTTATGCCATGCTATGCTAGTAGACATGGATTGGGTGGGTGAAATCCATGACAGATGTGAGATTGAAAAATTAATGGTTTATTTAAGGTGGCAACTTAAATACACATTTGGCTGGATTGAGGCACCTGGGTATTCCAGCGATTGCCTGTTTTTCTTTTGGACCGCCACCCAGGCTCAAAGGGATCATGAGATTATTCATACTAGAAACTTCTGTGTGCAGCCACAAGCTACTATGGGCTCTAGCATAGTTGACTAAGTCGTGCGAACTCTTACAGTGGTAGACTAGCAGATGTAGGGGATGCAGGTGGTACGGTCATCCCGTTCGTAAGGTGCTAGCGCTTCTAAAAGATTATGTCTCGGTCATCCGTTTCTCAAACACCATGTAGTGCGAGAATCCTAACGGAGGAGATCGAGTCTTGTGGGGAAAAGTGCGCAAACCTCTACAGAGTGTATAAACTAATCATGGTTAGCCGTGTCCCCGGTTATGGACGTCTTGAGTATCTAGTACTTGGATTATCATGTGAATCTCATCATGTTACTCTAATTAATTTTGTTGGGTTTTAATGATGATGTTTAATTGGGATGGAGAGCGTGTCTACACTCTCAATGTTTAACAACTACCATGATAGTTAAATAAAAGTTATTCCTTTGCAGTAGGGAAAAATTAGCTTTATGCAAAACTATAACCATAGAGCTTTCCACCAGCCAAATATGCATATAGAATAGTCTTATCCTTTTATTGCTCTCTATGTGTTACATTGCCAGCATATTCCATGTGCTGACCCGTTTCGGGCTGCAACGTTCAAGTTGCAGACTTTTCAGACGACGAGTAAGGTGCTTTTAGGTTGTGGTTCTATACTCAGTGATGCCGTTGGAGTTGATGGACTCACTTATCTTCCAAGCCTTCCGCTATTATCGTTATTAGATGGCCTTAAGCCATATTTATTGTAATAAGTTCTCTTTTGAGACACTCGATGTAATAAGTGTGTGATTGCTACTCTGTTATAAATCCTTCAAGTACTGTGTGGTGTCAGCATTACTGATCCAGGGATGACACCTGAGCATAGAGATTGGACCATTTGAGGTCTGGTCGCTACAAGATGGTATCAGAGCACATGCTGACTGTAGGACACGACCACTAAGCTAAAGCCCTAGATCACTACGCTCTTCTCATTCTGACTGCTCATCTTTTCTACTCTTTTAGGATGGCGGATACAAGGAACAAGTTCACACAACGGGATGAAGATACATCCTTTGGACGTCACTTGAAGGAAGTCACTAGATACCTGAACATAGGAGTACCAAGCTTCACCGGAATCTACAACGCCACATTACCTGAAGAGGAGCGCTGGATGATTCAAGTTCAAGTTCCAGGAAGGACGTTCATGCCAGTCACTGAGCCCATAGAGTTTTCGTTTGATGCACCAACCTGGAGTGTAGGAAAGAGCATGGCAGCTCACATCGCCATGGGACGCATTGGAGAAGTTTACCGCAATGATCTCAAGGATACTATCTACCAAATTTGTGGGCGCCGAGATGAGCACTGGGAGATGATCAGCACCAGGAAGGATAGATCAATTGCAGCTTTTATCCAGGAGTTAAACCAGCACATTCGACGTCAGGAGAACCATATGTGGGCCGACATGATAGATTTGAAGAAGGCGAGGACAAGAATCAAGGAACTGGAGAAAGAACTCAAGGCTACACGTGAAGATTATGAAGAGGAAATCAAAGTATTAGTGGGGAAGAATGACGATCTGATCAAGAAGATTGGAATATCTATGGGAGGCCCTACACCAGTAGAGGAAGACGAAGAACCCAAGGAGATTCGCCTGGAAGACTGCATCATCATCGACGACACCGACTCAGATCCAGATGATAGCGATGATGACTATGTTGATGAAGCTGGAGCAGATATCATGGAGTCTGCAACAGAAGAATATTTCTAGTAGACCACCCCATCAGTAGTAGTAGTCCACCATGTAAATATAGTAGTCCGAGCACTTTTGCGATAGATCGATTGTATGCCCTTGTTTGATTGAATGAAGTGAATTGTTTGCTTTTGCCTCATGTGCATATGGGCAGTGTTTTCTCTTTAGACCCCTCTCCATTCTTAAATCTCATCTTTTCTAAACCCTCAGATGCCTCTGAGACGTGACCCCGGATTTACCTTCCCACCGGAGCTCACTTAGTTGATCCAACAGTAGAACACATTGATGCAGTTGCTAGTCCAGACTCAAAATCAGGGGAACAACAACAACAACCCACTACCACCACCACCACCTGTTGATCACTTAGCCCGTTTTCTTAGGCTAAATCCGCCGGTGTTTTCCAGTAGCACTGAGCCGATAGTAGCAGATGATTGGCTCCGCAAGACAGCAAGGGAGTTGACCACAGCAGGATGCACAGATGCAGAAAAGGTGAAGTTTGTTGCACATCAGCTTGACGGACCCGCAACATCATGGTGGGAGAATTTCACCGCCACTTTCCCTATCGATACTATCACATGGGACCAGTTCCAGCAGGCTTTCCGTACTGCCCATGTTTCAGCAGGAGCTATGGCCATGAAGAAGCGAGAGTTTTGCAACTTGCGCCAAGGAGGACGGACAGTTGGCCAGTATGTGGAGGACTTTTGTAAGTTAGCATGTTATGCCCCAGATGACGTTGCTACGGATGCAGCTAAGCAGGAGAAGTTTCTGGAAGGACTGAATGATGAGTTGAGCATGCAGTTGATGGTAGCAACCTTCAACAACTACCAGGAGTTGGTAGACCGTGCTCTCATGATTGAAGGGAAGCAGCAGCAAATTGAGAACCGCAAGAGGAAGTATGGACAAGGGAAGTACAATTCAGGAGCTCAGCAGAAGCCACGTTTTACCCCTAGACCGAGAGGACCTTTTCAGCATACCCATGGAGGAGGTAGCTCGCACAATCATAATAGCGCCAATAATGGTAACGGGAATGGAGGAAGCAATGGCCAGAACCGCGCCAACCCATCAACCCCAGCCAAGAGAGACCTGAGCCAAGTCACTTGCTTTAAGTGCCAGAAGACGAGACATTATGCTAATGAATGTCCTGAATCCCAGAATGGAAATGGCAACGGAAGCTCTGGGAAGAAGTCGAACCCTTTCAACAGGGGACAGGTGAACCACGTAAATGTGGAGGAGGTTGAAGCCCAGCCCGATGCAGTAATAGGTAAGTTTTTGGTTAAGTCATTTACTGCACTCGTTCTTTTTGATACTGGTGCATTGCATTCATACATATCAAGGGGATTTGTGGATAAGTATAAACTGCCAACCAAGCCTTTAGGTCACCCATGTTAGTAACCTCGCCTGGAGCAAAGTATATGGCTAGTCTATGGTGTGATCGGTTACCATTAAGGATTGGTAACTACGTCTTTCCCTCAGACCTAATAGTCTTGGAATCTCGAGGATTGGATGTGATATTAGGCATGGATTGGTTATCGAAGTATGAAGGGAACATTGAGTGTGCCAGTAAGTCAATTTTGCTTACCACCCCAGAAGGGAGAAGGATCAAGTATGTATCCCGGCATGTGCCGAAAAGGACTCAAGTAAGTTGCTTAACAGGAGTTGTGTAGGAGGAAGTACCAGTAGTGAAGGATTTCCCTGATGTATTTCCAGAGGAGTTGCCAGGCATGCCACCGGATAGAGATATTGAGTTTTTGATTGAGCTTTTGCCAGGCACAGGGCCAATATCTAAGAGACCATATAGAATGCCCGCAAAGGATTTGGAAGAGATTAAGAAGCAGATTAAGGAGTTATTGGATAAAGGTTATATTTGCCCAAGTTCTTCGCCTTGGGGATCGCCGGTACTTCTAGTGGAGAAGAAGGATGGATCATTAAGGATGGTTGTTGATTATCGAGGATTGAATGAAGTAACCATCAAGAACAAGTACCCACTATCGATGATCAATGGTCTGTTTGATTGATTGCAAGGAGCTAAGGTATTTTCCAAGATCGATCTGCGGCCAGGATACCATCAGTTGAAGATTCGAGAACGGGATATAGCTAAGACGGCTTTTACCACCAGGTATGGGCTATACGAGTATACCGTTATGTCATTTGGTATGACTAACGCACCTGCATATTTTATGAACATGATGAACAAAGTGTTTATGGAGTTTTTGGATAAGTTCGTCGTGGTGTTCATCGATGATATTATGGTATACTCGAAGAATGAAGAGGAGCATAAGGAGCATTTGCGTTTGGTACTTGGTAAGCTCAGAGAACATCAGTTATATGCCAAGTTTAGCAAATGTGAGTTTGGTTGAAGGAAGTTGGATTTCTCGGACACGTTATATCCGGAGAGGGTATAGCAGTAGATCCCACCAAGGTTGACACTATGACAAATTGGGAAGCACCAACAACAGTGGGAGAGATCCGGAGTTTTCTTGGACTCGCAGGATACTACCGGATATTTATTGAAAATTTCTCGAAGATTGTGAAGCCTATGACGGAGTTGTTGAAGAAGGATACCAAGTTCATATGGACTGAGGAATGTGAGGCTAATTTCCAGGAGTTGAAGAAATGCTTGGTTACATCACCAGTGTTGATTTTGCCAGATCAGACCAAGGATTATGAGGTGTATTACAGTGGTAGACTAAGTCATGCGAACTCTTACATTGGTAGACTAGTAGATGTAGGGGGTGTAGGTGGTACGGTCTACCCGTTCGTAAGGTGCTAGCACTTTTGAAAGACTATGTCTCGGTCATCCGTTTCTCAAACACCATGTAGTGCGAGAATCCTAATGGAGGAGATCAAGTCTTGTGGGGAAAAGTGCGCAAACCTCTGCAGAGTGTATAAACTAATCATGGTTAGCCGTGTCCCCGGTTATGGACGTCTTGAGTATCTAGTACTTGGATTATCATGTGAATCTCATCATGTTACTCTAATTAATTTTGTTGGGTTTTAATGATGATGTTTAATTTGGATTGAGAGCGTGTCTTCACTCTCAATGTTTAACAACTACCATGATAGTTAAATAAAATTTATTCCTTTGCAGTAGGGAAAAATTGGCTTTACGCAAAACTGTAACCATAGAGATTTCCACCAGCCAAATATGCATATAGAATAGTCTTATCCTTTTATTGCTCTCTATGTGTTACATTGCCAGCATATTCCATGTCCTGACCCGTTTCGGGCTGCAACGTTCATGTTGCAGACTTTTCAGACGACGAGTAAGGTGCTTTTAGGTCGTGGTTCTATACTCAGTGATGCCGTTGGAGTTGATGGACTCACTTACCTTCCAATCCTTCCGCTGTCATCGTTATTAGATGGGCTTAAGCCATATTTATTGTAATAAGTTCTCTTTTGATACACTCGATGTAATAAGTGTGTGATTGCTACTCTGTTATAAATCCTTCAAGTACTGTGTGGTGTCAGCATTACTGATCCAGGGATGACACCTGAGCACAGAGATTGGACTGTTTGAGGTCTGGTCGCTACAATTGCTTACTCCATTTAGCTAATAACCTTTTGAGTTCATTTCTATTTTTGCAAGCTAAAATAGCGAAAGAAGCTTCTTGATAAAAAAACATAACCCTTAGGAATAACAAGTGATTCTTCATCATCACTTTCATCAGTATCATCAGATTCAATATTTTCAATTTCCCTAGCCCTAGCAAGTTGTTCATCAAAAAAATCACTAAGTGGCACATTAGTATCAGGCATAGAGGTAGTTTCATCATAAGTATCATGCATAGCAGAAGTGGCATCATCAATAACATGCGACATATCAGAACGAATAGCATAAGCAGGTGTAGGTGTCGCAAGCTTACTCAAAACAGAAGGTGAATCAAGTGCGGAGCTAGATGGCAGTTCCTTACCTCCCCTCGTAGTTGAGGGATAGATCTTGGTTTTCGGATCTCTCAAGTTCTTCATAATGATAAGCAGATATGTATCCCAAGTGACTCAAAGAATAGAGCTATGCTCCCTGGCAACGGCGCCAGAAAATAGTCTTGATAACCCACAAGTATAGGGGATCGCCACAGTTTTCGAGGGTAAAGTATTCAACCCAAATTTATTGATTCGACACAAGGGGAGCCAAAGAATACTCTCAAGTATTAGCAGCTGAGTTGTCAATTCAACCACACCTGGAAACTTAATATCTGCAGCAAAGTGCTTAGTAGCAAAGTAATATGATAGTAGTGGTAACGGTAGCAAAAGGTAACAGTGGTAAAAGTAATGTTTTTGGTATTTTGTAGCATGATAGCAATAGCAACGGGAAAGTAAATAAGCGGAGAACAATATATGGAAAGCTCGTAGGCAATGGATCAGTGATGGAGAATTATGCCGGATGCGGTTCATCATGTAACAGTCATAACCTAGGGTGACACAGAACTAGCTCCAGTTCATTGATATAATGTAGGCATGTATTCCGAACATAGTCATATGTGCTTATGGAAAAGAACTTGCATGACATCTTTTGTCCTACCCTCCCGTGGCAGCGGGGTCCTTATGGAAACTAAGGGATATTAAGGCCTCCTTTTAGTAGAGAACCGGAACAAAGCATTAACACATAGTGAATACATGAACTCCTCAAACTACGGTCATCACCGGTAAGTATCCCGATTATTGTCACTTCGGGGTTAACAGATCTTGACACATAATAGGTGACTATAGACTTGCAAGATAGGATCAAGAACACTCATATATTGATGAAAACATAATAGGTTCAGATCTGAAATCATGGCACTCGGGCCCTAGTGACAAGCATTAAGCATAGCAAAGTCATAGCAACATCAATCTCAGAACATAATGGACACTAGGGATCAAACCCTAACAAAACTAACTCGATTACATGATAGATCCCATCCAACCCATCACCGTCCAGCAAGCCTACGATGGAATTACTCATGCACGGCGGTGAGCATCATGAAATTGGTGATGAAGGATGGTTGATGATGACGATGGCGACGAATTCCCCTCTCCGGAGCCCCAAACAGACTCCAGATCAGCCCTCCCGAGAGGTTTTAGGGCTTGGCGGCGGCTCCATATCGTAAAACGCGATGATTTCTTCTCTCTGATTTTTTCTCCCCGAAACACACTATATGGAGTTAGAGGTGGAGTCGGAGAGGCAACAGGGGGCTCACGAGGTAGGGGGCGCGCCCTAGGGGGGGCAGGCGCACCCCCACCCTTGTGGAGAGGTGGTGGGCCCCCCCGCCTTCATCTTTTGCAGGTATTTTTCATATTTTCTAAAAAGTGGTTCCGTGAAGTTTCAGGTCATTCCGAGAACATTTGTTTCTGCATATAAATAACACCATGGTAATTCTGCTGAAAGCAGCGTCAGTCCGGTTAGTTCCCTTCAAATCATGCAAGTTAGAGTCCAAAACAAGGGAAAAAGTGTTTGGAAAAGTAGATGCGTTGGAGACGTATCAAACACCCACATTCTGATAATGAAAAAGATAATGATGAGGTTCACAAAGACACTCAAACAAATAATAAAGAACCAGACAATGATGTCGAGATAGAGCCAGCAGTTGATCTTGATAACCCACAACCCAAAAATAAAAGATATGATAAAAGGGACTTTGTTGCTAGAAAACATGGTAAGGAAAGAGAACCCTGGGTTCGAAAACTTATGCCCTTTCCACCTAAGTCTACTAATAATAAATATGATGAAGAATTTGAACGCTTTGCTGAAATGATTAGGCCAGTATTTTTGCATACTCGCTTGACTGATATCTTGAAAATGCCTCCTTATGCAAAGTACATGAAAGACATCAACACCCACAGAAGAAAAATACCAGATGCTTAAATCTCCACCATGCTTGCTAATTATACTTTTAAAAATGGAGTACCTAAAAAACTTGGAGATCCGGGAAACCCCACTATACCTTGCTCCATCAAAAGAAATTATGTGAAAATCGCTTTATGTGATTTAGGAGCTGGTGTTAGTGTTATGCCTTTCTCTTTATATAAAAGACTTGATTTGAATAAACTCACACCTATTGAAATATCTTTGCAAATGGTTGATAAATCAACTGCCATACCTATCAGTATTTGCGAGGATATGCCCGTTGTTGTTGCCAATGTTACTATTTTGACTGACTTTGTTATACTTGAGATGCCCGAGGACGACATCATGTCGATTATCCTTGGTAGACCCTTTTTGAATACAGCAGGGGCTGTTATTGATTGCAATAAAAGCAAAGTCACCTTTCATATCAATGGTAATGAGCATACCGTGCACTTTCCGAAGAAACAATTCCAAGTGAATGGTATTAATGTTATTGAAAAATATCTGACAATCACTATTGGAAGTTTTCAACTACCTCTACCTACTGTTAAAAAGAAATATGAAATGCTTATTGTTAGGGACATTCATATCCCCGTTTAGGTAACTTAGTGATTTACGAAAGTTCTTCGGTTTCATGCTAATCGAAAGTGGTTGTTAATAAGACTTGATCAACCTTATTAATGGATCATTTTTGAGAGGTATGAAGTTGATGAATTTAGTAAGCACTACCTTCTGTCCCAAACCTTTTGTTTATTGTTTTTACTAGTTAAATGAAACAAAATGCTATGTTTTGTATGTTTTCTGAATTTCCCGTGCAATAAAAAAACTCTGAAAAATTAATATGATTTTTATGAATATTTAAGAATTTTTGGTGCAAATAACATCAGAGGGAGGTTGCACCAGGTGGGCACAACCCACCTGGGCGCACTAAGACCCCCAGGCATGCCCTGGTGGGTTGTGGTCCCCACTTATCTCTTCATCCCACATCACCACCTACCTCCAGAAAAAATCACCATTAATTGCTCTCTCTCTCTCTCTCTCGTATTCTTGCTCCCGAACCCGCGGATTTTGATCTCTTTACTCGAAGCTCCGTTTCCGACACTATTTCAGGGGATTGTTGCTTGGTATGTGACTCCTCCGTTGGTACAATTAGTTTTTGCTTTAGTGGTTTATATTTTGAATAATTAGTTACTCTTGGTGCTGTTGTAGATGACCTTGCATGTTGAATTCTTAGAGTTCTAGGTGTTTTGAATGCTTGCTATGGACTCTATGCTTACCCGTGAGTAGTTGCTATCAATTTTGTGGACTAAAAATTTCAAATTTTGTTTGTAGGAAAAAGATGAGTATCTTTAGGAAGTTTGCTTCCAAGAAGAACTCCAAGGGAGTTATTGGGGAGTCATCTGATAGTGATCTCCACACCCAGAGAATAGTGGAGGTACGGCCGTGCGAATGGTCGCATAACCCGTTCATGGAAGGGGCCGGAATCCTTCAAGAGTTTGGACAATATGCTGCTAATGCCGGCCTCACTGACTTCATTGCAACTGAATGTAAATAGTATCATCTCCTCACAAATTCCTTTGTGCAAAGTTTTCATTTACTTCCTAGAAATAATCCCCCTGAGGTGCAGTTTAATTTATATGCTGAAACCCGTCACATAACACTTACTGAATTATGTGATATATGTTGGGTTTCGTAGTAATTTCAAAAAATTTCCTACGCACATGCAAGATTGTGTGATGCATAGCAACGAGAGGGGAGAGTATGATCTACATACCTAGTAGATCGACAACGGAAGCGTTTGGTTGATGTAGTCGTATGTCTTCACGATCCGACCGATCAAGCACCTAAACTACGGCACCTTCGAGTTCTAGCACACGTTCAGCTCGATGACGATCCCCGGACTCCGATCCAGCAAAGTGTCAGGGAAGATTTCCGTCAGCACGACGGCGTGGTGACGATCTTGACATGCTACTGCTGCAGGGCTTCGCCTAAGCACCGCTACAATATTATCGAGGACTATGGTGGCTGGGGGCGCCGCACACGGCTAAGGAATAGATCACGTGGATCAACTTGTGTGTCTCTGGGGTGCCCCTGCCTCCGTATATAAAGGACTAGGGGAGGGGGAGGCGCGCGGCCCATCTTGGGCTGCCCCTTCTCTTTTCCACTAAAGCCCACTAAGGCCCATATAGCTCCCGGGGGGTTCCGGTAACCTCCCGGTACTCCCGTAAAATCCCGATTTCACCCGGAACACTTCCGATATCCAAACATAGGCTTCCAATATATCAATCGTTATGTCTCGACCATTTCGAGACTCCTCGTCATGTCCATGATCACATCCTGGACTCCGAACAACCTTCGGTACATCAAAATGCATAAACTCATAATATAACTGTCATCGTAACCTTAAGCGTGCGGACCCTACGGGTTCGAGAACAATGTAGACATGACCGAGACACGTCTCCGGTCAATAACCAATAGCGGGACTTGGATGCCCATATTGGCTCCTACATATTCTACGAAGATCTTTATCGGTCAGTCCACATAACAACATACGTCGTTCCCTTTGTCATCGGTATGTTACTTGCCCGAGATTCGATCGTCGGTATTCCAAATACCTAGTTCAATCTCGTTACTGGCAAGTCTCTTTACTCGTTCTGTAATACATCATCCCACAACTAACTTATTAGTTGCAATGCTTGCAAGGCTTAAGTGATGTGCATTACCGAGAGGGCCCAGAGATACCTCTCCGACAATCGGAGTGACAAATCCTAATCTCGAAATACGCCAACCCAACATGTACCTTTGGAGAGACCTGTAGTACTCCTTTATAATCACCCAGTTACGTTGTGACGTTTGGTAGCACCCAAAGTGTTCCTCCGGCAAACGGGAGTTGCATAATCTCATAGTTATAGGAATATGTATAAGTCATGAAGAAAGCAATAGCAACATACTAAACGATCGGGTGCTAAGCTAATGGAATGGGTCATGTCAATCAGATCATTCACTTAATGATGTGATCCCGTTAATCAAATAACAACTCATTGTTCATGGTTAGGAAACATAACCATCTTTGATTAACAAGCTAGTCAAGTAGAGGCATACTAGTGACACTTTGTTTGTCTATGTATTCACACATGTATTATGTTTCCGGTTAATACAATTCTAGCATGAATAATAAACATTTATCATGATATAAGGAAATAAATAATAACTTTATTATTGCCTCTAGGGCATATTTCCTTCAGTCTCCCACTTGCACTAGAGTCAATAATCTAGATTACACAGTAATGATTCTCACACCCATTGAGCCTTGGTGCTGATCATGTTTTCCTCGTGGAAGAGGCTTAGTCAACAGGTCTGCAACATTCAGATCCGTATGTATCTTGCAAATCTCTATGTCTCCCACCTGGACTAGATCCCGGATGGAATTGAAGCGTCTCTTGATGTGCTTGGTTCTCTTGTGAAATCTGGATTCCTTTGCCAAGGCAATTGCACCAGTATTGTCACAAAAGATTTTCATTGGACCCGATGCACTAGGTATGACACCTAGATCGGATATGAACTCCTTCATCCAGACTCCTTCATTTGCTGCTTCCGAATCAGCTATGTACTCCGCTTCACATGCAGATCCCGCTACAACGCTTTGTTTAGAACTGCACCAACTTACAGCCCCACCGTTTAATGTAAACACGTATCCGGTTTGCGATTTAGAATTGTCCGGATCTGTGTCAAAGCTTGCATCAACGTAACCTTTTACGATGAGCTCTTTGTCACCTCCATATACGAGAAACATATCCTTAGTCCTTTTCAGGTATTTCAGGATGTTCTTGACCGTTGTCCAGTGATCCACTCCTGGATTACTTTGGTACCTCCCTGCTAGACTTATAGCAAGGCACACATCAGGTCTGGTACACAGCATTGCATACATGATAGATCCTATGGCTGATGCTTAGGGAACATCTTTCATATTCTCTCTATCTTCTGCAGTGGTCGGGCATTGAGTCTTACTCAACTTCACACCTTGTAACACAGGCAAGAACCCTTTCTTTGCTTGATCCATTTTGAACTTCTTCAAAATTTTGTCAAGGTATGTGGTTTGTGAAAGTCCAATTAAGCATTTTGATCTATCTCTATAGATCTTAATGCCTAATATGTAAGCAGCTTCATCGAGGTCTTTCATTGAAAAACTCTTATTCAAGTATCCCTTTATGCTATCCAAAAATTCTACATCATTTCCAATTAGTAATATGTCATCCACATATAATATCAGAAATGCTACAGACCTCCCACTCACTTTCTTGTAAATACAGGCTTCTCCAAAAGTCTGTATAAAACCAAATGCTTTGATCACACTATCAAAACGTTTATTCCAACTCCAAGAGGCTTGCACCAGTCCATAAATGGATCGCTGGAGCTTGCACACTTTGTTAGCTCCCTTTGGATCGACAAAACCTTCTGGTTGCATCATATACAACTCTTCTTCCAGAAATCCATTCAGGAATGCAGTTTTTACATCCATCTGCCAAATTTCAAAATCATAAAATGCGGCAATCGCTAACATGATTCGGACAGACTTAAGCATCGCTACGGGTGAGAAGGTCTCATCGTAGTCAATCCCTTAAACTTGCCGAAAACCTTTTGCGACAAGTCGAGCTTTGTAGACAGTAATATTACCGTCAGCGTCAGTCTTCTTCTTGAAGATCCATTTATTCTCAATTGCTTGCCGATCATCGGGCAAGTCAACCAAAGTCCATACTTTGTTTTCATACATGGATCCCATCTCAGATTTCATGACTTCAAGCCACTTTGCGGAATCTGGGCTCACCATTGCTTCTTCATAGATCGTAGGTTCATCATGATCTAGCATCATGACTTCCAGAACGGGATTACCGTACCACTCTGGTGCGGATCTTACTCTGGTTGATCTACGAGGTTCAGTAGTATCTTGTTCTGAAGTTTCATGATCATTATCATTAACTTCCTCACTAACTGGTGTAGGTGTCACAGAAATAGTTTTCTGTGATGTACTACTTTCCAATAAGGGAGCAGGTACAGTTACCTCGTCAAGTTCTACTTTCCTCCCACTCACTTCTTTCGAGAGAAACTCCTTCTCTAGAAAGTTTCCGAATTTAGCAACAAAATTCTTGCCTTCGGATCTGTGATAGAAGGTGTATCCAATAGTCTCCTTTGGATATCCTATGAAGACACATTTCTCCGATTTGGGTTCGAGCTTATCAGGTTGAAGCTTTTTCACATAAGCATCGCAGCCCCAAACTTTCAGAAACGACAACTTTGGTTTCTTGCCAAACCACAGTTCATAAGGCATTGTTTCAACGGATTTTGATGGTGCCCTATTTAACGTGAATGCGACCGTCTCTAGAGCGTATCCCCAAAACGATAGCGGTAAATCAGTAAGAGACATCATAGATCGCACCATATCCAGTAAAGTACAATTACGGCGTTCGGATACACCATTACGCTGTGGTGTTCCGGGTGGCGTGAGTTGTGAAACTATTCCATATTTTTGAAATGTACACCAAACTCGTAACTCAAATATTCTCCTCCACGATCAGATCGTAGAAACTTTATTTTCTTGTTACGATGATTTTCAACTTCACTCTGAAATTCCTTGAACTTTTCAAATGTTTCAGACTTATGTTTCATTAAGTAGATATACCCATATCTGCTTAAATCATCTGTGAAGGTGAGAAAATAACGATATCCGCCACGAGCCTCAATATTCCATCGGACCACATACATTTGTATGTATGATTTCCAACAAATCTGTTGCTCTCTCCATAGTACCGAAGAATGGTGTTTTAGTCATCTTGCCTATGAGGCACGGTTCGCAAGTACCAAGTGATTCATAATCAAGTGGTTCCAAAAGTCCATCAGTATGGAGTTTCTTCATGTGCTTTACACCGATATGACCTAAACGGCAGTGCCACAAATAAGTTGCACTATCATTATCAACTCTACATTTTTGGTTTCAACATTATGAATATGTGTATTACTACTATCGAGATTTAACAAGAATAGACCACTCTTCAAGGGTGCATGACCATAAAAGATATTACTCATATAAATAGAACAACCATTATTCTCTGATTTAAATGAATAACCGTCTCACATCAAACAAGATCCAGATATAATGTTCATGCTCAATGCTGGCACCAAATAACAATTATTCAGGTCTAATATTAATCCTGAAGGTAGATGTAGAGGTAGCGTGCCGACTGCGATCACATCGACTTTGGAACCTTTTCCCACGCGCATCGTCACCTCGTCCTTAGCCAATCTTCGCTTAATCCGTAGTCCCTGTTTCGAGTTGCAAATATTAGCAACAGAACCAGTATCAAATACCCAGGTGCTACTGCGAGCATTAGTAAGGTACACATCAATAACATGTATATCACATATACCTTTGTTCACCTTGCCATCCTTCTTAACCGCCAAATACTTGGGGCAGTTCTGCTTCCAGTGACCAGTCTGCTTGCAATAGAAGCACTCAGTTTCAGGCTTAGGTCCAGGTTTGGGTTTCTTCTCTTGAGTAGCAACTTGCTTGCCGTTCTTTTTGAAGTTCCCCTTCTTCTTCCCTTTGCCCTTTTTCTTGAAACTAGTGGTCTTGTTGACCATCAACACTTGATGCTCCTTCTTGATTTCTACCTCCATAGCTTTCAGCATCGCGAAGAGCTCGGGAATAGTCTTATTCATCCCTTGCATATTATAGTTCATCACGAAGCTCTTGTAGCTTGGTGGCAGTGATTGGAGAATTCTGTCAATGACGCAATCATCCGGAAGATTAACTCCCAACTGAATCAAGTGATTATTATACCCAGACATTTTGAGTATATGCTCACTGACAGAATTGTTCTCCTCCATCTTGCATCTATAGAACTTATTGGAGACTTCGTATCTCTCAATCCGGGCATTTACTTGAAATATTAACTTCAACTCCTGGAACATCTCATATGCTCCATGACGTTCAAAATGTCGTTGAAGTTCCGATTCTAAGCCGTAAAGCATGGCACACTGAACTATCGAGTAGTCATCAGCTTTGCTCTGCCAGACGTTCATAACATCCGGCGTTGCTCCTGCAGCAGGCCTGGCACCCAGCGATGCTTCCAGGACGTAATTCTTCTGTGCAGCAATGAGGATAATCCTCAAGTTATGGACCCAGTCCGTGTAATTGCTACCATCATCTTTCAACTTTGCTTTCTCAAGGAACGCATTAAAATTCAACGGAACAACAACACGAGCCATCTATCTACAATCAATATAAACAAGCAAGATACTATCAGGGACTAAGTTCATGATAAATTTAAGTTCAATTAATCATATTACTTAAGAACTCCCACTTAGATAGACATCCCTCTAATCCTCTAAGTGATCACGTGATCCAAATCAACTAAACCATGTCCGATCATCACGTGAGATGGAGTAGTTTCATTGGTGAACATCTTTATGTTGATCATATCTACTATATGATTCACGCTCGACCTTTCGGTCTCCGTGTTCCGAGGCCATATCTGTATATGCTTGGCTCGTCAAGTTTAACCTGAGTATTCCGCGTGTGCAACTGTTTTGCACCCGTTGTATTTGAACGTAGAATCTATCACACCCAATCATCACGTGGTGTCTCAGCACGAAGAACTTTCACAACGGTGCATACTCAGGGAGAACACTACTTGATAATGTAGTGAGAGATCATCTTATAATGCTACCATCAATCAAAGCAAGATAAGATGCATAAAAGATAAACATCACATGCAATCAATATAAGTGATATGATATGGCCATCATCATCTTGTGCTTGTGATCTCCATCTCCGAAGCACCGTCATGATCACCATCGTCATCGGCGTGACACCTTGATCTCCATCGTAGCATCATTGTCGTCTCGCCAAGCTTATGCTTCCACGACTATCGCTACCGTTTAGTGATAAAGTAAAGCATTACATTGTGATTGCATTGCATACAATAAAGCGACAACCATATGGCTCCTGCCGGTTGCCGATAACTCGGTTACAAAACATGATCATCTCATACAATAAAATTCAGCATCATGCTTTGACCATATCACATCACAACATGCCCTGCAAAAACAAGTTAGACGTCCTCTACTTTGTTGTTGCAAGTTTTACGTGGCTGCTACGGGCTTAAGTAAGAACCAATCTCACCTACGCATCAAAACCACAACGATAGTTTGTCAATTTGACTCCGTTTTAACCTTCGCAAGGACCAGGCATAGCCATACTCGGTTCAACTAAAGTTGGAGAAACTATCGCCCACAAGCCACCTCTGTGCAAAGCACGTCGGGAGAACCGGTCTCGCGTAAGCGTACGCGTAATGTCGGTCTGGGCCGCTTCATCCAACAATACCGCCGAACCAAAGTATGACATGCTGGTAGGCAGTATGACTTATATCGCCCACAACTCACTTGTGTTCTACTCGTGCATATAACATCAACATATAAAACCTAGGCTCTGATACCACTGTTGGGTTTCGTAGTAATTTCAAAAAATTTCCTACGCACACGCAAGATTATGTGATGCATAGCAACGAGAGGGGAGAGTATGATCTACATACCTAGTAGATCGACAACGGAAGCGTTTGGTTGATGTAGTCGTACGTCTTCACGATCCGACCGATCAAGCACCAAAACTACGGCACCTTCGAGTTCTAGCACACATTCAGCTCGATGACGATCCCCGTACTCCGATCCAGCAAAGTGTCGGGGAAGAGTTCCGTCAGCACGACGGCGTGGTGACGATCTTGACGTGCTACTGCTGCAGGGCTTCGCCTAAGCACCGCTACAATATTATCGAGGACTATGGTGGATGGGGGCGCCGCACACGGCTAAGGAATAGATCACGTGGATCAACTTGTGTGTCTCTGGGTGCCCCTACCTCCGTATATAAAGGACTAAGGGGGAGGCTGGCCGGCCAAGGAGGGTGCGCCAGGAGAGTCCTACTCCCTCTGGGAGTAGGATTCCCCCCCCCCAATCCTAGTTGGAATAGGATTCGCGGAGGGGGAAAAGAGAGAGGGGGGGCCGGCCACCTCTCCTTGTCCTAATAGGACTAGGGAGGGGGGAGGCGCGCGGCCCACCTTGGGCTGCCCCTTCTCTTTTCCACTAAAGCCCACTAAGGCCCATATAGCTCCCGGGGGGTTCCGGTAACCTCCCGGTACTCCGGTAAAATCCCGATTTCACCCGGAACACTTCCGATATCCAAACATAGGCTTCCAATATATCAATCTTTATGTCTCGGCCATTTCGAGACTCCTCGTCATGTCCATGATCACATCCTGGACTCCGAACAACCTTCGGTACATCAAAATGCATAAAATCATAATATAACTGTCATCGTAACCTTAAGCGTGCGGACCCTATGGGTTCGAGAACAATGTAGACATGACCGAGACACGTCTCCGGTCAATAACCAATAGCGGGACCTGGATGCCCATATTGGCTCCTACATATTCTACGAAGATCTTTATCGGTCAGACCGCATAACAACATACGTCGTTCCCTTTGTCATCGGTATGTTACTTGCCCGAGATTCGATCGTCGGTATTCCAAATACCTAGTTCAATCTCGTTACTGGCAAGTCTCTTTACTCGTTCTGTAATACATCATCCCGCAACTAACTTATTAGTTGCAATGCTTGCAAGGCTTAAGTGATGTGCATTACCGAGAGGGCCCAGAGATACCTCTCCGACAATCGGAGTGACAAATCCTAATCTCGAAATACGCCAACCCAACATGTACCTTTGGAGACACATGTAGTACTCCTTTATAATCACCAGTTACGTTGTGACATTTGGTAGCACCCAAAGTGTTCCTCCGGCAAACGGGAGTTGCATAATCTCATAGTTATAGGAACATGTATAAGTCATGAAGAAAGCAATAGCAACATACTAAACGATCGGGTGCTAAGCTAATGGAGTGGGTCATGTCAATCAGATCATTCACTTAATGATGTGATCCCGTTAATCAAATAACAACTCATTGTTCATGGTTAGGAAACATAACCATCTTTGATTAACAAGCTAGTCAAGTAGAGGCATACTAGTGACACTTTGTTTGTCTATGTATTCACACATGTATTATGTTTCCGGTTAATACAATTCTAGCATGAATAATAAACATTTATCATGATATAAGGAAATAAATAATAACTTTATTATTGCCTCTAGGGCATATTTCCTTCAATATATGCATAATCCCTTCAAATGGGGATTTAGTTGAGCCTAGGCCCACAGAGTTTGATGGTTTTTACCGCACTCTTACTATGGGGGATGAGAGAGGGGTGTCAGGTGTCACCACCACTAGCATACACTTTCCTGATGTGCATTATTTTGCTCTATTCATTACGAAGTGCTTGCTTGCTAGAGAGAAGGTAGGTGCACTCAATGCCCCAGACTTTGCTGTTTTACGCCGTGCACTTTACGGCGACAATACTTATAGCTTGGGGACTATTGTGGCACGTCGCCTCCACATTAACAGATCCGAGGGTAAAATACATGGTGGCATTTATGCTACTCGTTTAGCGAGTCGCTTTAACATTCAGATATGCCAGCATGATTATCCTTGACCTAAGGTTTATTTAGATCGTCGGGCCATGGAATACCACCAGTTTATTGCCGGCGATAATATTAACATTCCTGTTCCTTATAACCTGGTTTTCAGTCTGGACACTCGTGATATTAGTCCATTGCCCGCACCTGCTTTGTTTGATCCTATTGCTAGGGGTGGATACATGATTATGCATGAGGACATTGTCGCCTACCGGAACAATCTAGCTGCGGCACAGGCGGAGCCTCGATAGTGGGATCCTCAGGTGCCTGCTCCCCAACACTTCAACATAGGACCCCATGGCTTCTTCGAGTGGTGATTACCAAGTTTGGACAAAAGCCTAAGCTTGGGGGAGTACGTATTTCGACTGACATTACATTTATGCTCACACATTTCTTTCCAGTTGTCGGTGTCCACACTTTTTCATTGTATCATCCATGTTAATTTATTTTCTGTAACATCCCAAATTTTCAATTTGGAATGTTATACATTAAATCATCATGCATATCATATTTTATTCTGCTTTTGGTTTTGATCCTAGAAAATCCTAAGCAACTCAAGGACCCACGGAGAGAGTTGGGGATTTCGTTATTTACATATTTGAGTTTTCTCAAATTTTGTAAACAGGATCATTCGATTTTATTTATTTTATCATCAATTATTTCTATTACAAAAATATGAGAGAGGGAATAAAATGACTTTCCCAAAATATAGAAATATTGAGGATTTAATAAAAAAATCAAATAAGATTTATTTCGGAGTTTTTCGGTATTTTTAATTGAATTTAGGAAAAAATACGCGTTTCTCAAAGTTGTATTTTGGGCCCAAATAAATGTTCACTTTATCTTGCTTGATTTTAGAAACCCGGGAAAATTTATTTCATGATTTTTGGAGTCTGTTTAGTATTTCTTTTTACTTTTTTCCGAGCGTAATTATTAAAAAAACGAAACCGACTATGGGCCGTATCCGAGCGGGAGTCCGCCCGGGGGCGCCTTTAAATAGCGAGGCACCGGGCGCCCCAGCCCATAACCGCGCCCACGCCCGAAACCCTAGCCCGCCGCCGCCGCCGACTCGCCGGAGTTGCACGCCGCCCGAGGTTCGCCGCCGCCTCGACTTCCGTGCCGATTTTTTTTTAAATATTTATTTTCTTTTTCATCGGTTTTATTTTCGATTTTTTTATTATTTTATTAGTATTTTTATTATTTTAATTATTTTTGGATTAGGTTAATTAACGATTAATTTGTTCATCGTTTTCTTTTTCGTCGGATTTTCTGCGGTTATTTTTTGATCGTGATTTCTGATCCGATTTTCGTTTTAGTATAACTTTTCGCTCGTTTATCGGAATCAGGCGATTCAAGCGCCTGGAGTTTCACCTCGAAACCCTCTTTCCGAATAATCAACTTAAACAAGTCTTTGCTACTGTAAAATTTGACTTAGATCCAGATTACTAGAACGAAGTTGATTTCTTTCGCCGTTTGATTTCTTTTGCTACGTTCGATTTGATTCTTTTTGCAAACCAGGGCGCTTAAGTTGAACTTTCTGGTTAGATCTTCTATTTGAGTTTTACCTGTGCATTAGATGAGCACTTATTGTATGCTTGTTTGTTTGTCTACGATAGAATACCCGGAGTGCGCCGCCTGTTACTTTGAATCTTTAGGTTTCGCGGATCATCAGCAAGGCAAGTAACACTTTGATCATACCTTTTTTCTACAATCCAGTTTTATTGCATTAGATCAATCCTCACACATTGCATGATTAGGATCTAATTAAATTGTGGGATGGGAAGTAGATGAGGTAGTACCTATTACCTGTTTATTATCAAACCTTTGGGAGTTACTTCTACGTTTGCTTATTATGCCATGCTATGCTAGTAGACGTGGATTAGGTGAGTGAAATCCATGACAGATGTGAGATTGATAATTAATGGTTTATCTAAGGTGGCAACCTAAACACACATCTGGGTGGATTGAGGCACCTGGGTATTCCAGGACTTGCCTGTTTTCTTTTGGACCGCAACCCAGGCTCAAAGGGATCATGAGATTATTCATACTAGAAACTTCCTTGTGCAGCCACAAGCCATTATGGGCTCTGGCATAGTTGATTAAGTCGTGCAAACTCTTACAGGGTAGACTAGCAGATGTAGGGGAAAGTAGGTGTACCGGTCTATCCATCGTAAGGTGCTAGCATTTCTGAAAGACTGTGTCTTGGTCATCCGTTTCTCAAACACCATGTAGTGCGAGAAATCCAACGGAGGCCATCGAGTCTTGTGGGGAAAAGTGCGCAAACCTCTACAGAGTGTAATAAACTAATCATGGTTAGCCATGTCCCCGATAATGGACATCTTGAGTATCTAGTACCTAGATTATCATGTGAATCTCAACATGTTACTCTAAAGTTAATTTTGTTGGGTTTGTTAAATGATGATGCTTAATTGGGATTGAGAATGCTGTCAACCATTCTCAATGTTTAACAACCACCATGATAGTAATTAAATTTATTCCTCTGAAGTAGGGAAAAATTGGCTTTACGCAAAAATTATAACCATAGAGCTTTCCACCAGCCAAATATGCATATAGTATAGTTGTATCATTCCATTACTCCCTATGTGTTACCTTGCCAGCATATTCCATGTGCTGACCCGTTCTCGGGCTGCAACGTTAATGTTGCAGACTTTTCAGATGACGACTAAGGAGTTTTTAGGTCGTGGTTCTATACTCAGTGATGCCGTTGGAGTTGATGGACTCACTTATCTTCCAAGCATTCCGCTGTTATCATTATTAGATGGCCTTAAGCCATATTTATTGTAATAAGTTCTCTTTTGAGACACTCGATGTAATAAGTGTGTGATTGCTACTCTGCTATAAATCCTTCGAGTACTGTGTGGTGTCAGCATTACTGATCCAGGGATGACACCAGAGCACAGAGATCATACTGTTTGAGGTCTGGTCGCTACAGAGATGGTATCAGAGCACACGCTGACTGCAAGACACGACCACTAAGCTAAGAGACCTAGATCACTACTCACTCTCTTCTCTCATGACCTCTCATCTTTTCTACTCTTTAGGATGGCGGATGCAAGGAACAAGTTCACACAACCAGATGAAGATACACCCTTTGGACGCCACTTGAAGGAAGTCACTAGATACCTGAACATAGGAGTACCAAGCTTCACGAGTACCTACAAAGCCACTTTACCTGAAGAAGAGCGCTGGATGATTCAAGTTCAAGTTCCAGGAAGGACGTTCATGCCAGTCACTGAGCCCATAGAGTTTTCTTTTGATGCACCAACTTGGAGTCTAGGAAAGAGTATGGCAGCTCACATCGCCATGGGACGCATTGGAGAAGTCTACCGCAAGGACCTCAAGGATACTATCTACCAGATTTGTGGGCGTCGAGATGAACATTGGGAGATGATCAGCACCAGGAAAGATAGATCAATTGCAGCTTTTATCCAGGAGTTAAACCATCACATTCGACGACAGGAGAATCAGATGTGCGCCGACATGATAGATCTGAAGAAGACTAAGACTAGAATCAAGGAACTGGAGGAAGAACTCAAGGCTACACGTGAAGATTATGAAGAAGAAATTGAAGTATTGGTGGAGAAGAATGACGACCTGATCAAGAAGATTGGAATATTTATGGGAGGCCCGACACCAGTAGATGAAGACGAAGAACCCAAGGAGATTAGCCCGGAAGACTACATCATCATTGATGGCACCGACTCGGAAGCAGATAGTAGCGATGATGACTATATTGATGAAGCTGGAGCCAATATCATGGAGTCTACAACCGTAGAATGTTTCTAGTAGATCACCTCACCAGTAGTAGTAGTCCACCATGTAAATATAGTAGTCCGAGCACTTGTTGCGATAGATAGATCGATTGTATGCCTTTGTTTGATTGAATGAAGTGAATTGTTTGCTTTTGCCTCATGTGCATATGGGTAGTGTTTTCTCTTTAGACCCCCTCTATTCTTATATCTCATCTTTTCTAAACCCTCAGATGCCTCCGAGACGTGACCCCGGATTTGCCTTTCCACCGGAGCTCACCCAGTTGATCCAGCAGCAACACCTTGATGCAGTTGCTAGTTCAGAATCAGAATCAGGGGAACAACAACAACAACCCACCACCACCACCACCACCTATTGACCACTTAGCCCGCTTTCTTAGGCTGAATCCGCCGGTGTTTTCCAGTAGCACCGAGCCAATAGTAGCAGATGATTGGCTCCGCAAGACAGCTAGGGAGTTGACCACAGCAGGATGCACAGATGCAGAGAAGGTGAAGTTTGCCGCACATCAGTTAGAAGGACCCGCAGCATCCTGGTGGGAGAATTTCACAGCCACCTTCCCAGTCGACACTGTCACATGGGACCAGTTTCAGCAGGCTTTTCGTACTGCCCATGTTTCAGCAGGAGCAATGGCCATGAAGAAGCGTGAGTTTCGTAACTTGCGCCAAGGAGGACGGACAGTTGGCCAGTATGTGGAGGAGTTTAGTAAGCTAGCACGTTATGCCCCAGATGACGTTGCTACGGATGCGGCTAAGCAGGAGAAATTCCTGGAAGGACTGAATGATGAGTTGAGTATGCAGTTGATGGTAGCCACCTTCAACAACTACCAGGAGTTGGTAGACCGTGCTCTTATGATTGAAGGGAAGCCACAGCAAATTGAGAACCGCAAGAGGAAGTATGGACAAGGAAAGTAAAATTCAGGAGCTCAACAGAAGCCACGCTTTACCCCTAGACCGGGAGGACATTTTCAGCATACCCATGAAGTAGGTAGCTCGCACAATCACAATGGCACCAAGAATAGTAACAGGAATGGAGGAAGCAATGGGCAGAACCGCAACACCCCATCAACCCCACCCAAGAGAGATCCGAGTCAAGTCACCTGTTTCAAGTGTTCCAAGACCGGACATTATGCCAATGAATGTCCTGAAGGCCAAAACGGCAATGTAAGCTCTGGAAAGAAGTCTAACCCTTTCAACAGGGGACAGGTGAACCACGTTAATGTGGAGGAGGTTGAAGCTCAGCCCGATGCAGTAATAGGTAAGTTTTTGGTTAAGTCATATACTGCACTCGTTCTTTTTGATACTGGTGCATCGCATTCATACATATCAAGGGGATTTGTGGAAAAGTATAGCCTGCCCACTAGGGTTCTTAAAACACCTATGCTAGTAAGCTCGCCAGGAGAAGAGTACATGGCCGGACAAGGATGTTTTCAAGTGCCATTAAGTATAGGAAGGCATGTTTTCCCAACGGATTTAATTATTCTGGAATCCCAAGGTTTGGATGTAATTCTCGGTATGGATTGGCTGTCGATGTATGGAGGAAACATCGATTGCGCCAGTAAGACAATTTTGCTCACAACGCCAGAAGGAAGAAGGATCAAGTATGTATCTCGACATGCGCCAAACAGTACACAAGTAAATTCCTTATCAGGAGTTGTGTAGGAGGAAGTACCAGTGGTAAAGGATTTTCCTTATGTATTTCCCGAAGAGTTGCCAGGCATGCCACCGGATAGAGACATTGAGTTTTTAATTCAGCTTTTGCCAGGCACTGGGCCAATATCGAAGCGACCATACAGGATGCCAGCAAAAGATTTGGTGGAAATTAAGAAGCAGATTAAGGAGTTACTGGATAAAGGTTACATTCACCCAAGTTCTTCGCCTTGGGGATCACCAGTACTTCTAGTGGAGAAGAAGGATGGTTCGTTAAGAATGGTTGTTGACTATCGAGGATTGAACGAAGTAACAATCAAAAACAAGTACCCGCTACCAATGATCAATGATCTGTTTGATCGATTGCAAGGGGCTAAAGTGTTTTCCAAGATCGATTTGCAATCAGGGTACCATCAGTTGAAGATTGGAGAGTAGGACATACCTAAGACAACATTCACCACAAGATATGGACTGTATGAGTATACCATTATGTCATTTGGACTGACTAACGCACCTGCCTATTTTATGAACATGATGAACAAAGTGTTCATGGAGTTTTTGGATAAGTTCGTCGTGGTTTTCATCGATGATATTCTGGTATTCTCAAAGAATGAAGAGGAGCATAAAGAACATTTGCGATTGGTACTTGAGAAGCTCAGAGAACATCAGTTATATGCCAAGTTCAGCAAATGTGAGTTTTGGTTGAAGGAAGTTGGATTCCTTGGACATGTTATATCCGGAGAAGGAATAGCAGTTGACCCCACCAAGGTTATCACTATGACCAATTGGGAAGCACCAACAATAGTTGGAGAGATCCGGAGTTTTCTGGGACTCGCAGGATACTACCGGAGATTTATTGAGAACTTCTTGAAGATTGCGAAGCCTATGACGGAGTTGCTGAAGAAGGATACTAAGTTCAAATGGACTGAGGAGTGTGAGGCTAGTTTCCAGGAATTGAAGAACCGTTTGGTTACCTCACCAGTGTTGATTTTGCCAGATCAAACCAAGGATTATGAGGTGTATTGCGACGCTTCACGTCGAGGACTTGGAGCAGTGCTTATGCAGGAGGGAAGAGTTGTTTCGTATGCTTCACGACAACTGAAGCCTCACGAATTGAATTATGCCACGCATGATTTGGAGTTAGCAGCCGTAGTGCATGCATTGGAGACATGGAGACATTTCCTCATTGGAAACCATTGTGAGGTGTACACGGATCACAAGAGTTTGAAGTACATTTTCACGCAGAAGGAGTTGAACCTCAGACAAAGGAGATGGTTGGAGCTCATCAAGGATTATGATATGAGATTGCATTATCATCCCGGGAAGGCTAATGTAGTAGCTGATGCATTAAGCCACAAGAGCCATGTCAATACGTTAATGATGGGAGAAATACCCAAGGAGTTAGCAGAAAATCTTCGTGAACTATGTTTGGAAATAGTTCCGAGAGGCTATGTAGCAATGTTGAAAATTCAGTCAACTTTGATGGACAGAATCAGGAAAGCTCAGAAGACTGACAAGGAGATTGCTTCTATAAAAGAGAAAATGAGCCAAGGAAAAGCTAAAGGATTTCGTGAGGATGAGCACGACACCCTATGGTTTGAAGACCGTGTTTATGTACCCAATGACCCGGAGATCAGAAAGTTGATGCTGCAAGAGGCACATGATTCACTGTATTCGATTCACCCAGGAAATACCAAGATGTATTTGGATTTGAAGGATATTTTCTGGTGGACCGGAATGAAGAAGGATATTGCGGAGTATGTAGCAGTTTGTGACGTATGTCAGAGAGTACAGGCAGAGCATCAGAAGCTAGCAGGATTGTTACAACCATTGCCGATACCCGAATGGAAGTGGGATAAGCTAGGCATGGATTTTATCACGGGATTACCAAGGACTCGTTCAGGCTATGACTCGATTTGGGTTGTAGTTGATAGATTGACGAAGGTAGCTCATTTCATCCCAGTAAAGACCACTTACACCAGTGCTAAGTTGGCAAAGATATACATGACCAGGATCGTATGTTTGCATGGAGTTCCGAGGAGCATTGTATCAAATAGAGGAACCCAGTTTACCTCAAAGTTCTGGAAGCAGTTGCATGAGACTTTGGGTACTAGGCTAGAATTTAGTACAGCTTTTCATCCGCAGACAGATGGACAGACCGAGAGAGTCAATCAGATTTTGGAGGATATGCTGAGAGCTTGTGCGCTAGATTATGGATCTAGTTGGGACGATAATTTGCCATATGCAGAGTTCTCTTACAATAATAGCTATCAGACCAGTTTCAAGATGGCCCCTTTCGAAGCTCTATACGGAAGGAGGTGCAGGACACCGTTGTCATGGGACGAAGTTGGAGACCGCCAGTTGTTTGGACCAGATCTGATTAAAGAGTCTAAACAGAAGGTGAAGTTGATTCGCGATAGGCTCAAGGTAGTCCAGTCCAGGCAGAAGAGCTACGCAGATTCTAAACGCAAGGAGACAGTTTACGAAGTCGGAGACAGAGCTTATCTTCGAGTATCCCCACTTCGAGGGATTAAGCGCTTTGGAGTTAAGGGGAAGTTAGCGCCACGATTTGTAGGGCCATATCGAGTTTTGGAGCGTATGGGAGAAGTGGCCTACAAGTTGGAATTGCCAGAAGGATTGACAGGAGTTCATGATGTGTTCCACGTTTCTCAGTTGAAGAAGTGTCACGTGGAGATGGCTGACATACCTTTGAGAGACACAGTGCCATTGGAAGCAATTCAGTTGGATAACAATTTGACCTATGAGGAGAAACCAGTCAAGATTCTCGAGCTTGCCAGCCGAGTCACTCGCAGCAAGGTTATCAAGTTTTGCAAAGTTCAGTGGAGACACCACACGGAGAATGAAGCCACCTGGAAGCGAGAGGAAGATTTGCTCAAGGACCACCCTCACCTATTTTCTAGCCAACCCGAATCTCGAGGGCGAGATTCATCTTAAGGGGGGTAGGTTTGTAACATCCCAAATTTTCAATTTGGAATGTTATACATTAGATCATTATGCATATCATATTTTATTCTGCTTTTGGTTTTAATCCTAGAAAATCCTAAGCAACTCAAGGACCCACGGAGAGAGTTGGGGATTTCGTTATTTACATATTTGAGTTTTCTCAAATTTTGTAAACAGGATCATTTGATTTTATTTATTTTATCATCAATTATTTCTATTACAAAAATATGAGAGAGGGAATAAAATGACTTTCCCAAAATATAGAAATATTGAGGATTTAATAAAAAATCAAATAAGATTTATTTTGGAGTTTTTCGGTATTTTTAATTGAATTTAGGAAAAAATACACGTTTTTCAAAGTTGTATTTTGGGCCCAAATAAATGTTCACTTTATCTGGCTTGATTTTAGAAACCTGGGAAAATTTATTTCATGATTTTTGGAGTCCGTTTAGTATTTCTTTTTATTTTTCTTCCGAGCGTAATTATTTAAAAAAAAACGAAACCGACTATGGGCCGTACCCGAGCGCGACTCCGCCTGGGGGCGCCTTTAAATAGCGAGGCACCCGGCGCCCCAGCCCATAACCGCGCCCACGCCCAAAACCCTAGCCCGCCGCCGCCGCCGCCGGACCCGCCACCGACTCGCCGGAGTTGCACGTCGCCCGAGGTTCGCCGCCGCCTCGACTTCCGTGCCGATTTTTTTTAAAAAAATATTTATTTTCTTTTTCGTCGGTTTTATTTTTGATTTTTTTATTATTTTAATAGTATTTCAGTTATTTTAATTATTTTTGGATTAGGTTAATTAACGATTAATTTGTTCGTCGTTTTCTTTTTCGTCGGATTTTCCGCGGTTATTTTCTGATTGCGATTTCTGATCCGATTTTCGCTTTTGTATAACTTTTCGCTCGTTTATCGGAATCAGGCGATTCAAACGCCTGGAGTTTCGTCTCGAAACCCTCTTTCCGAATAATCAACTTAAACAAGTCTTTGCTTCTGTAAAATTTGACCTAGATCCAGATTACTAGAACGAAGTTGATTTCTTTCGCCGTTTGATTTCTTTTGCTACGTTCGATTTGATTCTTTTTGCAAACCAGGGTGCTTAAGTTGAACTTTCTGGTTAGATCTTCTATTTGAGTTTTACCTATGCATTAGATGAGCACTTATTGTATGCTAGTTTGTTTGTCTGCGATAGAATACCCGGAGCGCGCCGCCTGTTACTTTGAATCTCTAGGTTTCGCGGATCATCAGCAAGGCAAGTAACACTTTGATCATACCTTTTTTCTACAACCCAGTTTTATTGCATTAGATCAATCCTTACACATTGCATGATTAGGATCTAATTAAATTGTGGGATGGGAAGTAGATGAGGTAGTACCTATTACCTGTTTATTATCAAACCTTTGGGAGTTACTTCTATGTTTGCTTATTATGCCATGCTATACTAGTAGACGTGGATTGGGTGAGTGAAATCCATGACAGATGTGAGATTGATAATTAATGGTTTATCTAAGGTGGCAACCTAAACACACATCTGGGTGGATTGAGGCACCTGGGTATTCCAGGATTTGCCTATTTTCTTTTGGACCGCCACCCAGGCTCAAAGGGATCATGAGATTATTCATACTTGAAACTTCCGTGTGTAGCCACAAGACATTATGGGCTCTGGCATAGTTGATTAAGTCGTGCGAACTCTTACAGGGTAGACTAGCAGATGTAGGGGAAAGTAGGTGTACCGGTCTATCCATCGTAAGGTGCTAGCATTTCTGAAAGACTGTGTCTCGGTCATCCGTTTCTCAAACACCATGTAGTACGAAAAATCCAACGGAGGCGATTGAGTCTTGTGGGGAAAAGTGCGCAAACCTCTGCAGAGTGTAATAAACTAATCATGGTTAGCCGTGTCCCCGTTTATGGACATCTTGAGTATCTAGTACCTGGATTATCATGTGAATCTCAACATGTTACTCTAAAGTTAATTTTGTTGGGTTTGTTAAATGATGATGCTTAATTGGGATTGAGAATGCTGTCAACCATTCTCAATGTTTAACAACCACCATGATAGTAATTAAATTTATTCCTTTGAAGTAGGGAAAAATTGGCTTTATGCAAAAACTATAACCATAGAGCTTTCCACCAGCCAAATATGCATATAGTATAGTTGTTTCATTCCATTACTCCCTATGTGTTACCTTGCCAGCATATTCCATGTGCTGACCCGTTCTCGGGCTGCAACGTTAATGTTGCAGACTTTTCAGACGACGAACAAGGAGTTTTTAGGTCGTGGTTCTATACTCAGTGATGCTGTTGGAGTTGATGGACTCACTTATCTTCCAAGCCTTCTGCTGTTATCATTATTAGATGGCCTTAAGCCATATTTATTGTAATAAGTTCTCTTTTGAGACATTCGATGTAATAAGTGTGTGATTGCTACTCTGCTATAAATCCTTTGAGTACTGTGTGGTGTCAGCATTACTGATCCAGGGATGACACCGGAGCATAGAGATCAGACTGTTTGAGGCTGGTCGCTACATTTTCTATCTTTCTTCTTCTGTGTTTGAAAAACTTTAAGAAAATCCAAAAATATATTTCCTGCTTCTTTTTCGTTTTTTCTTCCTAGTTTAGATTATTGCATCACTAAAAAGAAAACCCCAAAAGATTTCCTTGTTCTTCTTTTGCTTGTTGGGAGCTTTCCCATGTAAATAGTTTTTCTCGTTTTTTGTTCTTTAAGTTGCTTTCTTTCAGAAAAACCCAAAACTCCAAAAATATTTTAGTGTGTTTCTCTGAATTTCTTTTCCTTTTTTATTGAGTCATACCGAGGAGAAGACCACGATGAAAATGTTGAGTGGCTCTCATATGCATTATTATTTATCTAACAAAGAGCCCATATTATTTTGTCTTCTCCTGTTGAATATTTTTTTTTGCAGATTCCAGCTTAGTCCACGACACTCTTGCACTATTATTATTTTCAAATCGTTCGGTCGTGCAAGTGAAAGGCAATAATGACGATATTTGATGAACTGGCTGTGGCAGAGAGAAACGGGTATGAACTCAAGTTGTTCTATTTTTGTAAATATGTTTAACCGAGTATCCATGATTGACCCTATTATGATTAAACATGTTTGCAATGACAATTAGAGATTATAGTTCCTCAAGCCATGCTTAAATAGCTAGGAGTGAGTAATTATTTATCTTGATGTCAACATTGCATTAAAATGATTGTGATGTAGTATGATGATATGGTATCCTCCTCTGAATGTTTGAGTGGCTTGACTTGGCACATGTTCATGCATGTAGTTGAATCAAAACCAACATAGCCTCTATGATATTTATGTTCATGGTGTTCATATATCCTACTCATGCTAGTATCCAATGTTACTTATGCATAATGCATGTTCATGAGCGTTTTCGCTCTCTAGTTGGTCGCTTCTCAACCTAATTGCTAGCCTTCACCTGTACTAAGCGAGAATTCTGCTTGTGCATCAAAAACCTGAAACCCAAGTTATTCCATATGAGTCCACCATACCTACCTATATACGTTATTACCCTGCTGTCCTAAGTAAATTTGCATCTGCCACCTCTAGAAACTTCAAATAAGTATCCTTTTTGTGTGCCTGGATTGTTCATGGGGCGACAGGAGGTAGTCAGTATCTTCCATGCTAAGCGGGTTATTCTCATGATGAGTGTTTATTCACTTGTCCTTGCACGAGAGGGGTGGTAATAGGGATTCCCAGTCCCGAATTCAAATTCAATTAATTAAACAAGACTCCCCCAGGACTGTTGTTGGTATGGACAGTACCCGTTGATTCAGACAAGCCGTGGAGTGTGATTGTTGGTGGCGGGGGAGTAAACCTTTACTTTTATCGCTTGGGAACCGCCACTAATGGGTTTAGCATGGAAGATACTGATAACTAATGGTCGTGAAGTAAACAAGAAGGGTGCATTTCTCAAAATTTCATTTACCTCTTTTTAAAAAACTTGAGCTCTCGCACCGCTAAAAATCACTGCTTCCCTCTGCGAAGGGATTATCTATTTACTTTTATGTCAAGTCATCACCTTCTCAAATAAGCGCGAGAACCTAAGAGCACTATTGTCATCCTCATGCATTGTGTGTAGCTAATGTTGGGTGCATCATGACTGGATCTTTTCTACCATGAATTGCGATGTTTAGTAGCTGCTTGAACTTCGGAGGTGCTCTACATTTATGTTTTGTGGTCTCAGAAAGGGCTAGCGAGATACCACTATTGTCATATTATATCATGGTTGTTTAGACAACGTGTTGCTGTTTGAGATATCTTATTATTGCTCACTAGCTGATTATGTCATTGATATGAGTTAATATAATTTTTAAGAGTTATTGTCAACATGGTTAGTTATAATCTTGGCTGAAAACCTAGGTGATGTTTAAGCTTATTTGTGTAAACAAGAGCAAAAGAGTTCGTAAAAGTTTTTCTTTTTCACTTTCAGTTTATCAACTGAATTTCTTGAGGACAAGCAAAGGTTTAAGCTTGGGGGAGTTGATACGCCTTCATCGTATCTACTTTTCCTAACGCTTTTCCTCTTGTTTTGGACTTTAATTTGCATGATTTGAATGAAACTAACACGGACTGACGTTGTTTTCAGCAGAACTACCATGGTGTTGTTTTTGTGCAGAAATAAAAGTTCTCGGATTGGAACGAAACTTTACGAGGAATTTTTATACAAATAAAGATAATTTCGGGAGTGAACCTCCAGAGGGGGGACCTGGGTGGGCACAACCCACCAAGGCGCCCCCCTCCAGGCGTGCCCAGGTGGGTTGTCCCCACCTGGTGGCCCCATAGACCTTGAAACCAATGCTATAAAATCACATATTTCCAGAAAAAATTAGGGAGAAAGAATTATTGCGTTTCTCGAGAAGGAGCCGCCGCCACCTCATGTTCTTCATTGGGAGGCAAGATTTGGAGTCCGTTTGGGGCTCCGGGGAGGGGGATCTGCCATGCTTAATTCTTGTCACTTTGGGCCTGGGTGCCATGATTCCAGATCTAAACCGTTTATATTATCACCATTATATCTATGTTCTAGATCCGATCTTGCAAGTTATAGTCACCTAATATGTGTTATGATTTGGCAACCCCGGAGTGACAATAGTCGGGACACTTCCCGGTGATGACCGTAGTTTGACGAGTTCATGTATTCATCGTGTGTTAATGCTTTGTTCCGGTTCTCTATTAAAAGGAGGCCTTAATATCCCTTAGTTTCCAATAGGACCCCGCTGCCACGGAGGGTAGGACAAAAGATGTCATGCAAGTTCTTTCCATAAGCACGTATGACTATTTATGGAATACATGCCAACATTATATTTATGAACTGGATCTAGTGCCGTATCGCCCTAGGTTATGACTGTTATATGATGAATATCATCCAACGAATTCACTGATCCAATGCCCACGAACTTCTCTTATATTGTTCTCGCTAAGTTGCTATTGCTATTGTTATCGTTGCACTTGCTACAAAATCATTGCTATCATTGTTACCATTACTGTTGTTGTTGCTACTACTACCAAAACTATCATACTACTTTGCTACCGATCACTTTGCTGCAGATAATTAATCTCCAGGTGTGGTTGAATTGACACCAATCTTCATTTATGCCGCAACTCCTATTTTGAGTTACAAATATGAGCAACCGAACCAGTATCAAATACCCAGGTGCTACTATGAGCATTGGTAAGGAACACATCAATAACATGTTATCAAATATACCTTTGTTCACTTTGCCATCCTTCTTATCTACCAAATACTTAGGGCAGTTCCGCTTCCAGTGACCATTTCATTCGCAGTAGAAGCACTCAGTTTGAGGCTTGGGTCTAGCTTTGGGCTTCTTCATGGGAGTGGCAACTTGCTTTCCATTCTTCTTGAAGTTCCATTTCTTTCCCTTGCCCTTTTTTCTTAAAACTGGTTGTCTTGTTAACCAACAACACTTGATGCTCTTTCTTGATTTCTACCTCCACCGATTTCAGCATCACGAAGAGCTTGGGAATTGTTTTCGTCATTCCTTGCATATTATAGTTCATCACGAAGCCTTTATAGCTTGGTGGCAGTGACTGAAGGACTTTGTCAATAACACTCTCAACTGGAAGATCAATTCCCAGCTAAGTCAAGTGGTTGTGGTAACCAAACATTCCGAGTATATGTTCACTGACAGAACTGTTCTCCTCCATCTTACAACTAAAGAACTTGTTGGAGACTTCATATCTCTCAACCCGGGCATTAGCTTGAAATATCAACTTCAGCTCTTGGAACATCTCATATGCTCTGTGGCATTCAAAACACTTTTGAAGTCCTGGTTCCAAGCCGTAAAGCATGGCACACTAAACTATCAAGTAGTTACCAGATCGAGCTTGCCAGATGTTCATAACGTCTGCATTAGCTCCCGCATCAGGTCTGTCACCTAGCGATGCATCAAGGACATAATTCTTCTGTGCAGCAATGAGGATAATTCTCAAGTTACGGACCCAGTCCGTGTAGTTGCTACCATCATCTTTCAACTTAGCTTTCTCTAGGAACGCATTAAAATTCAAGGGAACTGTAGCACGGGCCATTGATTTACAACATAGATTTGCAAAGACTATTATGACTAAGTTCATGATAAATTTTAGTTCAGATAACCAAATTACTAATGAACTCCCACTTAAATCAACATCCCTCAAGTTGTCTAACTGATACATGATCCAAATTAGCTAACCCATGTCGGATCATCACGTGAGATGGGGTAGTCTTGAATGGTGAACATCTCCATGTTGATCATATCTACTATATGACTCGTGTTCAACCTTTCGGTCTCTAGTGTTCCGAGACCATGTCTGTACATGCTAGGCTCGTCAAGTTTAACCCAAGTATTCTGCATGTGAAAAACTGGTTTACACCCGTTGTATGTGAATGTAGAATCTATCACACACGATCATCACGAGGTGATTCGAAATGATGAACTTTAGCAATGGTGCATACTTGAGGAGAACACTTTTATCTTGAAATTAAGTGAAGGGATCATCTTATAATGCTACTGTCGTTCTAAGAAAAATAAAATGCATAAAGGATAAACCGCACATGCAATCAAAAAATGTGACATGATATGGCCATCATAATCTAGTGCTTTTGATCTCTATCTTCAAAGCAACGGCATGATCTCCATCGTCACCGGCACAACACCTTGATCTCCATCGTTGCGTCGTTGTCGTCTCGCCGACTATTGCTTCTACAACTATAGATAACACATAGCAATAAAGTAAAGAAATTACATGGCGCTTAGTGATTGACACGCATATCATACAATAATTAAAGACAAACCTAAGGCTCCTGCCGGTTGTCGTACTCATCCACATGCAATTCGTGAACTTATTTCAAAACATGATCTTCTCATACATCAACATATATCATATCATGTCTTGGCCATATCACATCACAGCATACCCTGCAAAAACAAGTTAGACGTCCTCTACTTTGTTGTTGCAATTTTCACGTGGTTGCTACAGGCAACTAGCAAGAACCATTCTTACCTACGCAAAACCACAACGGTGATTATCAAGTTGCCATTTAACATTTTGTAAGGACTGTCGTAGTCAAATTAGATTCAATTAAAGTAGGAGAAACAGACACACACCAGCAACCTTTATGCAAAACAAGTTGCATGTCAGTAGGTGGAACCGGTCTCATGTGCGTGAACATGTAAGGTTGGTCCGAGCCACTTCATCCCACAATACCACCGAATCAAAATAAGACATAGGTGGTAAGCAATATGAACATCATCGCCGACAACTCATTTGTGTTCTACTCGTGCATATCATCTATGCATAGACCTGGCTCATGATGCCACTGTTGGGGAACGTTGCATGGAAAAAAATCTACGCACACGCAAGATCTATCCATGGAGATGCATAGCTACGAGAGGAGGAGAGCATATACATACCCTTGTAGATCTCTAAGAGGAAGCATTTATCAATGCGGTTGATGTAGACGTACTCTGATACGTCCATTTTGCATCATGCTTTTATATCGATATTTATTGCATTATGGGTTGTTATTTCACATTATGTCACAATACTTATGGCTATTCTCTCTTATTTTATAAGGTTTACATAAGGAGGGAGAATGCCGGCAGCTGGAATTCTGGGCTGGAAAAGGAGAAAATATTAGAGACCTATTCCGCACAACTCCAAAAGTCCTGAAACTCCACGGAATACCTTATAATAAATAATGAAAAATCCTCGCCAAAGATGAAGACCAGGGGGGCCACACCCTGTCCACGAGGGTGGGCCCCCCCCTAGGGTGCGCCCCCTACCCCGTGGGCCCCTGGTGGCTCTCTGATGACCATCTTCTGCTATATGAAGTCTTTCGTCGAGAAAAAACAAGAAGCAACCTTTTGGGACGAAACTCCGCCGCCACGAGGCGGAACCTTGGCGGAACCAATCTAGGGCTCCGGCAGAGCTGTTCTACTGGGGAAACTTCTCTCCCGGAGGGGGAAATCATCGACATCGTCATCACCAACGCTCCACTCATCGGGAGAGGGCAATCTCCATCAACATCTTCATCAGCACCACCTCATCTCAAAACCCTAGTACATCTCTTGTATCCAATTCTTGTCTCCAAGTCCGGGATTGGTGCTAGTAGGTTGCTAGTAGTGTTAATTACTCCTTGTAGTTGATGCTAGTTGGTTTAATTGGTGGAAGATCATATGTTCAGATCCTTTATGCATATTATTACCCCTCTGATTATGAACATGAATATGCTTTGTGAGTAGTTATGTTTGTTCCTGAGGACAAGGGAGAAGTCTTGCTTTTAGTAGTCATGTGAATTTGGTATTCGTTTGATATTTTGATGAGATGTATGTTGTCTAGCCTCTAGTGGTGTTATGTGAACGCCGACTACATAACAATTCACCATTATTTGGGCCTAGAGGAAGGCATTGGGAAGTAATAAGTAGATGATGGGTTGATAGAGTGACAGAAGCTTAAACCCTAGTTTATGCGTTGCTTCTTAAGGGGCTAATTTGGATCCATATGTTTCATGCTATGGTTAGGTTTACCTTAATACTTTTGTTGTAGTTGTGGATGCTTGCAATAGAGGTTAATCATAAGTGGGATGCTTGTTCAAGTAAGAACAGCACCCAAGCACCGGTCGACCCACATATCAAATTATCAAAGTACCGAACGTGAATCATATGAACGTGATGAAAACTAGCTTGACGATATTCCCATGTGTCCTCGGGAGCGCTTTTCCTTATATAAGAGTTTGTCCAGGCTTGTCCTTTGCTACAAAAAGGATTGGGCCACCTTGCTGCACTTTATTTACTTTTGTTACTTGTTGCTCATTACAAATTATCTTATCACAAAACTATCTGTTACCACTTATTTCAGTACTTGCAGAGAATACCTTGCTGAAAACCGCTTATCATTTCCTTGTGCTCCTCGTTGGGTTCGACACTCTTACCTATCGAAAGGACTATGATAGATCCCCTATACTTGTGGGTCATCAAGACTCTTTTCTGGCATCGTTGCCGGGGAGTGAAGTGCCTTTGGTAGGTGAAATTTGATAAGGAAAAATTTATATAGTGTGCTGAAATTTACTGTCACTTGTTACTATGGAAAGTAATCCTCTGAGGGGCTTGTTCGGGGTATCTTCACCCCGACCAGTAGAGCAAAGAGTTGCTCCTCAACCTACTGAACCTATTGAAAATGAAATTCCTTATGAGTATCCTTCGGGTATGATATAAAAACTGCTAGCTAATCCTTTTACAGGAGATGGAACAAAGCATCCTGATGAACACCTAATATATGTGGATGAAGTTTGTGGATTATTTAAGCTTGCAGGTATACCCGATGATGTTGCTAAGAAGAAGGTCTTCCCTTTATCTTTGAAGGGAGATGCATTGACATGATATAGGCTATGTGATGATACGAGATCATGGAACTATAGAAGATTGAAATTGGAATTTCATCAAAAGTATTACCCTATGCATCTTGTTCATCATGACTGCAATTATACATATAATTTTTGGCCTCGCGAAGGAGAAAGCATCGCTCAAGCTTGGGGGAGGCTTAAATCATTGTTATATTCATGCCCCAATCATGAGCTCCCAAGAGAAACAATTCTTCAAAAATTTATGCTCGGCTTTCTGAAAATTATCGAACCATGCTTGATACTTCTTGTGCTGGCTCTTTTATGATGAAGACTATTGAATTTAGATGGGATTTATTGGACAGAATTAAACGCAACTCTGAAGATTGGGATCTCGACAAAGGTAAGGAGTCAGGTATGACACCTAAGTTTGATTGTGTTAAATCTTTTATGGATACCGATATTTTCCGTAAGTTTAGCACTAAATATGGACTTGATTCTGAGATAGTAGCTTCTTTCTGTGAATCTTTTGCTACTTATGTTGATCTCCCCAAGGAGAAGTGGTTTAAATATCATCCTCCCATAGAAGTAAAAGTAGCTGCACCAATTAAAGTTGAAGAAAAGACTGTCACTTATAATGATCCTATTGTTCCTACTTGTTATGTTGAGAAACCACCTTTCCCTGTTAGGATAAAGGATCATGCTAAAGCTTCAACTGTGGTTCGTAAAAGCAATATTAAAACATATACACCTCCTCAGCAAGTTAAAGTTGAACCTAATATTGCTATTGTTAAAGATCTCTTGTCTGATAATATAGATGGGCATGTTATTTACTTCTGCAACGAAACTGCTAGAATTGCTAAACCCCGTGATACAGATAAACCTAGACCTGTGGTAGGCATGCCTAGTATTTCTGTTAAAATAGGAGATCATTGTTATCATGGCTTATGTGATATGGGTGCTAGTGCTAGTGTGATACGTCTCCAACGTATTTATAATTTTTCATTGCTCCATGCTATATTATCAACTATTTTGGACTATATTGGGCTTTATTTTCCACTTTTATATTATTTTTGGGACTAACCTATTAACCGGAGGCCCAGCCAAGAATTGTTGTTTTTTTGCCTATTTCAGTGTTTCGGATAAACGGAATATCAAACGGAGTCCAAACGGAATAAAATCTTCGGGAACGTGATTTTCTCACCGAACGTGATCCAGGAGACTTGGACCCTGCTCCAAGGAACAAAAGAGGCGGTCACGAGGGTGGGGGGCGCACCCCCCCTAGGGCGCGCCCCCTGCCTCGTGGGCCCCTCGTTGCTCCTCCGGCGTACTTCTTCCTCCTATATATACACATGTACCCCCAAACGATCAGAAGAGGAGCCAAAAACATAACTCCACTGCCGCAACTTTCTGTATCCACGAGATCCATCTTGGGGCCTATTCCAGAGCTCCGCCGGAAGAGGGTCGTCATCATGGAGGGCTTCTACATCAACCTAGCCCTTCCGATGAAGTGTGAGTAGTTTACCTCAGACCTTCGGGTCCATAGTTAGTAGCTAGATGGCTTCTTCTCTCTCTTTGAATCTCAATACAAAGTTCTCCCCCTCTCTTGTGGAGATCTATTCGATGTAATCTTCTTTTTGTGGTGCGTTTGTTGAGATCGATGAATTGTGGGTTTATGATCAAGTCTATCTATGAATAATATTTGAATCTTCTCTGAATTCTTTTATGTATGATTGGTTATCTTTGCAAGTCTCTTCGAATTACCCGTTTGGTTTGGCCAACTACATTGGTAGTTCTTGCCATGGGAGAAGTGCTTAGCTTTGGGTTCGATCTTGCGGTGTCCTTACCCAGTGACAGAAGGGGCAGCAAGGCACGTATTGTATCATTGCCATCGAGGATAACAAGATGGGGTTTATTCCATATTGCATGAATTTATCTCTCTACATCATGTCATCTTGCTTAAGGCGTTACTCTGTTTTTAACTTAATACTCTAGATGCATGCTAGATAGCGGTCGATGAGTGGAGTAATAGTAGTAGATGCAAAATCGTTTCAATCTACTTGTCATGGACGTGATGCCTATATACATGATCATGCCTAGATATTCTCATAACTATGCTCAATTCTGTCAATTGCTCAACAGTAATTTGTTCACCCATCGTAGAATACTTATGCTCTTGAGAGAAGCCACTAGTGAAACCTATGGCCCCCGGGTCTATTCTCATCATATCAATCTCCATCACTTTAATCTTGCTTTGCTTTTTTACTTTGCTTTTACTTTTTACTTTGCATCTTTATACCAAAAATACCAAAAATATTATATCTATCAGATCTCACTCTCGTAAGTGACTGTGAAGGGCTTGACAACCCCTAATCGCGTTGGTTGCGTGTAGCTATCGCTTTGTGCAGGTACAAGGGACTTGAGCGCGGGCTCCTACTGGATTGATACCTTGGTTCTCAAAAACTAAGGTAAATACTTACGCTACTCTACTGCATCATCCCTTCCTCTTCAAGGAAAACAAACGCAAGCTGAAGACGTGGCAAGAAGGATTTCTGGCGCCGTTGCCGGGGAGTCTACACAAAAAGTCAACATAGCAAGTATCCATCACAATCCCTATCTCTCGCATTACATTATTTGCCATTTGCCTCTCCCCCAATTCACCCTTGCCGTTTTATTCGCCTTCTCTCTCTATCCTCCCTCTCTATTTGCCTCTTTTTGCCCGTTTCCTTTTTGTTTGCCCGTGTGTTAGATTTCTTGTTTGTCGCGATGGCTCAAGATACTACTAAATTATGTGACTTCACCAATACCAATAATAATGATTTCCTTAGCACTCCGATTGCTCCTCTTACCGATGTTGAATCTTGTGAAATTAATACTGCTTTGTTGAATCTTGTTATGAAAGATCAATTCGCCGGCCTTCCTAGTGAAGATGCCGCTACTCATCTGAATAGCTTAGTTGATTTATGTGATATGCAAAAGAAAAAAGATGTCAATAATGATGTCGTTAAATTGAAGTTGTTTCTTTTTTCGCTTAGAGATCGTGCTAAAGCTTGGTTTTCGTCTTTGCCTAAGAATAGTATTGATTCATGGAACAAGTGCAAAGATGCTTTTATCTCTAAGTATTTTCCTCCCGCTAAGATCATCTTTCTTAGAAATGATATTATGAACTTTAAACAACTTGATCATGAACATGTTGCACAAGCTTGGGAGAGAATGATATTAATGATACGTAATTGCCCTACTCATGGTTTGAATTTGTGGATGATTATACAAAAAATTTATGCCGGATTGAATTTTGCTTCTAGAAATCTTTTAGATTCGGCCGTGGGAGGCACTTTTATGGAAATCACTTTAGGAGATGCTACTAAACTCCTAGATAATATTATGGTTAATTATTCTCAATGGCATACTGAAAGATCTTCTAATAAAAAAGTGCATGCGATAGAAGAAATTAATGTGTTGAGTGGAAAGATGGATGAACTTATGAAATTATTTTCTACTAAGAGTGTTTCTTCTGATCCTAATGATATCCCTTTGTCTACTTTGATTGAGAATAACAATGAATCTATGGATGTGAATTCTGTTGGTAGGAATAATTTTGGTAACAACGCTTATAGAGGGAATTTTAATCCTAGGCCATATCCTAGTAATCCTTCTAATAATTATGGTAATTCCTACAACAACTTTTATGGAAATTATAATAAGATGCCTTATGAATTTGAGAATAGTGTTAAAGAGTTTATGAATTCACAAAAGAATTTTAATGCTTTGCTTGAGGAGAAATTGCTTAAAGTTGATGATTTGGCTAGAAACATTGATAGAATTTCTCTTGAGGTTGATTCTTTAAAGCATAGATCTATTCCTCCTAAGCATGATATCAATGAGTCTCTCAAAGCCATGAGAATTTCCATTCATGAGTGCAAGGAAAGAACCGCTAGGATGCGTGCCTCCAAAGATGCCTTTATTAAAGCGTGTTCTTCCAATACCTATGAAAATCAAGATGATGATCTGAAAGTTATTGATGTGTATCCTATTAAATCTTTATTTTGCAATATGAATCTTGATGAAACTGAATATGATCTTGCTTTACCTAGAAGGCGTTCTAAAAATTCGGAGTATTTAGATCTTAATGATGAAATTCATGAAAGTGGGATTGAAAGAAAAAAAATCTAGATGTTGCTAAACCCACTATATTGGATTTCAAGGAATTTAATTATGAAAGTTGCTCTTTAATTGATTGTATTTCCTTGTTGCAATCCGTGCTAAATTCTGCACATGCTTATAGTCAAAATAAAGCCTTCACCGAACATATTGTTGATGCCTTGATGCAATCTTATGAAGAAAAACTTGAGTTGAAAGTTTCTATCCCTAGAAAACTCTATGATGAGTGGGAACCAACTATTAAAATTAAAATTAAAGATCATGAGTTTTATGCTTTGTGTGATTTGGGTGCTACTGTCTCTACTATTCCCAAGACTTTGTGTGATTTGCTAGATTTCGGTAATTTCGATGATTGCTCTCTAAACTTGCATCTTGCGGATTCCACTATTAAGAAACCTATGGGAAGGATTAATGATGTTCTTATTGTTGCAAATAGGAATTATGTGCCCGTAGATTTCATTGTTCTTGATATAGATTGCAATCCTTCTTGCCCTATTATTCTTGGTAGACCTTTCCTTAGAACGGTTGGTGCGATAATTGATATGAAGGAAGGGAATATTAGATTTCAATTTCCATTAAAAAGGCATGGAACACTTTCCTAGAAATAAAATAAAATTACCATATGAAACTATCATGAGAGACACTTATGTATTGCCTACCAAAGATGGCAATACCTAGATCTATCCTCGCTTTTATGCCTAGCTAGGGGCGTTAAACGATAGCGCTTGTTGGGAGGCAACCCAATTTTATTTTTATTCCTTGCTTTTTGCTCCTGATTAGTAATAAATAAATTATTTAGCCTCTGTTTTGGTTGTGTTTTTGTGTTTAATTAGTGTTTGTACCAAGTAGAACCGTTGGGAAGACTTGGGGAAAGTCTTGTTGAACTTGCTGTAAAAAACAGAAACTTTAGCACTCACGAGAAGTGCTGTCATTTTTATTTGAAGAGTGATATTTAGTTAATTATTTTTGAAAATGATTAATAGATAAATTCCTCACGTCCAGCAATTTATTTTAGAATTTTTGGGGTTCCAGATCTTGCGCTAGCTACAGATTACTACAGACTGTTCTGTTTTGGACAGATTCTGTTTTTTGTGTGTTGTTTGCTTATTTTGATGAATCTATGGCTAATAAAATAGTTTATAATCCATAGAGAAGTTGGAATACAGTAGGTTTAACACCAATATAAATAAAGAATGATTTCATTACATTACCTTAAAGTGGTCTTTTGTTTTCTTTCGCTAACGGAGCTCACAAGTTTTCTATTTTGAGTTTTGTGTTGTGAAGTTTTCAAGTTTTGGGTGAATTCTTTTGATGGATCATGGAACAAGGAGTGGCAAGAGCCTAATATTGGGGATGCCCATGGCACCCCCAAGATAATCCAAGGAAACCAAAAAGTCAAAGCTTGGGGATGCCCCGGAAGGCATCCCCTCTTTCGTCCACTTCCATCGGTAATTTACTTGGAGCTATATTTTTATTCACCAACATGATATGTGTTTTGCTTGGAGCGTCTTGTATTATTTGTGTCTTTGTGTCTTAGTATACCACAATCATCCTTGCTGTACACACCTTTTGAGAGAGCCATACATGAATTAAAATTTGATAGAATACTCTATGTGCTTCACTTATATCTTTTGAGCTAAGTAATTTTGCTCTATGTGCTTCACTTATATCTTTTGAGCTAGATAATTTTGCTCTATGTGCTTCACTTAGATCTTTTAGAGCACGGTGGTGGATTTGTTTTAAAGAAACTATTGATCTCTCCTGCTTCACTTAAATTATTTTGAGAATCTTAAATAGCATGGTAATTTGCTTAATAACAATATGCTTGGTATTCAAGATTTGTGAAACTTTCTTTTGAGTGTGTTGAATACTAGGAAAAGATTGAAGCATGATAATTGTTTTGAGATATGGAGGTGATAATATTAAAGTCATGCTAGTTGAGTAGTTGTGAATTTAAATAATACTTGTGTTAGAGTTTGTGATTCCCATAGCATGCACGTATGGTGAACCGTTATGTAACGAAGTCGGAGCATGATTTGTTTATTGACTGTCTTCCTTATGAGTGGCGGTCGGGGAGGAGTGATGGTATTTTCCTACCAATCTATCCCCCTAGGAGCATGCGCGTAATACTTTGATTTGATAAACTTCTAGATTTTTGCAATAAGTATGTGAGTTCTTTATGACTAATGTTGAGTCCATGGATTATACGCACTCTCACCCTTCCACCTTTGCTAGCCTCTCTAATACCGCGCACTTTTCGCCGGTATCATACACCTACCGTATACCTTCCTCAAAACAGCCACCATACCTACCTATTATGGCATTTCCATAGCCATTCCGAGATATATTGTCATGCAACTTTCCACCATCTAGTTCATCATGACACATTCATCATTGTCATATTGCTTAGCATGATCATGTAGTTGACATAAGTATTTGTGGCAAAGCCACCGTTCATAATTTCTTCATACTTGTCACTCTTGATTCATTGCATATCCCGGTACACCGCCGGAGGCATCCATATAGAGTCATACTTTGTTTTAGAATCGAGTTGTAATCATTGAGTTGTAAATAAATAAAAGTGTGATGATCATCATTCAATAGAGCATTGTTCCAATAAAAAAGAGAAAGGCCAAAGAATAAAAAGAAGGCCCAAAAAAGAGAAAATAAATAAAAAGGGGCAATGCTACTATCCTTTTTCCACACTTGTGCTTCAAAGTAGCACCATGATATAGCGAGTCTCATATATTGTGCTTCAAAGTAGCACCATGTTCTTCATATAGAGAGTCTCATATGTTGTCACTTTCATATACTAGTGGGAATTTTACGTTATAGAACTTGGCTTGTCTATTCCAATGATGGGCTTCCTCAAAATTGCCCTAGGTCTTCGTGAGCAAGCAAGTTGGATGCACACCCACTAGTTTCTTTTGTTGAGCTTTCATACATTTATAGCTCTAGTGCATCCGTTGCATGGCAATCCCTACTCACTCACATTGATATCTTTTGATGGGCATCTCCATAGCCCGTTGATACGCCTAGTTGATGTGAGACCATCTTCTCCTTTTTGTCTTCTGCACAACCACCATTCTATTCCACCTATAGTGTTATATCCATGGCTCACGCTCATGTATTGCGTGAAGATTGAAAAAGTTTTGAAAAAGTTTGAGTATGAAACAATTGCTTGGCTTGTCATCGGGGTTGTGCATGATTTAAATACTTTGTGTGGTGAAGATGGAGCATGGCCAGACTATATGATTTTGTAGGGATAACTTTCTTTGGCCATGTTATTTTGATAAGACATAATTGCTTTGTTAGTATGCTTGAAGTATTATTATTTTTATGTCAATATAAACTTTTGTCTTGAATCTTTCTAATCTGAATATTCATACCACAATTAAGAAGATTTACATTGAAATTATGCCAAGTAGCACTCCACATCAAAAATTCTCTTTTTATCATTTACCTACTCGAGGACAAGCAGGAATTAAGCTTGGGGATGCCTGATACGTCTCCAACATATCTATAATTTTTGATTTCTCCATGCTATATTATCTACTGTTTTGGACTATATTGGGCTTTATTTTCCACTTTTATATTATTTTTGGGACTAACCTATTAACCGGAGGCCCAGCCCAGAATTGCTGTTTTTTGCCTATTTCAGTGTTTCGGATAAACGGAATATCAAACGGAGTCCAAACGGAATAAAATCTTTGGGAATGTGATTTTGTCACCGAACGTGATCCAGGAGACTTGGACCCTGCTCCAAGGAACAAAAGAGGCGGTCACGAGGGTCGGGGGGCGCCCCCCTAGGGTGCGCCCCCTGCCTCATGGGCCCCTCGTTGCTCCTCCGGCGTACTTCTTCCTCCTATATATACACATGTACCCCCAAACGATCATAAGAGGAGCCAAAAACCTAATTCCACTGCCGCAACTTTCTGTATCCACGAGATCCCATCTTGGGGCCTGTTCGGGAGCTCCGCCGGAAGAGGGCCGTCATCACAAAGAAATTATGCATGACATTGCAGCTGTTGAGTTAGAAGAAATTGATGTTACTATTAAACTTGCTAATAGAGATACTATTTCACGAATGTGAATTGTTAGAGATGTTGAAGTCTTGTGTGGGAAAACTAAATATCCTGCTGATTTTCTTGTTCTTGGTTCCCCACAAGATAGCTTTTGTCCCATTATATTTGGTAGACCCTTCTTAAATACTGTTAATGCTACCATAGATTGCACAAGGGATGTTGTTATTGTCGGCTTATATGATGTGGCTCATGAGTTTAATTTCTCTAAATTTAGTAAACAACACTGTGAAGAAGAATTGCCTAGTAAGGATGAAATTATTGGTCTTGTTTCTATTGTCGTACCTCCTAGTGATCCTTTAGAACAATATTTGCTAGACCATGAGAATGATATGTTTATGAATGAAAGAAGGGAAATAGATAAATTATTCTTTAAATAGGAACCTATTCTAAAACACAATTTGCCTGTTGAAATCCTAGGGGATCCCCCTCCACCTAAGGGTGATCCCGTGTTTGAGCTTAAACCGTTGCCTGATAATCTTAAATATGCTTATCTTGATGAAAAGAAGATATATCCTATTATTATTAGTGCTAACCTTTCAGAGCATGAAGAAGAAAGATTATTGAAAACTCTGAAAAAGCATCGTGCTGCTATTGGATATACTCTTGATGATCTTAAGGGCATTAGTCCCACTCTATGTCAACATAAAATAAATTTGGAAGCAGATGCCAAACCAGTTCGTGATCCTCAACGACGTCTGAATCCTAAAATGAAAGAAGTGGTAAGAAAAGAAATACTAAAGCTTCTGGAGGTAGGTATAATTTATCCTGTTGCTGATAGTCAGTGGGTAAGTCTTGTTCATTGTATCTCTAAGAAGGGAGGTATTACTATTGTTCCTTATGATAAATATGAATTGATTCCACAAAGAATTATTACAGGTTATAGGATGGTAATTGATTTCCGCAAATTAAATAAGGCTACTAAGAAAGATCATTACCCCTTACCTTTTATCGATCAAATGCTAGAAATATTATGCAAACATACACACTACTGCTTTCTAGATGGTTATTCTGGTTTCTCTCAAATACATGTGTCGGCTAAAGATCAATCAAAGACTACTTTTACATGCCCTTTTGGTACTTTTGCTTATAGACATATGCCTTTTGGTTTATGTAATGCACCTGCTACCTTTCAAAGATGCATGATGGCTATATTCTCTGACTTTTGTGAAAAGATTTGTGAGGTTTTCATGGACGACTTTTCCGTCTATGGGTCTTCTTTTGATGATTGCTTGAGCAATCTTGATCGAGTTTTGCAGAGATGTGAAGAAACTAATCTTGTCTTGAATTGGGAAAAGTGCCACCTTATGGTTAATGAGGGTATTGCCTTGGGGCATAAAGTTTTTGAAAGAGGTGTTGAAGTTGATAAAGCCAAGGTTGATGCTATTGAAAAGATGCCATGTCCCAAGGACATCAAAGGTATAAGAAGTTTCCTTGGTCATGTCGGATTTTCTAGGAGGTTCATTAAGGACTTCTCAAAAATTTCTCGGCCTCTGACTAATTTATTACAAAAAGATATACCATTTGTCTTTGATGATGATTGTGTAGAAGCATTTGAAATACTTAATAAAGCATTAGTCTCTGCACCTATTGTTCAGCCACCTGATTGGAATTTACCCTTTGAAATTATGTGTGATGCTAGCGATTATGCTGTAGGTGCTGTTCTAGGGCAAAGAGTTGATAAGAAATTAAATGTTATCCATTATGCTAGTAAGACCCTAGACAATGCTCAAAGAAATTATGCTACTACTGAAAAAGAACTTTTAGCAGTTGTATTTGCTTGTGATAAGTTCAGACCTTATATTGTTGATTCTAAAGTAACTATCCACACTGATCATGCTGCTATTAAATATCTTATGGAGAAGAAAGATGCTAAACCTAGACTTATTAGATGGGTTCTCTTGCTACAAGAATTTGATTTACATATTGTTGATAGAAGAGGAGCTGAGAAGCCCGTTGCAGACAACTTATCTAGGTTAGAGAATGTTCTTGATGACCCACTACCTATTGATGATAGCTTTCCTGATGAACAATTAAATGTCATAAGTACTTCTCGTAGTACTCCTTGGTATGCTGATTATGCTAATTACATTGTTGCTAAATTTATACCACTAGCTTCACATACCAACAAAAGAAAAAGGTCTTCTATGATTTGAGACATTACTTTTGGGATGACCCACATCTTTATAAAGAAGGAGTAGATGGTGTTATTAGACGTTGTGTACCTGAGCATGAACAGGAACAGATCCTACGCAAGTGCCACTCCGAAACTTATGGAGGACACCACGCGGGAGATAGAACTGCACATAAGGTATTGCAATCCGGTTTTTATTGGCATACTCTCTTCAAGGATGTCCGTAAGTTTGTCCTATCTTGTGATGAATGTCAAAGAATTCGTAATATTAGTAGGCGTCAAGAAATGCCTATGAATTATTCACTTGTTATTGAACCATTTGATGTTTGGGGCTTTGATTATATGGGACCTTTTCCTGCCTTAATGGATATACACATATTTTAGTTGCTGTTGATTACGTTACTAAGTGGGTAGAAGCTATTCCAACTAGTAGTGCTGATCATAACACTTCTATTAAAATGCTTAAAGAAGTTATTTTTCCGAGGTTTGGAGTCCCTAGATATTTAATGAGTGATGGTGGTTCACATTTATTCATGGTGCTTTCCGTAAAATGCTTGCTAAATATGACGTCAATCATAGAATTGCATCTCCGTATCACCCACAGTCTAGTGGTCAAGTAGAATTGAGTAATAGAGAACTCAAATTAATTTTGCAAAAGACTGTCAATAGGTCTAGAAAGAATTGGTCCAAGAAACTTGATGATGCATTATGGGCCTATAAAACTGCATATAAAAATCCTATGGGTATGTCTCCGTATAAAATGGTATATGGAAAAGCATGTCACTTACCTCTCGAACTAGAACATAAGGCATATTGGGCTATTAAAGAGCTCAATTATGAATTCAAACTTGCCGGTGAAAAGAGGTTATTTGATATTAGCTCACTTGATGAATGGAGAACCCAAGCTTATGAAAATGCCAAGTTGTTTAAAGAAAAGGATAAAAGATGGCATGACAAAAGGATACAAAAGCGTGAGTTTAATGTAGGTGATTATGTATTGCTATACAACTCTCGTTTAAGATTTTTTGTAGGAAAACTTCTCTATAAATGGGAAGGCCCCTATGTTATCGAGGAGGTCTATCGTTCCGGTGCCATAAAAATCAACAACTTCGAAGGCACAAATCCGAAGGTGGTAAACGGTCAACGAATCAAACATTATATCTCAGGTAATCCTATAAATGTTGAAACCAATATTATTGAAACCGTAACCCCGGAGGAATACATAAGGGACACTTTCCAGAACATTTCAGACTCCGAAAAGGAATAGGTATGTGGTACGGTAAGTAAACCGATTCCAAAACAGTTTTTAAGGCAATATTTCTCCGTTTTGGAATATTTAGAAAAATAGAAAATAAGTAACAGTCCGGCAAGGACATGAGGGCCCCACAAGGGTGGAGGGCGCGCCCTACCCCCTGGGCGCGCCCCCTAACTCGTGAGCACCTCGTGTGCCTTCCGGACTCTGTTTTCTTGAACGATACGTATTTTGGTTGGTAAAAATTCACTATATATTCTCCCGAAGGTTTTGACTCCCGTATCACGCAATTATCCTCTGTTTTTGTTTCGAGCTGTCCCGCTGCAGATTAGATCAACATATCTTCCCAGGATTCAGAAGGAGAAAGCTATGTGGATGATTACTTAGCTAATCCTAAGGTCTATGGAGATGTGGAGCATGATGGTTGGACCACGGAGGAAGAAGAGGACTATGAACCCAATGGGAAGGAGGAGACGAGCTCATATGAAGATGAAGCCCCATTACCTCAACCTGGGGATATGCACGTGGAGTTCAAAAATTCGAGTTTATCCCTTTTCGTCTCTTGCTGGAAAATAAGCAGGACCTATGCAAAAAGATATTAACCCTGGAGTGGGAGAATGATGATCTGAGGGATCAAAATGCCGTCCTCAAGCGTAAATTAAGGGAGAAGTCGATGCCATCAACTAAGTCAACAACACCTCCACCTTCTTCACCAACCAAGGAGATATAATCACACGGGTATGGGCACTCCCCTTGGCAACTTCCAAGCTTGGGGGAGGTGCCCCGGTATTGTATCACAATCACAACTCCTATCTTTACCGTTTTCCTTAGTTCGATCATATTAGTAGTATTTTGATCTAGTAGAATATAGTTTATGGCATGATCTAGTTTTGAGTTTTGCCTTATGATCTCTCTATGTAATCGAGTCCGTGAGCTATATAATAAAGATTAGTGTTGAGCCAAGGGCTTGATTTTATTGCTATTATCTTGGGTGAATAAAAGAAAAGAGAAAAGAATAAGAAGAAACAAAAGTTCATATTGATCTTATTGAGAGTAATGACTTCACATAGGAAGAGTATGATGATTTAAAAGTTTTTGGGAGTTGACAGACATAGCTTTGGTCATCATTGCAATTAATAGGAAGTAATAAGGAAAGAGAAGTTTCACATATAAATATACTATTATTGACATCTTTTATGATTGGGAGCACTCATCAAAATATGACATGCTAAAGAGTTGATGTCGGACAAGGAAGACAACATAATGGGTTATGTTTTCTTATATCTGAGATAAAGTATGTTGCCATGGATCATCCAACATGTTGAGCTTGCCTTTCCCCCTCATGCTAGCCAAATTCTCAGCACCAAGTAGAGATACTACTTGTGCTTCCAAATAACCTTAAACCAGTTTTGCCATGAGAGTCCACCATATCTACCTATGGATTGAGTAAGATCCTTCAAGTAAGTTTTCATCAATGCAAAACAATAAAAATTCCTCTAAATATGTATGATTAGTGTGGGAGAAATAAGCTTTATACGATCTTGTGATGTGGAAGTAATAAAAGCGACATACTGCATAATAAAGGTTCATATCACAAGGGGCAATATAAAGTGACGTCCTTTCGCATTAAGATTTTGTGCATCCAACCATAAAAGCACATGGCAACCTCTGCTTCCCTCTGCGAAGGGCCTATCTTTTATTATTATCTTCTACCTTATGCAAGTGTCATGGTGATCTTCACCTCTCCATTTTTCATTTTATCCTTTGGCAAGCCCAGCATGTTGGAAAGAACCTGATATATAATATATATATATATATATATAATTGGATGTAGGGGCATGAGTTATTATTGTTGACATTACCCTCGAGGTAAAAGGTTGTGGGGCGAAACTATAAGCCCCTATCTTTCTCTATGTCCGACTAAAACTCCCTAACCACAAGTATTGCATGAGTGTTAGCAATTATGAAGGACTAGATGATAGTTGAGTATGTGGACTTGCTTTTTAGCTCTGACATAGACTCTTTCTGATGTTATGATAAATTGCAATTGCTTCAATGACTGAGGTTATAGTTTGTTGGTTCTCAATAAGGTTTCTGATTCATACTTTTGCATTGTGAATAGATCATCACTTGAACATAGGTAATCATATGACAATATCTATATATGTTGCTATTATGAGAATAATCATGATGCCTTCATGTTCGTATTTTATTTTTATCGACGCCTCTACCTCTAAACATGGGGACATATTTATTGTTATCGGCTTTCGCTTGAGGACAAGCGAGGTCTAAGCTTGGGGGAGTTGATACGTCCATTTTGCATCATGCTTTTATATCGATATTTATTGCATTATGGGCTGTTATTTCACATTATGTCGCAATAATTATGGCTATTCTCTCTTATTTTATAAGGTTTACATAAGGAGGGAGAATGCCGGCAGCTGGAATTCTGGGCTGGAAAAGGAGCAAATATTAGAGACCTATTCTGCACAACTCCAAAAGTCCTGAAACTCCACGGAATACCTTATAATAAATAATGAAAACTCCTCGCCAAAGATGAAGACCAGGGAGCCCAGACCCTGTCCACGAGGGTGCCCCCCCTAGGGCGCACCCCCCTACCTCGTGGGCCCCCTGGTGGCTCTCCGATGACCATCTTCTGCTATATGAAGTCCTTCGTTGAGAAAAAAACAAGAAGCAACCTTTCGGGACAAAACTCCGCCGCCACGAGGTGGAACCTTGGCGGAACCAATCTAGGGCTCCGGCAGAGGTGTTCTGCCGGGGAAACTTCTCTCCCGGAGGGGGAAATCATCGCCATCGTCATCACCAACGCTCCTCTCATCGGGAGAGGGTAATCTCCATCAACATCTTCATCAGCACCACCTCATCTCAAAACCCTAGTTCATCTCTTGTATCCAATTCTTGTCTCCAAGTCCAGGATTGGTGCTAGTAGGTTGCTAGTAGTGTTAATTACTCCTTGTAGTTGATGCTAGTTGGTTTAATTGGTGGAAGATCATATGTTCAGATCCTTAATGCATATTATTACCCCTCTGATTATGAACATGAATATGCTTTGTGAGTAGTTACATTTGTTCCTGAGGACAAGGGAGAAGTCTTGCTATTAGTAGTCATGTGAATTTGGTATTCGTTCGATATTTTGATGAGATGTATGTTGTCTAGCCTCTAGTGGTGTTATGTGAATGTCGACTACATAAAACTTCACCATTATTTGGGCCTAGAGGAAGGCATTGGGAAGTAATAAGTAGATGATGGGTTGCTAGAGTGACAGAAGCTTAAACCCTAGTTTATGCATTGCTTCGTAAGGGGCTGATTTGGATCCATATGTTTCATGCTATGGTTAGGTTTACCTTAATACTTTTGTTGTAGTTGCAGATGCTTGCAATAGAGGTTAATCATAAGTGGGATGCTTGTTCAAGTAAGAACAGCACCCAAGCACCGGTCCACCCACATATCAAATTATCAAAGTACCGAACGCGAATCATATGAACGTGATGAAAACTAGCTTGACGATATTCCCATGTGTCCTCGGGAGTGCTTTTCCTTATATAAGAGTTTGTCCAGGCTTGTCCTTTGCTACAAAAAGGATTGGGCCACCTTGCTGCACTTTATTTACTTTTGTTACTTGTTGCTCGTTACAAATTATCTTATCACAAAACTATCTGTTATCACTTATTTCAGTACTTGCAGAGAATACCTTGCTGAAAACCGCTTATCATTTCCTTCTACTCCTCGTTGGGTTCGACACTCTTACTTATCGAAAGGACTATGATAGATCCCCTATACTTGTGGGTCATTATACTCCTTCACGATCTGTTTTGATCAAGCACCGAATATATGGCACCTCCGGGTTCATCACACATTCAGCTCGATGACGTCCTTGCCTTGTTCATCCAGCAAGAGGGGTGAAGTAGTAGATGAGTTCCGGCAGCACAACAACGTGGTGACGTTGGTGGTGAACTAGAGGGAGGAGATTAGAACCACAATGGGATTCTAATTATGAGGATTAGAGGTAGCTAGGGCTAGCTCTAATTAGTCAATTCGGACCAACTAGAGGAGGCTCAAAAACTTGTGTTCTAGGGGCTAGCCCTGCTCCTCTATTTATATGTTTAGCCCTGGGGTCGTAACTTGGAGAGGAGGTCCCCCCAAAGTCGGTTTGGAACGCAAGGAAGAGTACGAACTTCGGACTCCAGGGCTAAACACCATGGTTCCCGGCGTTTACGTAGACTCCATGGACTCCGACGTCTAACCTAGGGGCAGACGCCATGAACCCTAGCATCTAGCCCCTGCCTTCCATACATCTCCTGTGTGCATAGACCTAAAGCCTCTTGGGCTTTACCCCTTGGCTCAACTATATCATACTATACATCAATCTTTACCTCCAGACCATTCCGAAGCTCCTCTCATATTTGTGATCTCATCCATGACTCCGAACAACCTTTGGTCACCAACATACACTCATATAATACTATATCGTCAATGAACGTTAAGCGTGCGGACCCTATGGGTTTGAAAATGATGTAGACATGACCAAGATGCTTCTCCGGTCAATAAACAATAGCGGGACCTAGATGCCCATATTGATTCCTACATATTCTATGAAGATATTTATCGGTCGAACCTTTATGACAACATACGTAGTTCCCTTTGTCTATCGGTATGTTACTTGACCGAGATTCGATCATCGGTATCTCCATAGCTAGTTCAATCTCGTTATCGGAAAGTCTCTTTACTCGTTCCGTAATACATCATCTTGTAACTAACTCCTTAGTCACTTTGCTTGCAAGCTTATTGTGATGGTGTATTACCGAGAGGACCCAGAGATACCTCTCTGTCATATGGCCTGATAAATCCCAATATTGATTCATGCCAACTCAATAGACACCTTTGGAGATACCTGTAGAGCACCTTTATGATCACCCAGTTATGAAGTGACGTTTGATAGCACACAAGGTATTCCTCCGGTATCCGGGAGTTGCATGATCTCATGGTCGAAGGAATATATATTTGACATTAAGAAAGCAATACAATAAACTTGAACGATCATGTGCTAAGCTAACGGATGGGTCTTGTCCATCACATCATTCTCCTAATGATGTGATCCCGTTATCAAATGACAACACATGTCTATGACTAGGAAACCTTAACCATCTTTTGATCAACGAGCTAGTCTAGTATAGGCTAACTAGGGACACGAATTGGTATTCGTTTATGTATCCACAGATGTATTTAAGTTTCCGGTCAATACAATCTAGCATGAATAATAAACCTTTATCATGATTAAGGAAATATAATAATAACCACTTTATTATTGCTTCTAGGGCATACAGTGGTGTAGCCAGCCCGATTTGTCAGGGTGGTCCGGTAATAGAAATATTTACACAAGTTTTGTTTTATTTTAAATGAATTTTTTTACTACACTATACATAAGCTATGGGGGAATTCCAGGGTGGTCCATGGACCACCCTGGCCACCCCTAGCTACACCACTAAGGGCATATTTCCAACAAGAACGTCAAATTCCGAGTTTGTATGAAGAAATGACGACCATTTTATCGGAGGAGGTCAGATCAAAAGACGACGTTCCAAACGACCGCGTGCGATCATTTAAACGGTCGGTTGACGTGTAGACAACTCCGAAAGTTGCCTCTCCAGACGGCATTCTTCACCGATTTCGTCTGCAGTTGTTCCCATGGGATCCTTGACTCATAATGAAGGGATTGGGAGAAGATAAGGCTCGTCTTGAGCCCTTGGATGACCACATCAACGGAGGAGATACCGAGATGCCTTCATATAAGCATCATTAACTCTAGCCACCGCCTCCTCATCATTCATTCATCCATGTAACCGTCATCCATCTCCATTGTTGCTCCAAGACCACCTCCATAGGGAAGAGAAGGGACAAGCCAAGAGGAAGAACAAGGGGTGCCTCCACCACGCGCACCGGCCTTCGGGCTGGTACGTTCTTCACCGTCGGCGTGCCACCATCACCACCGCCGGCTCTGCCATGTCCCTCTCCTCCACCGACTTCATGCCGGTTTGTAACTTGCCCTCTCCCTCTGTGATGTTTGAGTCATTGTGTTAGTTCTTGAGGAATTGGATGAACCCTTGCATGATTAGTACTTTGTTGAATAAGCATTTCAATATTCCCTTTATATGTATTGTGTTGATTGTCTCATGATATTGTGAAGGAAGCCCACATAGTATTAGCCACTTATGGACTTGAGGTAATTTATGTTAGTGAGAAGGGTAGTTGTAGAGGGTAGGTAGTGATAGGACATATTCTCGCTTCGTCCCTTATCATTGCAATAGGGATTAGTGGAGAACCCTAGAACTTAATGTCATGACCACGGGGAGTTCACTTCCCTTAATCATTGTTGTGATAACTGGAGTGGGGAAGCATGGTGGTGGCACGAGTGCACGCGGTAACCTGAGTCGGGATGGATACTTTATTGGCTCCGCCTACGCGAGATCATATACAAGTGGCTTAGTGATACAATTAGAGAGCCATGTATATCATGTGTTGTCAGCATCATACTTGTGGTGATGACTCCAATTCCCTCGAGAACGTTTACTAATCAAGCACCGTTTCCCTTATTTTAGTTTCTATTATTTATTGTTTGTAGTTTAGTAAACGCTACCCTTTTTATTTGTCTTCGTAGCAACCTACTGTACTAGGCTATTTTCAAACTACGGTCTTGGTGCGTACGTAACTACGTAAGTGATAGCATAGTTGCGGAGTTTATAATTCCTTCCTATTTATTCCCTGTGGGTTTGACACTTCACTTGTCACGTATGTGCTACAGCAACCATGTGCACCTGTAGGCCATCCAGCATTTTCTGGCACCGTTGCCAGAGTATATAGTGAGGGCTGATGTTTCAAAGTTTATTGTTGGCATTGTTCCTCCAATGACTCCTTTTGATAGAACACTAATTGGCATTGTTCCCGTTGTGCCTCCAATGGCTCCTTTTGATAGAACACTAATTGGCATTCATCTTAAGGATGAGATAGAACAAAAGGAGGGTGAGTTGCTTGCATTAATAGAGCCATCAAAGAGTGATGCAATCACCATGATGCCTGATTACTCCTCCTTACCTATGGATTTGTCAATATTGGACAAACCCAAATTGCATATTCTGAGATCGATCTTAATGATAATTGGGATGATTTTCTGCATTCTCTCCATAGACCTCCTTTGGAGAGTAAATTGCAAAGTCTTATAGATAATAATAGCCTTGATATAGAATTTGCAAATTTGGATACTAACATTCCCATGTACACTCAAGATGAAGAAGAAGGTTATGACTTCCTGGTAGCTGTTGGGGAACATAGTAATTTCAAAAAAAAATCCTATGCACACGCAAGATCAAGGTGATGCATAGCAACGAGAGGGCAAGAGTGTTGCCCACATACCCTCGTAGACCGTAAGCGGAAGTATTATGACAACGCGGTTGATGTAGTCGTACGTCTTCACGATCGACCGATCCTAGTACTGAAGGTACGACACCTCCGTGATCTACACACGTTCGGCTTGGTGACGTCCCACGAACTCACGATCTAGCAGAGTGTCGAGGGAGAGCTTCGTCAGCATGACGACGTGATGACGGTGATGTTGATGCTACCGGAATAGGGCTTCACCTAAGCACCGCTACGATATAACCGAGGTGGATTATGGTGGAGGGGGGCACCGCACACGGCTAAAAGATCAATGATCAACTTGTGCGTCTATGGGGTGCCCCCTTCCCCCGTATATAAAGGGTTGGTGGAGGGGAGGGGTCAGCCCTCTCTATGGCGCGCCCTAGGGGAGTCCTACTCCCACTTGGAGTAGGATTCCCCCCTTCCCTAGTTGGAGTAGGAGAGGAAGGGAAGGAGAAGTAGGAGAGAAGGAAAGGGGGGGCGCCCCCTCCAAACCTATTCCAATTCGGCCTCCTACCCAAGGGGGGCGCACCAGCCCCTTGTGGGCTGGTGTGCTTCCTTCTTATGGCCCATAAGGCCCATAACTTCTCCCGGGGGGTTCCGGTAACCTCCTGGTACTCCAGAAAAATGCATGAACCACTCGGAACCATTCCGATGTCCAAGCATAGGCTTCCAATATATCGATCTTTATGTCTCGACCATTTCGAGACTCCTCGCCATGCCCGTGATCACATCCGGGACTCCGAACAACCTTCGGTTCATCAAAACACATAAACTCATAATACCAATCATCACCGAACATTAAGCGTGTGGACCCTACGGGTTCGAGAACTATGTAGACATGACCGAGACTCACTTCCGGTCAATAACCAATAGCGGAACTTGGATGCTCATATTGGTTCCTACATATTCTACGAAGATCTTTATCGATCAAACCGCATAACAACATACGTTGTTCCCTTTGTCATCGGTATGTTACTTTCCCGAGATTCGATCGTTGGTATCTCAATACCTAGTTCAATCTCATTACCGGCAAGTCTCTTTACTGATTCTGTAATGCATCATCCCGCAACTAACTCATTAGTCACAATGCTTGCAAGGCTTATAGTGATGTGCATTACCGAGAGGGTCCAGAGGTACCTCTCCGATACTCGAAGTGAAAAATCCTAATCTTGATCTATGAAAACTCAACAAACGCCATTGGAGACACCTATAGAGCACCTTTATAATCACCCAGTAACATTGTGACGTTTGGTAGCACACAAAGTGTTCCTCCAGTATTCAGGAGTTGCATGATCTCATAGTCATAGGAACATGTATAAGTTATGGAGAAAGCAATAGCAACAAACTAAACAATCATTGTGCTAAGCTAACGGATGGGTCGAGTCAATCACATCATTCTCTAATGATGTGATCCCGTTATTCAAATGACAACTCGTGTCTATGGTTAGGAAACATAACCATCATTGATTCAATGAGCTAGTCAAGTAGAGGCAAACTAGTGACACTCTGTTTGTCTATGTATTCACACATGTACTAAGTTTCCGGTTAATACAATTCTAGCATGAATAATAAACATTTATCATGGTATAAGGAAATAAATAATAACTTTATTATTGCCTCTAGGGCATATATCCTTCAGTCTCCCACTTGCACTAGAGTCAATAATCTAGCTCACATCGTCATGTGATTTAACACCAATAGTTCACATCTTTATGTGATTAGTTCACATCTCCATGTAAATAATACCCAAATGGTTTACTAGAGTCAATAATCTGGTTCACATCGCTATGTGATTAACACCCAAAGAGTGATCATGTTTTGCTTGTGAGAGAAGTTTAGTCTACTGGTCTACAACATTCAGATCCGTATGTATTTTGTAAATTTCTATGTCTAGAATACTCTGCACGGAGCTACTCTAGCTAATTGCTCCCACTTTCAATATGTATCTAGATTGGGACTTAGAGTCATCTAGATCGATGTATAAAGCTTGCATCGACGTAACTCTTTACGACGAACTCTTTTATCACCTCCATAACTGAGAAATATTTCCTTAGTCCTCTAAGGATAATTTTGACCGCTGTCCAGTGATCTACTCCTAGATCACTATTGTACTCCCTTGCCAGAATCATGTTAAGGTATACAATAGGACAGGTACACAGCATAGCATACTTTATAGAACCTATGACTGGGGCATACGGAATGACTTTTCATTCTCTTTCTATTTTCTACTGTGGTCGGGTTTTGAGTCTTTACTCAACTTCACACCTTGCAACACAGGCAAGAACTCCTTCTTTGACTGTTCCATTTTGAACTACTTCGAAATCTTGTCAAGGTATGTACTCATTGAAAAATCTTATCAAGCGTCTTGATCTATCTCTATAGATTTTGATGCTCAATGTTTAAGCAGCTTCACTGAGGTCTTTCTTTAAAAAATTCTTATTCAAGTATCCTTTTATGCTATCCAGAAATTCAGTATCATTTCCGATCAACAATATGTCATCCACATATAATATCAAAAATGCTACAAAGCTCCCACTCACTTTCTTGTAAATAAAGGCTTCTCCAAAAGTATGTATAAAACTATATGCTTTAATCAACTCATCAAAGCGTATATTCCAACTCTGAGATGCTTGCACCAGTCCATAGATGGATCGCTAGAGCTTGCACACTTTGTTAGCACCTTTAGGATTGAAAAAACTTTCTTGTTGTATCATATACAACACTTCTTTAAGAAATCCATTAAGGAATGCAGTTTTGACATCCGTTTGCTAGATTTCATAAAATGTGGAAATTGCTAACATGATTCGGACAGACTTAAGCATCGCTACGAGTGAGAAAATCTCATTGTAGTCAACACCTTGAACTTGTTGAAAAAACCTTTTTCGACAATTTGAGCTTTGTAGATAGTAACACTACTATCAGCGTCCGTCTTCCTCTTGAAGATCCATTTATTCTCAATGGCTCGCCAATCATTGGGCAAGTCAATCAAAGTCCATACTTTGTTCTTTATACAAGGATCACATCTCAGATTTCATGGCCTTAAGCCATTTCGCAGAATCTGGGCTCATCATCGCTTCCTCATAGTTCGTAGGTTCGTCATGGTTCAGTAACATGACTTCTAGAAAGGATTACCGTACCACTCTAGTGCGGACCATACTCTGGTTGTCCTACAAGGTTCGGTAGTAACTTGATCTGAAGTTTTATGATCATCATCATTAGCTTCCTCACTAATTGGCGTAGAAATCACTAGAACTAATTTCTGTGATGAACTACTTTGCAATTCGGGAGAAGGTACAATTACCTCATCAAGTTCTACATTCCTCCCACTCACTTCTTTCGAGAGAAACTTCTTCTCTAGAAAGGATCCACTCTTAGCAACAAAGATCTTGCCTTCCGGATCTGTGATAGAAGGCATACCCAACAGTTCTTTGGGTATCCTATGAAGACGCACTTTTCCTATTTGGGTTTGAGCTTATCAGGCTGAAACTTTTTCACATAAGCATCACAACCCCAAACTTCAAGAAACGACAGCTTAGGTTTCTAGCCAAACCATAGTTCATACGGTGTCGTCTCAATGGATTAGACGGTGCCCTATTTAACATGAATGTAGCTATCTCTAATGCATAACCCCAAAACGATAGTGGTAAATCGGTAAGAGACAACATAGATTGCACTATATCCAATAAAGTACGGTTATGACGTTCGGACACACCATTATGCTGTGGTGTTCCAGGTGGCATGAATTTGTGAAACTATTCCACATTGTTTTGAAGACCAAACTCGTAACTCAAATATGCGTCTCCATGATAAGATCGTAGAAACTATATTTTCTGTTTACGATGATTTTCCACTTCACTCTAAAATTCTTTGAACTTTTGAAATGTTTCAGACTTATGTTCCATCAAGTAGATATACCCATATATGCTCAAATCATCTGTGAAGGTCAAAAAATAACGATACCTGCCGTGAGCCTCAACACTCATCGGACCGCATACATCAGTATGTATTATTTCCAATAAGTCAGTTGCTCTCTCCATTGTTCCGGAGAACAGAGTCTTAGTCATCTTGCCCATGAGGCATGGTTCGCAAGCATCAAGTGATTCATAATCAAGTGATTCCAAAAGCCCATCATCATGGAGTTTCTTCATGCGCTTTACACCAATATGACCTAAAGGGCAGTGCCACAAATAAGTTGCACTATCAGTTTTAACTTTGCATCTTTTGGCTTCAATATTATGAATATGTGTATCACTACGATCGAGATTCAATAAACCATTTATATTGAGTGTATGACCATAGAAGGTTTTATTCATGTAAATAGAACAACAATTATTCTTTGACTTAAATGAATAACCCTATTGCAATAAACATGATCCAATCATATCCATGCTCAACGCAAACACCAAATAACATTTATTTTAGGTTCAACACTAATCCCGAAGGTAAAGGGAGTGTGCGACGGTGATCTTATCAACCTTGGAATTACTTCCAACACACATCATCACCTCGCCCTTAACTAGTCTTTGTTTATTTTGCAACTCCCGTTTCGAGTTACTACTCTTAGCAACTGAACCAGTATCAAATATCAAGGGGTTTCTATAAATACTAGTAAAGTACACATCAATAACATGTATATCCAATATACCTTTGTTCAGTATGCCATCCTTCTTATCCGCCAAGTATCTAGGGCAGTTGCACTTCCAGTGACCATTTCCTTTGCAGTAGAAGCACTCAGTTTCAGGCTTGGGTCTAGCTTTGGGCTTTTTCATGGGAGTGGCAACTTACTTGCCATTCTTCTTGAAGTTCCCTTTCTTTCCCTTTGCCCTTTTCTTGAAACTAGTGGTCTTGTCAACCATCACCACTTGATACTTTTTCTTGATTTCTACCTTCACCGATTTCAGCATTGCGAAGAGCTTGGGAATTACTTTTCTCATCCCTTGCATATTATAGTTCATCACTAAGTTCTAGTAACTTGGTGATAGTGACTAGAGAACTTTATCAATTACTATCTTATCTGGAAGATTAACTCCCACTTGATTCAAGCAATTGTAGTACCCAGATAATCTGAGAACATGCTCACTGGTTGAGCTAATCTCCTCCACCTTGTAGGCAAAGTACTATCAGAGGTATCATACCTCTCGACACGGGCATGAGTATGAAATACCAATTTCAACTCTTAGAACAACTTATATGTTCCGTGGTGTTCAAAACATTTTCGAAGTCCCGGTTCTAAGCCGTAAAGTATGGTGCACTAAACTATTAAGTAGTCATCATAATGAGCTTTGTCAAACGTTCATAACGTGTGCATCTGCTCCTGCAATAGGTCTGTCACCTAGCGGTGCATCAAGGACATAATTCTTCTGTGCAGCAATGAGGATAATCCTCAGATCATGGACCTAGTCCGCATCATTGCTACAATCATCTTTCAACATAGTTTTTCTCTAGGAACATATCAAAAATAAACGGGGAGCTACATCGCGAGCTATTGATCTACAACATAGTTATGCAAATACTATCAGGACTAAGTTCATGATAAATTAAAGTTCAATTAATCATATTACTTAAGAACTCCCACTTAGATAGACATCCCTCTAGTCATCTAAATGATCACGTGATCCAAATCAACTAAACCATGTTTGATCATGTAGCCACCAGACCTCAAACAGTCTGATCTCTGTGCTCCGGTGTCATCCCTGGATCAGTAATGCTGACACCACACAGTACTCGAAGGATTTATAGCAGAGTAGCAATCACACACTTATTACATCGAGTGTCTCAAAAGAGAACTTATTACAATAAATATGGCTTAAGGCCATCTAGTGACGATAACAGCGGAAGGCTTGGAAGATAAGTGAGTCCATCAACTCCAACGGCATCACTGAGTATAGGACCACGACCTAAAAACTCCTTAATCATTGTCTGAAAAGTCTGCAACATTAACGTTGCAGCCCGAAAACGGGTCAGCACATGGAATATGCTGGCAAGGTAACACATAGAGAGTAATGGAATGCAACAACTATACTATATGCATATTTGGCTGGTGGAAAGCTCTATGGTTACAGTTTTTGCGTAAAGCCAATTTTTCCCTACTTCAAAGGAATAAATTTCATTACTATCATGGTGGTTGTTAAACATTGAGAATGGTTGACAACATTCTCAATCCCAATTAAAGTAACATCATTAAACCCAACAAAATTAACTTTAGAGTAACATGTTGAGATTCACATGAAAATCCAGGTACTAGATACTCAAGATGTCCATAACCGAGGACACGGCTAATCATGATTAGTTTATTACACTCTGCAGAGGTTTGCGCACTTTTCCCCACAAGACTCGATCGCCTCCGTTTGTTTTCTCGCACTACATGGTGTTTGAGAAGACGGATGACCGAGACATAGTCTTTCAGAAGCGCTAGCACCTTACGATCGGGTAGACCGTACCACCTACATCCCCTACATCTGCTAGTCTACCACTGTAAGAGTTCACACAACTTAGTCAACTATGCCATAGCCCATATTGGCTTGTGGCTGCACACGGAAGTTTCTAGTATGAATAATCTCATGATCCCTTTGAGCCTGGGTGGCGGTCCAAAAGAAAACAGGCAAGTCCTAGAAACCAGGTGCCTCAATCCACCTAGATGTGTGTTTAAGTTGCCACCTTAGATAAACCATTAAATATCAATCTCACATCTGTCATGGATTTCACTCACCCAATCCACGTCTACTAGCATAGCATGGCATAATAAGCAAACGTACAAGTAACTCCCAAAGGTTTGATAATAAACAGGTAATAGGTACTACATCATCTACTTCCCATCCCACAATTTAATTAGATCCTAGTCATGCAATGTGTGAGGATTGATCTAATGCAATAAAACTGGGTTGTAGAAAAGGTATGATCAAAGTGTTACTTGCCTTGCTGATGATCCGCGAAACCTAGAGATTCAACGTAACAGGCGGCGCACTCCGGGTATTCTATCGCAGACAAACAAACAAGCATACAATAAGTACTCATCTAATGCACAGGTAAAACGCAAATAGAAGATCTAACCAGAAAGTTCAACTTAAGAACCCTGGTTGGCAAAAAGAATCAAATCGAACGAAGCAAAAGAAAACAAACGGCGAAAGAAACAACTTCGTTCTAGTAATCTGGATCTAAGGCAAATTTTACAGTAGCAAAAACTTGTTTAAGTTGATTATTTGGAAAGAGGGTTTCGAGACGAAACTCCAGGCGCTTGAATCGCCTGATTCCAATAAACGAGCGAAAAGTTATACTAAAACGAAAATCGGATCAGAAATCGCGATCAGAAAAATAACCGCGAAAATCCGACGAAAAGAAAAACGACAAACAGAAAAAAATTTAAACGGCACGGAAAACGAGGCGGCGGCGAACCTCGGGCGGCGCGCTGCTCCGGCGAGTCGGCGGCGGCGGCTGGCGGCGGCGGCGGCTAGGGTTAGGACGGCGGGGTGGGCTGGCTCGGCTCGGGCCTCGGGCGCGCATTATAAAGGCCCTGGCCAGGCGGTGTCCTAGCCGAGTACGGCCCAAAGTCGGTTCCGCATTTTTTTTATAAATCCGCTCGGAAGAAAAATAAAAAGAAATACTAAACGGACTCCAAAAATCACGAAATAAATTTTCCCGGGTTCCTAAAATCAAGCCCGATAAAGTGAACATTTATCTGGGCCCAAACTACAACTTTGAAAAACGCGCATTTTTTCTAAATTCAAATAAAATACCGAAAAACTCCGAAATAAATCTTATTTGATTTTTTATTAAATCCTCAATATTTCAATATTTTGGTAGAGTCTTTTTATTCCCTCTCTCATATTTTTGTAATAGAAATAATTGATGATAAAATAAATAAAATCAAATGATCCTGTTTACAAAATTTGAGGAAACTCAAATATGTAAATAACGAAATCCCCAACTCTCTCCGTGGGTCCTTGAGTTGCTTAGGATTTTCTAGGATCAAAACCAAAAGCAAAACAAAATATGATATGCATGATGACCTAATGTATAACATTCCAAATTGAAAATTTGGGATGTTACAGATCATCACGTGAGATGGAGTAGTTTTCAATGGTGAACATCACTATGTTGATCATATCTACTATATGATTCATGCTCGACCTTTCGGTATCTAGTGTTCCGAGGCCATATCTTCATATGCTAGGCTCGTCAAGTTTAAACCGAGTATTCCGCATGTGCAAAACTGGCTTGCACCCATTGTATGTGAACGTAGAGCTTATCACACCCGATCATCACGTGGTGTCTCGGCACGACGAACTGTCACAACGGTGCATACTCTGGGAGAACACTTATACCTTGAAATTTAGTAAGAGATCACCTTATAATACTACCGCCAAAATAAGAAAAATAAGATACATAAAGGATAAACATCACATGCAATCAAAATATGTGACCTGATATGGCCATCATCATCTTGTGCCTTTGATCTCCATCTCCAAAACACCGTCATGATCTCTATTGTCACCGGCATGACACCATGATCTCCATCATCTTGATCTCTATCAATGTGTCGTCACATGGTCGTCTCACCAACTATTGCTTTTGCAACTATTGCTATCGCATAGCGAGAAAGTAAAGCAATTATATGGCGCTTGCATCTTATGCAATGAAGAGACAACCATAAGGCTCCTACCAGTTGCCGATAACTTTAACAAAACATGATCATCTCATACAACAATTTATATCTCATCACGTCTTGACCATATCACATCACAACATGCCTTGCAAAAACAAGTTAGACGTCCTCTACTTTGTTGTTGCAAGTTTTACGTGGATGCTACGGGCTAAGCAAGAACCGTTCTTACCTACGCATCAAAAACCACAACGCGGTATAGTGATTGCTTTTTGATCTTCAGAAAGAACCATTGAGGGAGTCCTAGATTAGGGGGTCTCCGAACAGCCGGACTACATCCTTTGGCTCGACTGTTGGACTATGAAGATACATGATTGAAGACTTCGTCCCGTGTTCGGATGGGACTCTACTTGGCGTGGAAGGCAAGCTAGGTAATACGAATATGTATATCTCCTCCTTTGTAACCGACCTTGTGTAACCCTAGCCCCCTCCGGTGTCTATATAAACCGGAGGGTTTTAGTCTGTAGGACAACATACAATCATACCATAGGCTAGCTTCTAGGGTTTAGCCTCTCCGATCTCGTGGTAGATCAACTCTTGTAATACCCATATTATCAAGTATAATCAAGCAGGACTTAGGGTTTTACCTCCATCAAGAGGGCCCGAACCTGGGTAAAACATCGTGTCCCCTGCCTCCTGTTACCATCCGCCTTAGACGCACAGTTCGGGACCCCCTACCCGAGATCCGCCGGTTTTGACACCGACATTGGTGCTTTCATTGAGAGTTCCTCTGTGTCGTCGCCGTTAGGCTTGATGGCTCCTACGATCCTCGATAGCGATGCAGTCTAGGGTGAGACTTTTCTCCCCGGATAGATCTTTGTGTTCGGCGGCTTCGCACTGCGGGCCAACTCGCTTGGCCATCTGGAGCAGATCGAGAGTTACGCCCCTGGCCACCAGGTCAGGTTTGGAAGCTTAAACTACACGACCGATATCCGCGAAGACTTGATATTCGATGGATTCGAGCCCCTGCCTAATACGCCACACGGTCACGATGAGCATGATTTAGCTCTGCCATCGGACAGTGCCCAGGAGATCGCGCCGGCAACCGCTCCGACCCTCAATTCGGAGCCAGTTGCGCCATCCATGGACGGGTGGATAGACCCCGCCACGGAGGCCGCACCCTCATCGGTGATCGAGCGGAATATCGACCTTACCCTTCACGAGAGTCGTGATGCCACACTGTCGGATCCTTCCCCGACCACGGACTCCGAACCGCCTGCGCCCGTGCCTATCAAATCCGACTGGGCGCCGATCATGGAGTTTACCTCCGCGGATATTTTTCAGCACTCGCCCTTCGGCGACATACTGAACTCATTAAGCTCTCTATCCTTGTCAGGAGAGTCCTGGCCGAACTATGTCCGGCAGGATTGGGATGCGGATGATGAAGAAATTCGCCGCCCACCCACCACCCACTTAGTAGCCATTGTCAATGATTTAACCGACATGCTCGACTTCGACTCTGAAGACATCGACGGTATGGACGACGATGCGAGAGACGAAGAGGAACCACTGCCCATGGGGCACTGGACAACCACCTCATCATATGATATATACATGGTGGACACACCCAAAGAAGGCAATGGCGACAAGACAGCGAAGGATGACCCCTCCAAGAAGCAACCCAAGCGCCGGCGTCAGCGGCGCCGCTCTAAGTCTCGCCAAAGCAAAAGCGGTGACCCCGGCACAGGAGATAATAACACTCCAGACAGTGCCGAAGACGACAGCAATCCCCTCCAGCAAGATTTAGGGCAGGAGGATGGATAAGCCAGCCCTCCAGAGAGAGCGGCAGATGGAGAGGTGGAGGATGATAATTACATGCCTCCCTCTGAAGACGAGGCAAGCCTCGACGATGACGAATTCATCATGCCCGAGGATCCCGTCGAATAAGAGCGCTTCAAGCGCCGGCTTATAGCCACGGCAAATAGCCTTAAGAAAAAGCAGCAGCAGCTTCAAGCTGATCAAGATTTGCTAGCTGACAGATGGATTGAAGTCCTTGCGGCCGAGGAATATAAACTCGAACGCCCCTCCAAGAGCTACCCAAAGCGTAGGTTGCAACCCCGACTGGAGGAGGAAGCACTCAAACCTACATCTCCAGCGTATGATGCGGCTGACCGGCCATCTCGTGGCCGCGACAGAGAGACATTTCAGCCAAAAACTCAGCCCGCACCCTGATGCCACTCAAATAAAAATGACAAGGCACGGGGAAACATGCTAGACCTGCGAGACGTATTGGAGGACAAAGCAAAACATGCAAGATCGATCTACGGATCACGAGGGCGCGCCACTATGAGAGATGATAACCGTCACGCCGGATACAGTAAAAGTAAGTCCGGCCGGGCCGAACATAGCGGACAAGACTCATTTGAGCTGCGTCGCGATATAGCCCAGTACAGAGGCGCCGCACACCCCCTATGCTTCACAGATGAAGTAATGGATCATCAAATCCCAGAGGGTTTCAAACCCGTAAATATTGAATCATACGATGGCACAACAGATCCTGCGGTATGGATCAAGGATTTCCTCCTGCATATCCACATGGCCCGCGGTGATGATCTACACGCTATCAAATACCTCCCACTCAAGCTCAAAGGACCAGCTCGGCATTGGCTCAACAGCTTGCCAGCAGAGTCCATTGGCTGTTGGGAAGATCTGGAAGCCGCATTCCTCGACAACTTCCAGGGCACTTATGTGCGACCGCCAGATGCCGATGACTTAAGCCACATAATTCAGCATCCAAAGGAATCGGCCAGGCAATTCTGGACACGGTTACTAACAAAAAAGAATCAAATCATTGATTGTCCGGATGCAGAGGCCCTGGCAGCTTTTAAGCATAACATCCATGACGAGTGCCTCGCCCGGCACCTTGGCCAGGAAAAGCTGAAATCCATGGCAGCCCTCACGACACTCATGACCCGCTTTTGTGCGGGAGAAGACAGCTGCTGACTCATAGCAATAACATATCAAAGAACCATGGTATTTCGGATACCAAGGATGGCAATGGCAGGTCACGTCACAACAAATACAAGCGCCGCATTAACAGCGACAATACAGAGGATACGGCAGCCAATGCCGGATTCAAAGGCCCTAAACCCAGTCAGTGGAAAAAGGCATTTAAAAGAAGCACTCCGGGTCCGTCCATTTTGGACCGTATACTCGATCGCTCGTGTCAAATACACGGCACCCCCGACAAGCCAGCCAACCACACCAACAGGGATTGTTGGGTGTTCAAGCAGGCCGGCAAATTAAATGCCGAAAACAAAGATAAGGGGTCGCATAGCGATGATGAGGAGGAGCCCTGGCAGCCAAACACCAGAGGACAGAAGAGGTTTCCCCCACAAGTGCGGACAGTGAACATGATATACGCAACCCGCATCCCCAAGAGGGAGCGGAAGCGTGCGCTAAGGGACGTATATGCGTTAGAGCCAGTCGCCCCAAAGTTCAACCCATGGTCCTCTTGCCCGATCACCTTCGATCGCAGGGACCACCCCACTAGTATCCGTCATGGCGGATTCGCCGCACTGGTTCTAGACCCAATCATTGACGGATTTCACCTCACTCGAGTCCTTATGGATGGCGGCAGCAGTCTGAACCTGCTTTACCAGGACACAATGCACAAAATGGGTATAGATCCCTCAAGGATCAAACCCACAAAAACGACCTTCAAAGGCATCATACTAGGTGTAGAGGCCCATTGCACAGGCTCAGTGACACTGGAAGTGGTCTTCGGATCCCCGGATAACTTCTGAAGCGAGGAGTTAATCTTCGATATAGTCCCGTTCCGTAGTGGCTATCATGCACTGCTCGGGCGAACCGCATTTGCGAGATTCAATGTGGTACCGCATTATGCATACCTCAAGCTCAAGATGCCAGGACCTCGGGGGGTCATCACAGTTAATGGAAACACAGAGCGCTCTCTCCGCACGGAGGAGCACACTGCAGCCCTCGCAGCAGAAGCGCAAAGCAGCCTCTTAAGGCAATCCACTAGTTCGGCGATTAAGGACCCGGACACCTTCAAGTGCACCCGGAGTAATCGACAACAAGACCGCCTGGCACGTTCCGAGCTCGCAAAGCAATGCGGCCTCCATCCCAATCCCCGCCAAATGGCGAAATCCATGCCGCGCGTAGATAATTACGCACTGAAAATACCATGGGCATAGGTGGGGAGGGGGGCACGACTACGGTACACCCCAAGACGCAGCTCAACCGCACTAGAGGCTTCCCGCTTTATTATTTCTTTCTCTTTCAGGACTTCAATCTCTGGAAACCCTGTCCGGCAATATGATTGCCGAACACATGATGCAGCAACCAAGGAGGCAGAAAGCTATGTCACACCATGGAACTCCCAGGTGGATTATGATAACGAGTGAAATACTTGCTTTAATACCATTCCTCAGCTTGCCCTTGGAGGGGACATGTCAAATAGCCCTACTTTTTGCTTATCACACTACCTGTTTCATTTTGCTTTAACGCACCTTTTTGAATAAACAATGCATAGCACTAGACTATTATCTCATTCTTTATTCTTCCTTATATATATATATGTTCATTTCATGACATCCAGCACCCATACACTCCGGTACAGCCAATACGCCAGGGGCTTAAACGTACCCCATAATACGCCGTAAGAAGTCCAAACACTTTGACAGTGCGGCACCCCGAACTTATAGCATTATATGCATCAGCTTCGAATCATGTCTTGGGTCAATAGTTGGGTTTGCCCGGCTCCCGTGTTTTGGTACCTTACGTTCCGCTCTATCGGCTAAGGTAGCACTGGGAGAACTACTACAATTGTGCCCCGGTTCAGCTGGGCTAAGCACCTCAGTAGAGAAAGCTAAAACTGACTGTCATGATAAGGCGAGAGACTGGTCGCTGTTCGAGAGGTTTCGAGTCCCTAAAGACTTATGCCGCTTAGAGCGAGGAGTCGGCTTTGTCAGGCTTAAAGGCGTGTATAGCGCCCCAAATTCGGCCTTCTGAATACTAGGGGCTTCGCCAAAATTTAAAATTATAGAATTCTATGGCTAAGTGAGAGTGATAAAGCATTATAGTCTGATTGCCTTGTTCGTTGCGCTGAGCACCTCCCTCGAAGGACCCAAAAATGGGGACAAGAGTGCTCAGGTTTATCCCGAACACCCCAGCACTTGTGGCATGGGGGCAGAAGCCGACTGAGGGAGTCCTGGATTAGGGGGTGTCCGGATGGCCGGACTATACTTTCAGCCGGACTCCTGGACTATGAAGATACAAGATTGAAGACTTTGTCCTGTGTCCGGAAGGGACTTTCCTTGGCGTGGAAGGCAAGCTTGGTGATACGGATATGTAGATCTCCTACCATTGAAACCGACTTTGTGTAACCCTAACCCTCTCCGGTGTCTATATAAACCGGAGGGTTTTAGTCCGTAGGACGACATACAGAAAAACAATCATACCATAGGCTAGCTTCTAGGGTTTAGCCTCTCCGATCTCGTGGTAGATCTACTCTTGTACTACCCATATCATCAATATTAATCAAGCAGGACGTAGGGTTTTACCTCCATCGAGAGGGCCCAAACCTTGGTAAAACTTTGTGTCCCTTGCCTCCTGTTACCATCCGGCCTAGATGCACAGTTCGGGACCCCCTACCCGAGATCCGCCGGTTTTGACACCGACATTGGTGCTTTCACTGAGAGTTCCTCTGTGTCGTCACGATTAGGCTTGATGGCTCCTACGATCATCAATAGCGATGCAGTCTATTGTGAGACCTTCCTCCCTGGACAGATCTTCGTCTTCGGCGGCTTCGCTGCGGGCCAATTCACTTGGCCATCTGGAGCAGATCGAAAGCTATGCCCCTGGCCGTCAGGTCAGACTTGGAAGTTTAAACTACACGGCTAACATACGCGAGGACTTGATCCTCGACGGATTCAAGCCACTGCCGAGCGCGCCACCCTGCCACGACGAGCGTGATCTAGCTCCGCCGCCAAACAGTGTCCTGGAGGCCGCACCCGCATCGGCTTCGACCCTTAGTTCGGAGCCAACTGCGCCGATCGAGGATGGGTGGTTGGACGCCGCCTCGGGGGCTGCGATCCCAACAGCGATCGAGCCGAACACCAGCCCCGCATTCCGCGAGACTCGTGACTCCAAGGAGCCGGACTCCTCTCCGGACTCCGAACCATCCGCGCCCCTGCCGATCGAATCCGATTGGGCGCCGATCATGGAGTTTACTGCCGTGGACATCTTTCAGCACTCGCCTTTCGGTGATATTCTGAAGACACTAAAGTCTCTCTCTTTATCAGGAGAGCCCTGGCCGGACTACGGTCAGCAAGGTTGGGATACAGACGATGAAGAAATTCAAAGCCCACCCACCACCCACTTTGTAGCCACTGTCGACGATTTAACCGACATGCTCGACTTCGACTCTGAAGACATCGACGGTATGGACGCCAATGAAGGAGACGATGAAGAACCAGCGCCTACTGGGCCCTGGAAAGCCACCTCGTCATATGACATATACATGGTGGACGCACCAAAAGATGACGACGAGGAGCGGAAGGATGCACCGAAGGCTTGTTCCCTCGAGAAGTAGTCAAAGCGGCGACGCAAGCGCCGCCCCAAATTCTGCCTCGACAGAAATAACAATCACACAGACCCAGCGCTGGAGCAGGGCGAACCGCTGCCGGACAACGGCAATCCGGATAATCAAACCGAACAAACAAATCCTATCAAGGATAATAGTCCGGCCGACATAACGCCGGACAGGCACCCGGAGCAGCAGAATGCCCGTAAAAGGCTTTTTGCCACTTTGAGAAGTCTTAAAAAGCAGAAGCAAAGGCTCAAGGCCGCGCAAGACACACTCCAATTCAGATGGAGTAAAATACTCAACACAGCAGCGAGGTACGGCGACAATCGCCCCTCCAAGAGCTACCCAAAGCGGAAGATGCTACCTGAATTCGATGAGGAGGCCTCAGACCCCCCACAACCAAATTTCAAAGCACCCACCTGGCCGGGTAGACGACCCATCTACCAACACAGAGCGGCATACAACGCCACTCACAATACAACACGCGACTCATGCGAAGGCTCGCACCCAAAGGACGACGCAACAAGATCCATCTATGGACCATGCAAGCGCGCCCCAGCATACAATGCAACACAACAAACATCCGAACAACGCGATACACCCAGCTACAGGGGTGCCGCACACCCCCTATGTTTCACCGACGAGGTGCTGGACCATGAATTTCCAGAGGGATTCAAACCCATAAACATAGAGGCATACGACGGAACAACAGACCCTGGGGTCTGGATTGAAGACTACATCCTTCATATCCATATGGCTCGAGGAGATGATCTCCACGCCATCAAGTACATACCCCTCAAGCTCAAAGGGCCAGCTCGTCACTGGCTTAAAGGCCTCCCCGAAAGCTCCATTGGAAGTTGGGAAGAGCTCGAAGACGCCTTTCGGGCAAATTTTCAAGGGACTTATGTCCGACCCCCGGATGCGGACGATTTGAGTCATATAACTCAACAGCCCGGAGAGTCAGCCCGAAAGCTTTGGAACAGGTTTCTTACCAAAAAGAACCAGATTGTCGACTGTCCGGACGCTGAAGCCTTGGCAGCTTTTAAGCATAGCGTCCATGACGAATGGCTCGCCAGACACGTCGGCCAAAATAAGCCGAGAATGATGGCCGCATTAACAAACCTCATGACCCGCTTTTGCGCGGGTGAGGACAGCTGGCTAGCCAGATGCAGCACCAGCGACCCCAGTACATCCAAAGTTAGAGATGGAAACGGGAAATCACGGCGTAACAGCAATAACAAACGCCGGAATAAAGAAGACAGCACGAAGGGCACGGCAGTAAACGCCGGATTCAAAAGCTCTCAGCCAGGTCAGCAAAAGCCGCCCTCTAAAGGCACCAGGGATGAACTGTCCAGCCTCAACAAAATTCTGGACCAAGTATGTCAGATGCATAGTACCCCTGGTAAACCTGCTAATCATACCCACAGAGAATGTTGGGTCTTCAAGCAGTCCGGCAAGCTCAGCGCCGTACACAAGGGGGAGGATACACCAAGTGAAGACGAGGACAAGCCTCCCAAGCAAGACACTGGGGAACAAAAGAAATTTCCACCAGAAGTTAAAACAGTAAACGTGTTACACGTGATCAAGGGAAAAAACAACGCGGCACTCTCAGGAAAATATACCCAAGTGCCTGTCACCGCGAAGCCCTGCCACTGATCGTCTCAACCGATCACTTTCAACCATCGCGATTACTCAGTAAGTATCCGACATGCGGGATGGGCTGCCCTGGTATTAGACCCAGTAATTGGTGGATATCACTTCACATGAGTCTTGATGGACGGTGGCAGTAGTCTAAACCTAATATATCAGGATACAATCCGCGGGATGGGGTTAGACCCAACAAAAATTCACCATAGCAATACTACCTTTAAAGCAGTAACGCCAGGCCAGGGGCTCGTTGTACGGGCTCCCTCCTACTACAAGTTATATTCGGCTCCCCCGATAACTTCCGTCGCGAGCATTTAACCTTCCACATCGCTTGTTCCGAAGTGGCTATCAAGCACTGCTCGGACGCGAAGCTTTCGCTCGCTTTAATGCAATACCACACTACGCCTCCCTCACACTCAAGATGCCCGGTGTCGGGGATATACCCCGTGGCTTAAACCGGCCGAAAGTATAACCTGGCCAGACTGGACGACTCACTGGTAACCCGCCCGGAGCTTGGCGGTTCACGGGCTACCCGCCCGGTATTGGCGGTTAATTAGTAACCCGGCGGGCGGATCAGATGGATGACGAGGCCCATGGCCCAGAAGGCCGGTTCACGTTTAATGGTGGGCCGGTTTATGAGGAAAGCACAAGGAATATTCCCTTACAAAGGAAGCAAGACTAGGACTCCACTTGTAATAGAGTAATCCTAATCCAACTAGGACTAGTCATGTAAACCGCCCCTTCAACATATATAAGGAGGGGCAGGGCTCCCCAAAGAGAGACAAGCTACAAGCAAGAAGAAACGATCGCTAGGGATAGACACGAAGAGCCGGTTTACAGCGAATCCCCCATGAGCGTAATGAGACCTAGCCTCAAACAGCATGTAGGGTTATTACCGGATGATGTTTCCCGGGGCCCGAAGCTGTCTAAACCCTTGTCTTGTGCATTGATCCACCATGCGTCTCTCATCCCAATCAACCCCTCTCAAGCTACCACATAGATGCACTGGCGTCGCGACTAAGTCCTGACACTAAGGACATCTGCCGTGACAAAACCACGACAGTTGGCGCCCACCGTGGGGCCTCGTACGGTGGTGTTGAGTTCTTGGAGGGATCTCTCCGAGGGATCGAGAAGCTCATGATTAATCAGTTGAACCGGCATAGAGGAAATCACACAGGATAAACCGGCATGGAATAGCCATAGGCAGAGCCGATAAATCATTGCTTTTGGATTAAAGCTGGAGTTATGCAGCAGTACGCGCCTCTACGTTTGGATGATCCGGCGAAACCAAGTTGAGGACAAGATAGACATCGGAACTATTAGAGGGTCGGACGTGCTACAGCAAATTGGAATAAAAAATCAAAGTCAAGGAAAGGAAACAGAGTCGTCCATAACTCAGACTCATCCATCGACTACGCCTGTGCCCTCGAACCGCTTGTTGGTTCCAAGCCACTACGGCCTCTCCTATCGCGGCCGGGCCGGTCATCGCTGTTGACCGCCGATTTGTCTCTACTACACCTAAAGACCTGAACACGCCCTGGCGAAACTCGTCGAGGGATCAGGCTTGTCCTGAACAGCAAGGCCATGCACGCGGAAGTCCACAACTGGGACGCGGACTCAATCTTCGACGAAGCATTGACCACGTCGCCGGGTCGGCCATCGCACCCTCGCTGCCGCGCCCGTATCACTACTCCCGTTCTCACTGGCTAGGCTCCATCTCCGCCCTGCTCGCAGACGGGTGTTGCACCGGGACGCCTCGTCAAGATAGACGCGCATGAGTCACTGCACCTCTTCTGTGCCAAACAGCCGGCCGCGCTAAAGCCACCATCCAGTCGTCGGAGTTTCGCGGCGCCGTCTTCAACCGCGGCAAGTTGAAACAGGGGTGAGACACTATGCATCGCCTCCGCCTTGTAAACAACCTCCGCCCGGGCCTCTCGCGATGGCCTCACTTTGAGCCGCCGCCACGGGCCGCCCGCGCCTGGCCGAGCTTGTCTCTGCATTTGCTGTGTGTCGCCGCAGCCTCAAGTCAACCCCGCCGCTGTTGCTGACCTCCACCGTCGCATTGCTGGCTTTCACTGTGATCTGCCTTGCCGACTATGAGCGGATATGACAACAATCCGGAGGATCAACAACGCGGACTCATCAACTACAGGCGCACTCGGATTCTCCTTCACCTCATCGCCAAGCCACCCCTGCCGGTGCGCTGTTGGGATGCCACGCCAAGAGCCGCCGCACCACCTCCGCCGGTTTGTCTCCACCATGGCCCGCCTCCGCCGGGTCACCCCGTTTCCATTGCTGGTTTGCGACAAACCGGCCGCGAGCCGCCTGCAGCGTGCCTGGCCTCGCCCCTAAACCGCCATCGACGTCATGGCCGTGACCAAGCGCTGTCCTGCGCGGTTCTACTCCACCGGGTCACAACATCAACCCGTACCACCGCTTGCAAGACTGGCCATGGATGTTCCCTCTGAGCCGCGCCACGCTCCGTCAGGTTCAGCCTTTGTACCAAGCTAGTTCCACTTCGCGCTAAACCGCCATCGCTCTTGGCCGGGTCATCCATGGGACGCTTTGCTACTGCCGCGTCTCCCGCCGTTGCCGGCCTCGAGTTGCCGAGTCTGCTATACACGAGTCGCCGCGTCGGGTCACCATGTCCGCTTGTTCGTATGAACCGGAGCTGTTGTGGTTCGCGGGCGTTTCTGCTATTGTGGTCGCGGGAGCGGCTGTTGTGGTTCGAGCACTCCTTTTAGCACCATCCCGGGTTGGCCCACTTATGTTGCTGTGGTCGCGGGCGCGTTCGCGCTTCGCCGGCCGCTTTGGTTTGCTTCTGCTTCCACACACCGCAGGGCCATCTTCCTACCGTCACCGGCCCTCCGCTACCGGACTACAGCTCCACTTCCCGCTATGATCCGGCCTTGCGGAATCGCCACCGGGTTACCATGGAGCGGCCTGGCTGAATCGCCGCCGGGTCACCGCCGAGTGGCCTCGCCAAATCGCCCCCGCGTCAAGGCTGCCGTGGCCACGACCCGGCCTGCTTGTTCTTGCAAGAGGATGCTGGCTTGCTGCTGCCTTCCCACTGGCTACGGCTGCGCCTCTGCCGTTGCACTGCGAGCTGATGTGCCTCTGTTGCTGTGATACGGCCGCCCCCTTTTCAAAATTCCTGCTCTGTATATGACCCGGCCATACCTTGTACACCCTTGTGCCTGCTGATAAAGCTTTCCACGTGAAGAACTGCGGCTACAGTCATTATGAAAAGGACAAAGGAAGATTGTCAAATATCTGCGTTCATCCAGCGAAAAAATATCGAATGATATACACTGATCATTCATCGTCTCAGGTGAAATCCATCCATTCAATTTTTAATTGATATATTTTGTTTTCTTTTGAAAACAATTACTCGGTCTTGCAATATTTGTTGTTTTCAGGACGATTATGCACGGCAAACATGGTTTATACCACGGGACAATTGTTCATTGAAAGAGCAAGGGTCGTGTTATGGATATATCCGCGCCTGCGATTGCTTCGCCCCGTCCATGCTGGTTTACAATGTCGCGGCCGGTTCATCTGCCTTGCTGCCGCGGCCGACTTGGCCATGATCGATTTCAGCTTCACCATGGTGATCATCAACCCCGCGGTGGATATTAACTGGCCTAACATATTAGGTGAAATCCATCTAGTATATTTTTATATTATATATTGCTTTCTTTAAAGGAGCAATTACTACGGCTTGCAAAGTTATCTAATGCAGGACCCTAAAACCGCCATATTGGTGAAAATTTAAAGGCCGCCAGAAAATTTCCGTCTTAAAAAGAAGGATTCCGGTTTTGAAATCCAGTTCACGGGAAAGCTATCTCCCACAAAGCTTTGAAGCTCTTAATTCCGGTGTAAGAATTTCCGGTTCAAAAAGAAATTAACTTCTCGCAAGTTTGAGTTTAAAGGCCGTTAGAAAATTTCCGGCTGAAAATGAAGATTCCGGTTTAAAATCCGGTTCAAGGGAAAGATGTCTCCCACAAAGCTTTGAAGCTCTCAATCTCCGGTTTAACATCCGGTTCAAGAAAGATTTATCTCTTGCAAAAAGTTAAAGGGTGCCAAAGAGGACCTGCTGCCATGATGCACGGTTCAAACATGGGTATCATACCTTATTGGCTTATCATATTATTGATCACTTGGGGACTTATGGTCACGTATGAATCATAGTCACGCCTCTTGATCGGCCTAGTGCCACAACATCACTTGGGGGCTTGGTCATGTCTGAACCAATGCAACACCTTTTGATAGGCGAAAGCCACCAGATCACTTGGGGACTTGGTCACGTCTAAACCAGTCACGCCTCTTGATCGGCCTAAGGCCACAGAATCACTTGGGGGCTTTGGTCGAACCCGAACCATCGCTACGCCTCTTGATCGGCATAATGCCACTGCATCATTTGGGGACCTGGCTGACTTGAACCATAGCTACGCCTATTGGGGGCTTGGTCGTGTCCGACCATGGTAATGCCATTTGATGACCTCAATTGCCTCTTTTTTGCCAATTGTTTTATCATTGCCTTTGAAATTTTGTTTCATTTAGACATATATTTCTTTTGTTGCGTTTTGAAAACCGACAAATTCTTAAACCGGTTCGACTGTCAAGTACAAATTGACGTAACACGATTAAATCATAATCCGGAGACTATCAGCCCGGTCTGGTTTTTGACTATAAATCGCCAGCATATATTTGGATTGCGCCATTGGAATCATGCGCTCATAAATCATTGGATTATATTATTCAAATCTTCAAAATAGCCAACATGGCTGGATTTTATTATGGTTATCAACAACCAGTATTATGATTAAGATTTTCAAAGTCGCTTTAGTGCAATGGCTATTATATTATCAAGGGATATGATTTATTTTACAATTGAAGGAATAGTCCCAAGTCGTTGCAGGCTTACGACCCGGCACTTGGGGGCTACATTATTCAACTGAAGATTATATCAAATATGCAAGTCTCATGTCGCTGCAAGCATGCACCATGATACTTGGTGGCTAATGCAAAGTCATTTTTATTAGTCTTATTGAAGACCCGACTCATCACATCATAATAAGCCGGCCCTTGGGGGCTACCAATTGCTCCTGTCAAACATTCGAGTATATATCAAGTCCCGGTTCAGTATTATCTTACTAAACCGGCCCTTGGGGGCTACACATCACTGCTCAAGTCTACATGATTATATTTACAAAGTCCCTGCTCATTATTGCATAATGACCCGGCCCTTGGGGGCTACACTGATTGAAGTTTTTATAAGCCCCAGGTTGCTGCAAGCATGACAACCCGACACTTGGGGGCTACATAATATGGAGTGTTCAGTTTTTACTAGTGACTGGGATGAACAACATGGATTTCTTCAAAAGTGGCAGTATTTATATTGAAGCAAGTCTTAAACCATCACTTTGTTCTGCTCAAGACTTGGGGGCTACAGGTAATATGCATATAAGGAGAAATATTTTCAAAATTCTCAGTCTTGAGCAAACCAGATTGACCCGGTGTCTGCTACAATCATAACCCGGCGTCATCAACAATCATGAACCGGCGTTGGCAACAATCATAACCCGGAATTATCAATTTTTATAACCCAGCAGTTTTAGCAATGATAAACCGGCAAGTTCTACATCTTCAAACCGGATGAATATCAGATGAGTATTTCAAGACCAAAATTTCTTAAACCGGCATTTTGGAAGCCGACTCAAGTGGATTATTCTTCACAATATTTTTCTATGAGAAACCAACGTCAGCAATTTAAAGTATGAAGCTAGTTATTGATCCGGATTTTCTAGAAGGAGGAAATGACAAGGACTTAAGGATGATCAGGAGCCGGTCTACAAGAATTCTTAACCCGGAGCACAACCTGTCAAGTTTGTTCTTGTGTTTATTTTACATGATCAGTTTAACATGGATAAATCCAAATTAAACTGGGGGCTAATGTCGGGGATATAACCCATGGCGTAAACCGGCCGGAAGTATAACCTGGCCAGACTGGATGACTCACTGGTAACCCGCTCGGAGCTTGGCAGTTCACGGGCTACCCGCCCGGTCTTGGCAGTTCATTAGTAACCCGGCAGGCGGATCAGATGGATGACGAGGCCCATGGCCCAGAAGGCCGGTTCATGTTTAATGGTGGGCCGGTTTATGAGGAAAGCACAAGGAATATTCCCTTACAAAGGAAGCAAGACTAGACACAAAGAGAGACAAGCTACAAGCAAGAAGAAATGATCGCTAGGGCTAGACACGAAGAGCCGGTTTACGGCGACTCCCCCATGAGCGTAATGAGACCTAGCCTCAAACAACATGTAGGGTTATTATCGGATGATGTTTCCCGGGGCCCGAAGCTGTCTAAACCCTTGTCTTGTGCGTTGATCTGCCCTGCGTCTCTCATCCCAATCAACCCCTCTCAAGCTACCACATAGATGCGCTGGCCTCGCGACTAAGTCCTAACACTAAGGACATCTGCCGTGACAAAACCACGACACCCGGTCCACGTGGCATCATTTTAGTGAAAGGAAATATCATGCAATCTCTGCACGCCGAAGAGAGCGCGGCTGCCTTGGCAGCCGCACACTAAAGGCGCCCGGACCAGCGAAAGCATCCAATAGGTCGTCAAGACCTCAGACACAACTAATCAAGTCCGGCGCCGCTATGTATACCGAATAAATGGTCACACCCCTATTTGTCAATACAAGGGGCTCAATGCGCGCAGACAAGTGGCAATTTCTTCTCATCTTGAATTATACATGGTTTCTTTAAAAACTATCCTTTTTGCACTACAACTTCTTCACCTAAATTCCTCTCTTTTACAGACGATCATCGTGCTACACCCGTCCAGGATACGGCACAACGGAGACACAGGCGCAGACGTGCAGCAGGGACCCGCCCCAAGGATTCTTTTTAGATTAAGACCCTGCGTAAACCTTTTTTACTGTCTCTTGTTGATACATATCCACCATTGAGAAGGATGCTGACGTCTTGGCATGTGGCCACGCCAGAACAATGCACGTACCTGGACACAAGGGGCTTCTTACAAAGGCCATTATTTAGGCCCGGTTTATACCACAAAGACCGAATACCTCAGGGAGTGTTCGGCGTCGCGAGTTTGGCCCTATATGCATCAGCTCCGAATCATTGTCTTTGATCAAATGTTGGGTTTGCCCGGCTCCTGTGTTTTGGTGCCTTACGTTCCGCTTTACCGGCTAAGGTAGCACCAAGAGAACTACTGCGATTGTGCCCTGGTTCATCCGGATGAGCACCTCAGTAGAGAAAGCCGAAAACTGACTGTCATGATATAGCGTGAGACTAGTCAACCACTCGATGACCTGTTGGAATGTTAGAATTCCTCCGCCTTAACGAAGGGCCCTTTTCCGGCCAGGCATGTACGCACCCCGGGATCGGGAGAGTGCGGAGCCACCAGGGGCTATCTAGTAGCCCCACTGTCAAACTCCTATGGCTAAGTGAAAGTGTTAAAGCATTATAGTCCGGTTGCCTCGCTCGCTCCGCTATCACCTCCTTAATAGGACCAAGACGTTGGGTTAAGTGTGAACGCGTGTTTTTTGCGAGCACCTCCACATTATATGCGTGGGGGTCGAAGCCGACAGCTGCAATCTTTCAGGTTATACACATGTATACATAAACGGCCGCCCAGGAGGCATCATATTACTTTCAGGCAAAAGTATAAAAATAGCCTTATAAAATTTTATAAAAGCATTTAGCTTACAATGAGATTACATATCACTCAAATATAATATTTTTTGAGCACTGGGTCTCTATCAAACGAGCACCCTCAAGAACTTCTTCAAAGTAGTGCTCAGCAGCCATTCGACCTATGGCCGAATCCCGCGCTGCAACAGTGGTAGCATCCATCTCCGCCCAGTATGCTTTAACATGGGCAAAGGCCATCCGTGAGCCCTCTATGCACGCCAACCTCTTCACCACATTAATGCGTGGCACCACGTCAAGGAGCTGTTGCACCAAGCTGAAATAGCTGTTCGGTTTTGGCCTTCCCGGCGATAGCTGATCCACAATAGACCTCATGGCGAGTCCATACAACCTATTCAGTTCGTCCCATTCGGCTAATTGGTCAGTCAATGAAAGCGGACGCTCGGGAGAATGGAATTGTGTCCAAAACAGCTGGTCCACTTCACGGTCCGTCTGACCCTGGAAGTACTTGGCCGCATCGGCAGCGCTCGCCGCCAAATCCATATTCGCATCCTCCGAACTCCACAGCCGATCCAGAGAGGTATACCGTGGATCTCCGAACTTCCTCCGCAACATAAAGGATTTCCTAGCTACAATATCCCCGGCTTCCCGCAGCTCCTCCTTCTTCGCCCTCATAGCAGAGCGGATGTCTTTTCTCGTCGCAGCAGCCTTCTCAAGGTCCGACGCCTTCACTAAGTTTTCCTTTTCAAGAACCCGGCAACGGTCGGCGGCAGCTTTTAATTCTATGGCCATCTTGGCCATCTTATCTCGGCTCTTGCCATGCGTGGCCTTCTCAGTTTTCAACTCTTCGGCCGCCTTCAAAGCAGCCGCATTACTAAACCTTGCTTGTTCCTTGGCTCGGGCAAGTTCTGCCTGCAAGGCTTCAACAGTGGCAGCTCCATCTGCAGTCACAACATATTAAAGATATTGGCATCATGCTGCTCTTACTATGTGGCGTTTACCAGATAATGACACTTACCCTGTGCCTCGTCAAGCATTTGGTTAACAAGCTCGATGTCAGCGTCTGCCACATCCAACTTCCGTTTTAAATGGGCAAACTTGCTAGTCCAGCTAGCCACCGGAGCTTCCATCACCTGCACATAGAGGCAGTATGGTTATTACCTGGGAATATGATCCTCTGTTCGTCGTTGTTTCCGATGACAACCAGAGTCTCAGGGGCTACTATCTAAACAGGGCACGCCTAGCATGTGCAGGACTATCATACATTATTTTACGTACCTCAAAGCCTGTCAGTAGACTCATAAAAGCTTCATGCAATCCGCTTTCGGCGGACGAGATTCTCTCCATCACCGTATTCATCAGCATACGGTGTTCATCTGAGATGGCCGCTCGCCCTACCAACCCCCTCAGAACATCCGATCGCACACCAGACGGTGCCGGACCCTTTTGTCTGCTCCCTTAGGGAGCCGGACACTGGGAGCTTCGGGGGTCAATGGGATTATCTTCTGGCCTCACCGGACTCGGAGAGGCCCTCCGCGAGGACACTTCGGCTTCACCTGCTTCCGGAGCGGAGGAGTCCGGAGGAGGCATTTCGCTCTCCATCATCTCTGGAAGAAGATCCCCCGAAGACGAGCTCATTTGAGAGGGGCTAAGGCCCGAACTGCAAAAATAAATGTGGTTGTTATTTTCTCAGAATAAAAAGAGAGCATACCTGTACTATTAAAGTATTTCGGGTCACTTACGACTCGCTGGAGAATTGATCCCCCCGCGGACTTTGTGCGGAAAAAGCACCCCCCAAGGTAGGACCCTCTGTGGGATACTTCTTCTCCTATTTGGAAGCTTCGGCTTCCGAATCCCCGGGCGCAGTCCTTTTCCTCCTCCGGTCGTCTTCCTTCATGGAGACGCTCGCTCCCTCGGTTAGGGTGGGCAGCGTTGGGGGCCCGTGTCCGCCCATATTATCCTCCCCAGTATCTTCCTTCAAGGGCTCCGGGCAAGGTGCGACCTGGAGCATCTTTTCCAATACCGGATTGTCCAAACCCTCAGGGAGGGGGGCCGAACACCGAATCAACTTCGCCTTTGTTATCCAGTCCTGGTCAAAAAAGCGAACTCTCAGAAATAACTTCGTAACAAATGAGAGATGGTATGTTCGGCCACAAGATTCCTTACCTGTTCGGCGGCGCGGTTACTGCTCAGGCCCACGTCCTCGGTGATTTCCGGACACTCTACCTGAGGTCCGAAGAATGACTTGTACATCTCCTCGTGCGTCAGGCCGAGGAAATTTTGAATGATGCGCGGTCCCTCGGGATTGAACTCCCACAAGCGAAGGGGCCGGCGTTTGCAAGGCTGGACTTGACGGACCAGCATAACTTGTATTACCGCAACCAAACTAAAATCTCCGTTAAAGAGATCTCGAATGCGGCTTTACAGTATAGGCACGTCCTTGGCTGGACCCTAGCTCAGACCTCTGCTGATCCATGACATCAGTTGTGGTGGAGGGCCCGAGCGGAAAACAGGGGCGGCCGCCCACTTGGCACTTCTAGGAGCCGTGATGTAGAACCACTCCTGTTGCCACAATTCAGACACCTCTAGAATGGAACCTTTGGGCCATGGAGCTCCCGTCATCTTGTGTATTGAGGCACCTCCACACGCTGCATGTTGCCCCTCGATCATCTTCGGCTTTACTTCAGAGGTCTTGAGCCACAGGCCAAAGTGAGGGGTAACCTGGAGGAAGGCCTCACACACGACAATAAATGTCGTGATATGAAGAAAGGAGTCCAGAGCTAGATTATGGAAATCTAGCCTATAATAAAACATCAAACCCCCGACGAAAGGATCCAGAGCAAGGCCTAGACCTCGGAGGAAGTGGGAGACGAACACGACGTTCTCATTGGGTTCGGGGGAGGGGGCGGCCTGCCCTCAGGCGGGCAGCCGATGCACAACCTCGGCGGTCAGATATCTGGCCTCCCTCAACTTTTTGATGTCTTCTTCCGTGACGGAGGAAGACACCCATCGGCCTTGAAGGCTAGATCCGGACATGATTGAAGGTTCGGAGCACCTGACCTGAACCTTGGGTGTTTGAGCTCGAGGTGGGGCAAGGATTCGATTGAGCACGGAAGGGAAAAAAGTAAGAGCCTTGTCCCTTTATAAAGAGGGTGAATATCAAGCGTCCTCTCCGTGGCCGTTTGGACTTGCCTATAGTCTAGGAGTCCTAGAAGCGGTTGGGTTACCCACGCCCGTATTGATGAGAATCCCGGAATAAGGGGACACGATCTCTGCTTTAACAAGACGTGCCAAGGAAACCGCCTCGCATGACGCACTGAGGTGGGATAATAGAACGATTCGAATAAAGGCTTGGTCGTGGTGCTATGTCGCACTACGGAATACGTCAGCGGATTAGATCTGTGTAAATATTATTCTCTCTATGGCCATATGTGGAAACTTATTTTGCAGAGCCGGACACTATCTTTGTGTTCAGAATCTTCTATGAAGTACTTGGAGGAGGAACCCGCCTTGCAATGCCGAAGACAATCTGCGGGTCGGACTCGTCGTCATTGAAGCCTGGTTCAGGGGCTACTGAGGGAGTCCTGGATTAGGGGGTGTCCGGATGGCCGGACTATACCTTCAGCCGGACTCCTAGACTATGAAGATACAAGATTGAAGACTTCATCCCGTGTCCGGAAGGGACTTTCCTTGGCGTGGAAGGCAAGCTTGGCGATACGGATATGTAGATCTCCTACCATTGTAACCGACTTTGTGTAACCCTAACCCTCTCCGGTGTCTATATAAACCGGAGGGTTTTAGTCCGTAGGACGACATACAGAACAACAATCATACCATAGGCTGGCTTCTAGGGTTTAGCCTCTCCGATCTCGTGGTAGATCTACTCTTGTACTACCCATATCATCAATATTAATCAAGCAGGACGTAGGGTTTTACCTCCATCGAGAGGGCCCGAACCTGGGTAAAACTTCGTGTCCCTTGCCTCCTATTACCATCCGGCCTAGACGCACAGTTCGGGACCCCCTACCCGAGATCCGCCGGTTTTGACACCGACACCAACGACTAGCCATCTCTCAGATTTGATAAACAGCCGAACAGAAGGTAATATTTTAAATTCACACAAGCGTTGCATAGCGCATATGAACAAAGTTTTCATACCACAAGATCACACGAGCAAGTTTATTCAAATATTACATCTTTCGCACACTCGTCCGCTACAAGACGGGCACCCTTCAGGACACCCTCGTAATACAACTCGGGGTGGCGATGCTCCTTGCCCTGCGGCGGCCCCTCCTTCACCAGCTTCTCGGCGTCCATCTTGGCCCAGTGCACCTTTGCGCAGGCAAAAGCCCGGCGTGCACCTTCGATGCAGACGGACCACTTGATGACTTCCAGCCATGGGCAGGCATCCACAAGCTGCCTTACCAGGCCGAAGTAGCTATTGGGAAGGGCCTTGCCAGGCCACGTCTAGACTATAAAGCCCTTCATGGCCTGTTCGGCTGCCTTGTGCAGCTCGACCAGTTGCTTTAGCTGGTCGCTCACAGGCATCAGGTGTCCGGTCCTAGTATACTGAGACCAGAACAGCTTCTCCGTCGAGCTTCCCTCCTCGGCCTGATAAAATGTTGCGACGTCTGACACGCTGCGGGGCAAATCTATGAATGCTCCTGGAGAGCTCCGGACTCGAGTAAGTAACAAGTAATTTCCTTTCACACGCTTGCTTTGCATATTGAATGCCTTACCCGCCGCTATCTTCTTTATCACCTCAATCTCCTGGAGGGCCTTTTGGGCTTCGGCCTTGGCATTCTTTGCGCTCTCGAGGGCCGCGGCAAGCTCAGACTCTCGCGTCTTCGAGTCAAGCTCCAAAGCCCCGTGCTTCGTCATAAGAGCCTGGAGCTCTTGCTGCACCTCGCCCACGCGTGCCTCTTGCCTTTCCCGCTCGGTGCGCTCCTTGGCCGCTTTGTCTTCGGCCTCGGGCAGCGCTTGCTTTAGGGTCGCCACCTCAGTCGTGGCCCCTGGCACATTCATGATGATCCTATCATTTCGCAACCACATTTTCTTTTATGTATACAGACAAGGTATTACTTACCTTTGTTCTCCTCGAGCTGCCTCTTGGCAAGGCCGAGCTCTTTCTCGGACCCCTCGAGGTCCTGCTTCAGTGCGGCGACCTCCGCAGTTAGTGCGGCAGAGGCCAGCAGCGAAGCCCGCATACGCATACAGACATACTTATATTAGACTCCTGCATATTTTATTTGATCCTCTATTCGGCTTTTCTTCGTGAACACCAAACAGAGCATTAGGGGCTACTGTCTATGTGGTAATATTTTCCTACATTTTAATACTTACCTCAAAGCCTGTTAGAAGGCTGGCACAGGCTTCAGTCAGTCTGCTCTTGGCGGACTGAACCTTCTTGATCACCGCACTCATAATAGTGCGCTGCTCGTCGTCGATGGAAGCGCCACGAAGCGCTCCCAGCAGGTTGTCCGGTGCCTCTGGATGGACAGAGGTCACCGGCACGGGCGTCTTACCCCTCTTGGAAGGGGGCCGCCTGCCCGAGCCCGGAACCACTGGAGGTTCCGGCGCGGTGTTCGGCTGAGAGTAGAACTTGGAGCCCCCGGGAGTCTCGCTCTCTTTGCTCCTGGAGTCCTGAAGGTCACCTTGAGGAGCCTCCAGGACTGTCTCCCCTCGGCTCGGTGCCCCTTGAGACAATACCTTGGCTTTGTCCGTAGGGTAAGGGGAGGTGGCGGTTGGAAGTGTATCACTATCCATGGCCGACGAGTCCAAGGAACCACCCGACAATGATACGTCGATACGGGCTTGGGGCGGACTACATAATTATATTCGACGTTAGGAGAAGCAGTACAACAAAGGTAAGCTATGAGTTACTCTGGTATCCGAATACTTACGACTTCGCCTGGGGCTTGGCCCTGAGCAGCCACTCGTCTTCGTCGTTGGTGGCGGTGGTGGAATAGTCTGGAAGGAGAGTCTGTCCCTTCTTGGACCCTTCGGCTTCCCCGGTTGGGGCGGCCTTCCTTTTCTTGTCTCCCCCGGCTGGAGGGGGAGCATCTTCATCTTCCTCCTCGTTGTCATGGGAGGAGTGCGTCGCGGAGTTATCGGACGATGAGTCCGACACCACCCGGCGCCGGGAACTCTTTCGAGTTCCCTTGGCCTTCTTGGTCTTATCTGGCACCTCATAAGGAGCCGGAGTCAACATATCCGTCAGGAGACCGTCCGCGGTGTCTTCGGGCAGGGGGGCCGAACAGTCAATCTACTCCGATGCCCCTACCCAGTCCTGTTAAAGGCATGGGAACTCAGACCCCGCACATGGTTAAGCTATGGGAAATAAATATCCTACCAGATGTACAGAACTTACTGGATTCGCAGGGCGCTTCGCGCTTAGCCCGCGGTCCTCGGTGAGGAAGGGAGGGACCTCGATGCCCTTGAACAGCACCCTCCAGACGTCCTTGTGCGTCGTGTCGAAGAGCTCGCTTAGAGTCTGGTGCCGGGCCGGGTCGAACTCCCATAAGTTAAAATCCTGTTGTTGACACGGGAGGATCCGGCGGAAGAGCATGACCTGGACTATGTTGACAAGCTTAAGTTTCTTGCTTGCCATGTTCCGGATACACTTTTGGAGTCCGTCCAGCTCCACTGATGAACCCCAGGACAGGCCCTTCTCCTTCCAGGAAGTGAGCCGCGTGGGGATTCTAGATCGAAACTCGGGGGCCGCCACCCAGTTGGTGTCGCGCGGCTCGGTGATGTAGAACCACGCCGATTGCCACCCCTTTATGGTCTCCACAAAGGAGCCCTCGAGCCATGTAACATTGGGCATCTTGCCCACCATGGCTCCGCCGCATTCCGCTTGTTGGCCGCCCACCACCTTCGGCTTGATATTGAAGGTCTTCAGCCATAGGCCGAAGTGGGGCCGGATGCGGAGGAAAGCCTCGCACACAATGATGAATGCCGAGATGTTGAGGATGAAGTTCGGGGCCAGATCATGAAAGTCCAGCCCATAGTAGAACATGAGGCCATGAACAAATGGATGGAGGGGAAACCCCAGTCCGCGGGCGAAGTGGTGAAGGAAGACCACCCTCTCATGAGGTTCTGGGGTAGGGATGACCTGCCCCACGGCTGGCAGCCGGTGCGTGATGTCCGCGGCTAAGTATCCGGCTCCGCGTAACTTTTTGATGTGCCCCTCCGTGACGGAGGAGGCCATCCACTTGCCTCCCGCTCCGGACATGTTTTGGAGAGAGTTGAGAAGGAGGATGCGGACTTGGGCGCTAGAGCTCGAGTGCGCGAGAATGGATGAGCAAGGAGGAAGAAGGTGTGGGTAGAAAAAGGTGCGATCTTATCCCTTTATAAAGGCGGACTAAACTATGCGCCCCCACTAGCCTGGTAAAACTCGCTTATCCCCCAAGCGCCGTAATTGATGGCGCGGTTGGGTTACCCACGTCCGTATTGATGAGAATCTCGTAATAAGGGGAACACGATCTCTGCTTCGACAAGACGTGTCAAGGAACTGCCTCGCGTTATGTGCGGGGCTGGTAAAGGAAAAACGGTTCGAATAATTACCGGATCATGGCATGATGTCATGCTGCCAAAACGTGTCAGCAGATTGGATTTATGGAAATATTATTCTCTCTACGGTGGTATGTGGAACTTATTTTGTAGGGTCGGACACTATCCTTGCATTCAAACTCTTCTGTGGTGTATTCGGAGGAGGAACCCGCCTTGCAATGCCGAAGACAACACTGCAAGCCGGACTCATCGTCATTGAAGCCTGGATCAGGGGCTACTGAGGGAGTCCTGGATTAGGGGGTCTCCGGACAGCCGGACTATATCCTTTGGCCGGACTGTTGGACTATGAAGATACATGATTGAAGACTTCGTCCCATGTCCGGATGGGACTCTACTTGGCGTGGAAGGCAAGCTAGGCAATACGGATATGTATATCTCCTCCTTTGTAACCGACCTTGTGTAACCCTAGCCCCCTCCGGTGTCTATATAAACCGGAGGGTTTTAGTCCGTAGGACAACATACAATCATACCATAGGCTAGCTTCTAGGGTTTAGCCTCTCCGATCTCGTGGTAGATCAACTCTTGTAATACCCATATTATCAAGTATAATCAAGCAGGACGTAGGGTTTTACCTCCATCAAGAGGGCCCGAACCTGGGTAAAACATCGTGTCCCCTGCTTCTTGTTACCATCTGCCTTAGACGCACAGTTCGGGACCCCCTACCCGAGATCCGCCGGTTCTGACAACCATGTTCATTGAATCCGATTCAACTAAAGTTGGAGAAGCTGACACACACCAGCCACCTGTGTGCGAAGCATGTCAGTAGAACCAGTCTCGCGTAAGCGTACGCGTAATGTCGGCCGGGGCCGCTTCATCCAAAAATACCACTGAATCAAGAATCAACTAGTGACGGCAAGCAATATGTATATACCCACGCCCACAACTCCTTTGTGCTCTACTTGTGCATATAACATCTACGCATAAACCTGGCTCAGATGCCACTGCTGGGAAATGTAGTAATATCAAAGAGAAATCCTACGCACACGTAAGATCATGGTGATGCATAGCAACAAGAGGGGAAGAGTGTTGTCCACGTACCGTCATACACTGTAAGCGAAAGCGTTATGACAACGCGGTTGATGTAGTCGTACGTCTTCACGATCGACCGATCCTAGTACCGAAGGTACGGCACCTCCACGATCTGCACACGTTCGGCTCGGTGACGTCCCACGAACTCACCATCCAGCAGAGTGTCGAGGGATAGCTTCGTCAGCACGACGGCGTGATGATGGTGATGATGATTCTACTGGAACAGGGCTTCGCATAAGCACCGCTACGATATGACCGAGGTGGATTATGGTGGAGGGGGGCACCGCACACGGCTAAAAGATCAATGATTAACTTGTGTGTCTATGGGGTGCCCCCTTCCCCCGTATATAAAGGAGTGGAGGAGGGGAGGGGCTGGCCCTCTCTATGGCGTGCCCTAGGGGAGTCCTACTCCCACTTGGAGTAGGATTCCCCCCTTCCCTAGTTGGAGTAGGAAAGGAAGGGAAGGAGGAGTAGGAGAGAAGGAAAGGGGGGCCACCCCTTCCAAACCTATTCCAATTCGGCCTCCTACCCAAGGGGGGAGCACCAGCCCCTTGTGGGCTGGTCTGCTTCCTTCTTATGGCCCATAAGGCCCATAACTTCTCCCGGGGAGTTCCGGTAACCTCCCGGTACTCCGAAAAAATGGCCGAACCACCCAAAACCATTCCGATGTCCAAACATAGGCTTCCAATATATCGATCTTTATGTCTCGACCATTTCGAGACTCCTAGTCATGCCCATGATCACATCTGGGACTCCGGACAACCTTCGGTTCATCAAAACACATAAACTCATAATACCGATCGTCACCGAACGTTAAGCGTGCGGACCCTACAGGTTCGAGAACTATGTAGACATGACCGAGACTCACTTCCGGTCAATAACCAATAGTGGAACCTGGATGCTCATATTGGTTCCTACATATTCTACGAAGATCTTTATCGGTCAAACCGCATAACAACATACGTTGTTCCCTTTGTCATCAGTATGTTACTTGCTCGAGATTCGATCGTCAGTATCTCAATACCTAGTTCAATCTCGTTACCAGCAAGTCTCTTTACTCGTTCCGTAATGCATCATCCCGCAACTAACTCATTAGTTACAATGCTTGCAAGGCTTATGGTGATGTGCATTACCGAGAGGCCCCAAAGATACCTCTCGGATACTCGGAGTGACAAATCCTAATCTCGATCTATGCCAACTCAACAAACACCATTGGAGACACCTGTAGAGCACCTTTATAATCACCCAGTTACGTTGTGACGTTTGGTAGCACACAAAGTGTTCCTCCGGTATTCGGGAGTTGCATGATCTCATAGTCATAGAAACATGTATAAGTTATGGAGAAAGCAATAGCAACAAACTAAACAATCATTGTGCTAAGCTAACGGATGGGTCAAGTCAATCACATCATTCTCTAATGATGTGATCCCGTTATTCAAATGACAACTCATGTCTATGGTTAGGAAACAGAACCATCATTGATTCAACGAGCTAGTCAAGTAGAGGCAAACTAGTGACACTCTGTTTGACTATGTATTCACACATGTACTAAGTTTGCGGTTAATACAATTCTAGCATTAATAATAAACATTTATCATAGTACAAGAAAACATATAATAACTTTATTATTGCCTCTAGGGCATATTTCCTTCAGTAGCTCCATATCCTCTCAATTAGAAAAATATTGTCAAATTGCAGCTACTAACCTTGCAGGCATCTGCACTTAACCGGATGCATCGGTACTTGCCAAGAAGCAAGTACAAATTTACATATATGATGTCAATGCACAGAAAGAGAGTATGACTCAAACCGAGATCTGCTATGAGGTGCTCCAAACCCCGGTCGGAGTCTGGTTTGACACTCGGGGTCGACATCCCTTGGTATCCGGGTGGATGACCTTACGGAGCACCGAATGCTAGCTATATGGCTATAAATAAAAGCACTGCATGGGAGGTAACCCGAAAGTCCATAAGTGTCTTTCTTAGTTTTGTGTCTCCAGTCTAGTTGCATTCATGTTGCACTATCACTTTTGTTTTATTTTGAGCAGTTGCTATCTGAGTTGGGTTCATATAGTTATCATTGGTAAAAATTCTAGCATATCGGTAGCATGTTTTTGCTGCATACCTCCTCTTACATTTCTTGCAATTTTGCCATGTGCCTAACGTGAGGAGGGAGCACAAAAAGTCGCATGCAGTTCTACAGCTCCAGGAGAAAAGACAGTGTTCCATAGCATGAAATTTTTTGTTAATAGCATGAATTTTTATTATTGAGAGCAGGTCATTTTTTGGTTAAGAGCATGGCATCTTTATTATTGTGAGCATGGCATTTTTATTTATAAAGATTAAGGCAAAATTTAAAAAATTCACGAATTGATCAGATAGCATATTTACATTTTTTGTTTTCTTTTCATCATGGTATATTGTAAGAAATGGCATTTTACCCCCCCCCCTCCTTTAGATATGGATGGTCACGTGGCATTTTTTTCAAAGTTTCTGTTCTTTTTCAATAATGCAACAGTGGCATGGCAATGTCTAGGTTTTTTTTCTTCTAAATTTTGGCATGTGAAATTGTTTTTCAATTTTTCTGTAATTTGTTTGTTTTTCGCGGGTGTACAACACCCGGTCAATTGTGAACATGACTACATTTTTTTCTACATTGTGTTTTTTTGTGGTGTTTAGATTTTTTAAAATCAGGTTTAAAATACTTGATTTCAAAGCTTTGCAGTGTGTGAGGGGTTTCTCCATAGACATCAGCGAGATATTTCGGTCCATTTCTATTAATTTCACTCTTAGTCACGTAAAACTATTTGATCTCCCGGAAATCTGAAATTGAAGTCTGAAACTATGCATAGATATTAGTTAAACCATATCAATATTTTTATTTTAGGTAGAATTTTTTTTGTTTAATTTTGTCAGTGTCGGAGGCCAACTAAATTTTTGTTTTCAAAGTTTTTATTATTTATATTTTTTTCACTTATGGCATTTAAGTGAATACTTAGATATTGATCGGAAAAGTTTAGAAGTAACAACGATTTTTGGCGTTTTCACTCGCATGAATATGCTATTATATATTTCGTATGATAAAAATAACATGTCTATTCACTACCAAATTGACTACATACTCAAAAAAATTATGGAATGGACTTGTGAAAGTGCATTATATCGACTAGAGGGGGGGTGAATAGGTGATTTTTATGAAAGTCTTCAAAACGTGAGAGTTATGAAGAGAAACAGCGAAGATTATGCCTATTACTATGCAGCGAAAGTTAGATTACACTAGGCCAACCATGGTCATGTATTCAATAGAGTGAAAGCTCAATGACAAACAGCTTCAGTGTAATAAGGATCAGGTAGGAAGAAGTTATGAAACCAAACAGATCATACATTCACGTTGTGAAGACAAAAGATAAAGCAAGCATGCAATGGCTTCACAATGAGTAATAGTAAGAAAAGGAAGTGAAGATGAAACTAGTGACTCGTTGAAGACAATGATATGTTGGACCAGTTCCAGTTGCTGTGACAACTGTACGTCTGGTTGGAGCGGCTATGTATTTAAACCTTAGGACACACAGTCCCGGACACCCAGTCCTGGACACACAGTTCAGGACACCAAGTCCTCACCGTATTCTCCTTGAGCTAAGGTCACTTAGTCCTCGCCCAATCACTCTGGTAAGTCTTCAAGGTAGACTCACAAACCTTCACAGACTTCGTTCACTGGCAATCCACAATGTCTCTTGGATGCTCTGAACGCGACGCCTAACCGTCTGGAGGATTCACAGTCCTCAAGTGTAATAAGTCTTCAGATCACACAGACACGAAGACTTAAGTGATGCCCAATTTACTCTGGCTTTGGGTGGTTAGGGCTTTTCTCCTCACTAGGAATTTTTCTCTCAAAGGCTTCGAGGTGGGTTGCTCTCAAACGACAAAAGCCGTGCACTGAAATCTGAGCAGCCAACCGTTTATGGTTGTGGGGGGGGGGCTATTTATAGCCACTTGGCAACCCGACCTGATTTGTCCGAAATGACCCTGGGTCACTAAGGAACTGACACGTGTCTCAACGGTCAGATTTCGAACTCTCATGGCAACTTTACTTGGGCTACAAGCAAAGCTGACTTGTCCGGCTCTGGGCAAGATTCGCTCTCATTGTCTTCACACGAAGACATAGGTTTTTGATTTAGGCATCACTTCAGTCATTCTGACTGGTTCTCCTGGACCCCACTTAATAGTACGGTGGTTCCTATGACTCAACACAAAAGAAAAAGAACTACGAAAGATCTAAGTCTTCAATCTCCATATGCTTCATAACGTGTCTTCTTTTGTCATAGTTTTCAAAGTGAATATCTTCATGTACCACCTTTGTCTTCAATGTCTTCATACATTTTTAGGGGTCATCTCTGGTAGTAAAACCGAATCAATGAGGGACTTCTACATGTGTTTTCCTGCAATTCTCACAAACACATTAGTCCCTCAACTAGGTTTGTCGTCAATACTCCAAAACCAACTAGGGGTGGCACTAGATGCACTTACAATCTCCCCCTTTTTGGTGATTGGTGACAAACTAGTTGAAGTTTTCAACGGGGAATATAAAGTGTGAAGTTTGTAAAGGATAGGGAATTGTCTTCATAAGTTGCAAGGGCTCCCCCTGAAGATGTGCATATAAGTTAATTTGCTTTTGGAATGCAAATGCACATGGCAGGTTGTACTTGTGGAGATCCACTTCAGCTTATGATGACAATCCACTATGCATGTGAAAGTATATGAAGATAATGACATGCATAATGGAAAATGGACGTCTGCAGGATGAGATAAGTGCGGAATTCATCGTCGCACATGCGGAATTTATCTTCGCAAATAGAGTGGCAAACAAGTAGCAGACGACCATCGAGTTTTAGTGTTTACAACTCAAAGAACCAAATGAAGCAAAAGCAAGAGTTGTAAACACGAAGCAAGATATAACGAAACATAAGGCACCCGCCCATATTGACCCGCTTGAAGACTATAGAACATCATATGCTTCTCCCCCTTTTGTCAGTAATGACCAAAAAGGTTTCAAGATATAGAGTTTTCTACGCGTTCCTAGGCACAGCAGGGTCGGTGGAGTTGTTTGGCGGTGCAGAGCTTGGAGGTGCTGAAGCAGGTGGTGGTGAAATAGCATCGCCGTCTTCATCAATGATCCTTGCAGTAACTGTGGCAGCAGATGAAGAAAACTCAGAGTCTTCAAGTGATGGTGTGTTGCACATCACAGCCCTTCTAGGAGGTGTGGTGTCAAACTTGAAGCGCTCTGTGAAGCCATCCACTTCAAGTTCAGCTTCAGTGCATATCATTGAGAGCCCTTTCCACGTACGACGGCAAGTCTCATGTGTAACGAAGGCATTCTTGGAGGCAAGGTTTCGAAGACGATTGACATCCACCAAGAGGCTCTTCATCTGACGCTTTAGCCAGTCGTGATGCCTATCTTGCTTTTGGTGAAGGGCCACAAGAAGCTCTCGGTCAGTGAGGACATGAGCACGCTTCTTGGGTCTTGGAGCATTTGTGCTGTCTGTGGCTTCAGTAGATGCTGGTGCACGTGTAGTGCCAGCCAACGGATATACCCTGGATATGGCTTCAACACCTTCAACATTCTGCATGAAGCTCTGGTGTTCTGCATTCTGAAGACTTATCGGTTGCTTGTGTGGCTCAGGATATATTGCTTCAGCAGAGGTATCCACATCTGGCAGGAAGATCCGATGGTTTCGGGCTGAGGGCTGATACGAGATCGTAGAGTGCAGTTTGATCAGCCTCATCACCCAAGGGGCATAGAACTTCAAACCAAATAATTCCGAGCCTGACGCTGCAAGTTGGCGTATGAAGAGATCCTATGCGTTGAAGCATTTGCCATGCAGGATATAGAATATGAGTGTCTTCATTGCACCCTCAATCTTTGCATTTGGAGAGTGCCCCTTAATGGGCCAGAGAGTCCGCCGGATGATGTGATATATGGTCCTGGGCAGGTACTCTAGGTCTTCAACAAAGAACTCAGTAGGATAAGGTGCATCATGAGGCAAAGGCTTCATCATTGAGAGCATCTGACTCATATTGGGTTCAGGCCTCTGGAATATGCTCTCAATAGCTTCAGAATGTAGTTGACAGCCTTCCTCGAAGAATTCGCCTGGAGTGGGCAGGCCGATGAGCTCAATGATATCAAATGCATTGGCTTCATGATGAACATTTCCGGTCATCCACTCCAGGACCCAAGTCTTTGGATCTTTGTTGTATCCTTTAATGTGGAGGGTGGCATAAAACTAAAGTAGAAGCTCTTCATTCTAGTGCTCTTCATCTGTGATAAACGGCAGCAGACCCACTTGCTTGAAGCAATCCAAGGCTTCCTCAAGACATGGCAGACCAGCAATGGCTTCAACCTCAAGGCGCTTGTGCGGGAAGATGCGACCTTAGTTGTATAGGATGCTTGAGTAGTAGCTGCACTGAGGATAGCTCCAGAACCTATCTGATACAATCCTTTCCCTTGAATAGGGGTTCTTGGAGCTATTGAAAAATGTATTGTCTGCCTTGAAGCTATTAATATCAAAGGAGCCAGGTGCTGATGCAGGACCTGGGAACCTTGGCAGCCTTGGGACTGGCTTCTGAACATGAGGCATGTGCTCAACATGGTAATCAAATTGAGGACCTGCAGTAGACTCTGGAACAGAAGAGTCTGGCTCAGTAGCTTTGCTGTCTGCTGAAGCATTTGGTGGGGCGGGCTCCACATTGGCTTCAGTGTTTGTGGTGGCAGCCTCAACATTTTCTTCCTCTGCTTGTGTAGTTGGAGGGACAACCTCAGGCACGTTCTCCTGGAGAACCACATCTTGATGGAGCGGGGGAGTGGGTTCTAGTGGTGCTTCTTCATTGTCTTCGGCTGATGCAGCCGGAATTTCTTCAGTATGGACTTGAGGCCGTGGACCTTTGCGAAGCCTACAGAACGCAGACGACGCTTGTGGGGTCGGAGTGGGCTGGGCCTCAAAGTCTTCTTCCTCCTGAGGGCGATCCACCCATGACTCATCTTGTGCCATTGGCTTCAGAGGACGACCAATACTAATGAGTTCGCTTGTTTCAAGCTGAGGAAGGGCTGCATCATCTTGTACATTGTCTTGGTGACCAATGTCTTCAACAGCTATGGGGTCGGCTGCTGGAATATCTTTAGCTTCAGGAGCCTCTGTGGGAGCAGGCTCATGAACTGTCAGTCGTCTTTCTGCATTGGGGTGAATGACAGAGAGGGGTTCAACCATCAAGGGCTCTGTGGGAGCAGCCCGAGCTTTCTTGTTCTTGCGCTTCTTCTTGCTGGGAGTAGTGGGAGAGGCTTCAGAGCTCTTCCTTTTTCTTGCTTCAGCCTCTGCAGTTCTTTTCTTCTTTAGCTCTGAAGCTGTTGACCGGCTCTTTGGCTTCGAGCCAGTCATTGCAGTGGGGAAGACAATTTGAACCGCTTCTTGCCTAGGTGCCTCTGGTTCATTCACAGCAGGCTTCTTCTTCTTCTTCGCGGCCATCTTGGGGTCGATGCCAGGACGCCCAAGTGCCTTGCGCTTCTCGGCCTCATTGTAGGCCTGCACACATCGTTCTGCCAGAGACTTCATCCGCTCACGTGATCCCTGAGCTTCAGCACGCTTCTTCAGAAAATTTTCCTTGAGCTCATGCAGCATGGTTTTGAAGCTCTTCACTTCCTGCACGCTGAGCCTGGCCATGTGCTTCTTGAACTGAGCCTTTTCATGATCAATTTTCTGCTTCAGCTCAACAATGCGCTGAGCAATGGCCAATTCTGAAGCAATTGCGCCTTGGAAGGCGACACTGAGGCCAACGGGCAGCTGCAGATCTTCGAAGCTGATGTCTGGTGAGGCAAACCATTCATCGATGAAGTTGTGGATGATGGCGACATCGAAGAGAGGCACATTGTTGAAGATTTCAGCTTCTTCTTTGCTTTTGATAAGCTGCTCTAGAGCGTCATCTCCCAGATCTTCATCGCTTGATAGATCACTGGCTTTGCTGCGCAGAATGGCAGCAGCAGTGAGCTCTTTGCCTGTTTGTTGCTGGGGCTCCTTTTCCTTCTGGGGCTTGGAGACGCGGGATACATCTTCAGACTGCACACTAACTTCAGGAGGTGCAGTTTTCAATGGCTTCGCCCTTGAGATTTTTGAGGCAGGGGCCGGCTTTGAAGCTTTTGGTTTCTTCGTCTGCTTTGGCTTTGGCATAGCAGGAGCTTCATCAGACTCAGAGTCAGCTGGAGAGTCATTTACGGCAGTCCCTTGGACTAAGATGTGGGTGATCAGGCCCTCAAGATTGGCAAACGGACCGATGACATTGGGTTCGGTGTCGCGTGTGCCATCTGCCCTTGGTGCGGAGGGACCAGGGTTGAAGTCTAACCCAAATTTCTTCTTATTCAGCTTCGCTGACTATTGGGAAAACTAAAAGTTGCGCTTGAAGAGATTGTTGTCACAGCACCAGAGGAGTGACGATGGATGCGCATCATCAGGCTGTGGTCCTCGGACCATGCATGGGTAGAAGCCTTGAGCAATGGCTTCATCTCTGGTCCTGGGTACAAGGTTCTTGTATAAGATATCCCCACGTGGTCTCTTGATGGCACTCTTTTCAGCATACTCCTGAGTGACGAAGCGGTATTTGAACCACTGTTCTGCCCAATAGCGTCGAATCCATTGTATTCGGGTCTTGCGCTGCCCATAGCTCTCTTCTGGATCTGTTTTATACATTTCTGCCAAATCTTCAGGCAGATCTTTGGAAGTTCCCTCACGTCTCTGTTTGCCCCCCTTCCTTGCTGCTGCTTCTGAAGCCATAAACTTTAACTTGAAAGGCTTCAAAACTTTCAAAGGCTTCAAAGGCTTTCTTTTTCTGGACCAACAGGAACTGGCTTCAGGAGAGTTTATGTGATGCTGTAGGAATTCTGCAAATGAATGCAGACTATGAGAACCGAAGGATTCTCCCACGGACATGTACCTGTGACAGCATTAAGGTGCAAGGAAGGGGAAGAGGTCATATGCATTCTCAGAAGGTTTTGAAGATTAATCAGTTTAGAAGACATTGACCTCATCGTGCGAAGACATTCACTCATAGATAAGAAGTTGGTTCCAGACTTGTACGGATCCACAGATCAGTACAAGTGAGGAATCTAACTACTTTATGAAGCACAAGTGAATATACTAGGCATGTCACGAGATGCAGCGAGAGATCTAACTACTGTGAAGAGAAACTTCTTATGGTAGAAAGTGACAGAACCATGAGATCAAAGGGGCTGTAAAAAGAAGTTTTATTTACCACACTGGAACTGCTAGATGGAAGGGAGTTGATGCCGATCAGTTCAGTCCTCCGTGCCCTAACTTGGCGACGGAAAACACCTACGGCGACGGCGGAGAGGACGATGTGCGCGGTCGGCGTGAGGACGGCGTTGGAGAGGTTGCGGCAGCGAAGCGCTTCGTCTCCGGCGTCGTCGAGTGCTAGCGGTGGCGCTAGGGTTCGTGCGAGGGTGGAAGAAGGAGATAATGACCGCGGTAAGTGTGAATTTATAGGCTCAGGGGCGGCACTGTGCTATTACACAGGTGCCCCTGGCGGTTCGCATTTGAGGAACGCGTGGCCAGTTAGTGGAAGTTTGGGGTTTGTTCCACGTCCCACGCGCGCCTAAATTGTCGTGCGGTCGTTCCTGCTTCTCCGGATTTTATGTGGAGGAATGAGCATTAAAAACGGACTTTATGGTTGTCTCTATATCTTTAGCTGACAAGGACACAGTGAAGACATTCGACAGTTTCAATAGAATGCATACGACTTGGAGAGATAGAATTTGAGATAGAAAGCATAGAGAGATTAGAGTCCGATCACATTCACTTAGTTCAAAAGATTCAACCAAGAAGACATAGCTATAAGTGAATGCTGTAGAGGACAGAACACTAGAGTATATATCTATATAATCAACGTAGTGAAGATAATCATGAAGACATGTTGAGTTCGAAGCCAAACCAAATGTGAAGATATTGCAAGGTAACGCCATGAGTGAAACACTTCAAAATGGAATGTTTGGTGGTGGCGTTACCCACCGTATAGGAAGTATTAGACCCAGGCACGGCGCACAATTATCGTGGCGCTCCGAAGTCAAATTCCACATTAATGTATTCACACTTAGAATGTATGTCTTCATTGATTGAAGATATACTTTACTTTGTGTCTCGCACATCTAAGTCATCAATATGCATAAGTGTTAGGATGTGTGCCTGATCACAGGACATTTGAGGATTCCAAGATATTTAGCTCACACCGTAGCTTGCAAAACCTCTTCTCATCCAAGGGCTTGGTGAAGATATCTGCCAATTGCTCTTCAGTGTTGACGTGTATGATATCAATGTCTTCCTTCACAACATGATCTCTGAGAAAGTGATGACGAATTTCAATGTGCTTTGTCTTCGAGTGCTGAACTGGGTTGTTGGCAATCTTGATGGCGCTTTCGTTGTCGCAGTATAGTGGCACTTGCTTCAGATGAATGCCACAGTCCTTGAGTGTTTGCTTCATCCATAGAAGCTGAGCGCGGCAAGATCCAGCAGCAATGTATTCAGATTCAGCAGTGGAGAGAGATACACAGTTCTGCTTCTTTGAAGACCAACATACAAGTGATCGTCCCAGAAAGTGACATGTGCCTGATGTAGACTTGCGATCAACCTTGTCACCAGCATAATCATCATCGAAAATCCAACCAAATCTCTGAGCCCTTTGGATACCATAATCCTAGAGTTGGGGTGTGAGCCAAATATCGAAGAATTCGCTTCACAGCTAAGTGATGCGACTCCTTTGGTGCCGCTTGAAATCGAGCACACATGCAAACACTAAGCATGATATCTGGCCTAGATGCACATAAATAAAGCAAAGACCCAATCATGGAGCGGTATACCTTTTGATCGAACTCTTTACCATTGTCGTCAGGACCTAGATGATGTTTGGCTGGCATTGGTGTTGTGAAGCCTTTGCAGTCTTGCATGCCGAACTTCTTCAGGCAATCTTTGAGATACTTCTCTTGAGATATGAAGATGCCATTGCACTGTTGTCGTATTTGAAGACCAAGGAAAAAATTCAGCTCCCCCATCATGGACATCTGATATTGCTCTTGCATCATATATCCAAACTCTTCACTGTACTTCTGATTGGTGCAGCCGAAGATAATGTCATCCACATATATTTGGCACACAAACAGTTCACCATCTTATGTCTTCGTGAAAAGAGTGGGATCCAGGGAACTAGGTATGAAGCCTTTGCTCTTCAGGAAGTACTTGAGTGTGTCATACCAGGCCCTAGGGGCTTGTTTGAGGCCATACAGTGCCTTGTTGAGCTTGTATACCATGTCAGGATGTTTTGGATTTTCAAAGCCAGGCGGTTGTGCAACATATACTTCTTCTTCAATCTTGCCATTGAGAAAGGCACTTTTCACATCCATTTGATATAGAAGTATGTTATGATGATTTGCATAGGCCAGCAGTATGCGTATGGCTTCAAGCCTAGCCACAGGAGCAAATGTTTCATCGAAGTCAATGCCCTCCACTTGAGTATATCCTTGAGCAACGAGACGAGCTTTATTTCTGACAACTTGACCATGCTCATCTTGTTTGTTGCGGTATATCCATTTAGTGCCTATAATGTCGTGCTTCCGTGGATCAGGACGCTTAACCAGTTCCCATACATTATTCAGCTCAAACTGTTGAAGCTCTTCTTGCATAGCTTGAATCCATTCAGGTTCCATGAAGGCTTCTTCAACTTTCTTGGGTTCTGATATTGATACGAATGCAAAGTGCCCACAGAAATTTGTTAGCTGAGTTGCCCTTGAACGAGTGAGTGGACCAGGTGCATTGATGCTGTCAATTATTCTGTCAATTTGCACTTCATTGGCAACACGAGGGTGTACAGGGCGAAGACTTTGCTCTTGCTGATCTGTGTTGTAGTTGGGAGGAATGTCTTCAGGCTGAGCATTGTCTTCATGTTGATCAGGTGCTGAGATGATAAGTTCTTCTTCAGGATGAGCTTTAGAAGGTATAATCTCTCCAGTTCCCATAAGCTTGATTGATTCACTAGCTGGAACTTCATCTAGCACATTTGGCAGTTGCTCTCTTTGTGAACCATTTGTCTCATCAAACTGCACATCCACTGTTTCAACCACTTTGTAATGGAAGAGATTGAAGACTCTGTAGGAGTGTGAATCCTTTCCATAACCAAGCATAAAGCCCTCATGTGCTTTTGGTGCAAACTTTGAGGTGTGGTGTGGGTCTTTGATCCAGCACCTTGCTCCAAATACTCTGAAGTAACTGACATTTGGCTTCTTGCCAGTTAGGAGTTCATAAGATGTCTTGTTCAGAAGCTTGTGAAGATAAACACGATTGATTGTATGGCATGCAGTATCAATGGCTTCAATCCAGAATTTTCTTGGAGTCTTGTATTCATCTAGCATTGTTCTAGCCATCTCAATGAGTGTTCTGTTCTTGCGTTCGACGACGCCATTCTGCTGTGGCGTGTACGAAGCTGAGAATTCATGTGTGATGCCCAAGGTATCAAGATATGTATCGAGGCCAGTGTTCTTGAATTCAGTGCCATTGTCACTTCTGATGTGCTTTATCTTGGCGCCAAAATTGTTCATTGCTCGATTGGCGAAGCGTCTGAAGACATCCTGCACCTCAGTTTTGTAAAGGATTATGTGCACCCAAGTATATCTAGAGTAATCATCAACAATGACAAAGCCATAGAGGCAAGCAGAAGTAGTAAAACTTGAGTAGTGAGTGGGACCGAAAAGATCCATGTGGAGCAGTTCGAAGGGTTGTGTAGTAGTCATGATTGTCTTCGAAGGATGTTTTGCCCTTGTCATCTTCCCTACTTCACAGGCACCGCATAAGTGATCTTTCCTGAACTTGACGCCCTCGATGCCTATAACATGCTTCTTCTTCGCAAGGGCGTGGAGGTTCCTCATGCCAGCATGCCCAAGCCTTCGATGCCAAAGCCAGCATTCTGAAGCTTTTGCAAGAAGACATACTGCAAGTTGTGGCCCTGCTGAGAAATCTACCACGTACAAATCACCCTTTCGGTACCCTTCAAACACTAGAGACTTGTCAGATTCCATTAGTACTAGGCAACGATATTTTCCAAACATTACAATCATGTTCAAATCGCAAAGCATTGAGACAGACATTAAGTTGAAGCCAAGGGATTCAACAAGCATGACTTTATCCATGTGTTGATCCTTTGAGATTGCAACTCTACCTAGACCCAATACCTTACTTTTACTAGTGTCAGCAAATGTGATGTGGCTCTTGTCGGATGGACGTAAGGTTGAGTCCATAAGAAGGCTTCTTTTGCCAGTCATGTGAGTTGTACACCCACTGTCAATAATCCATTCTGAAGACTTTGAAGTCGCTGGTGTCGTACCCTACAATGCAGTTAGGGGGATAGGCTTCACGAAGAGAATTGTGAAGCAAAAACATTCGACGAACCAGTGGGTTATGAAAACTTAGATCCAGATTAGGACTAATAGGGAGAGTAGCATGTGATTCAGGAACGAAGTACATAATGATGCCATTCGGGCATTTTATCTTGCGCCCTACAAGATTTTTAAGGTCCCCAGCAATAGCATCAGAAGATTTTGTTTTTCTGCTGGAGACCTTTCCCTGCAAAAGAGAGTTAAGCTTTCTTAACCACCCACATCTTCAAGGGTGGCTTAGAAGCAATAAGTCTAAGTGCAGCATCTGAGAATTTTGGCTTTGAAGCCTTAGCAAACAGTCTAGCAGGTGGACAATAATACTCATAGGAATAAGCAGAATAATTTTTGGTCATATGAACATGACGATTCGAAGAACCGCTCTCATATTCATATGCCTGAGTATGGTTTCCCTGCAAAACATTTGCGTTAGTGTGACTCAGGTGAGTCCTCTGTTTGTATGAAGCCTTTGAACCATATGAAGCCTTTCGTCTGATGTTTGTCTTCTTCAAGTGAGGTGTCATGAAGACATTCACAGGAAGATTTTCCAGACACTTTTTCGGAACCCAGATCTTCTTCATAGGTGGTCCATTCCTGCAGTTAGTACCAATGTACCTGGCAAACACTTCACCATTCTGATTCTTAAACAGTTTATAGTTTGCATCAAAGGATTCATCAATGATAATGGGGTTAGCACAACTGAAGCCAGATAAATTGGATGGATCTGCTGAAAGTTCCTTTGCAGCAACCCATGTGGTTTTGGGGTACTACTCAGGTTTCCAGTAAGAGCCATCTGCATTTATTTTCCTCATGAACCCAACACCCTCTTTCCTAGGGTTTCGGTTCAGAATCTGCTTCTTGAGGACATCACATAATGTCTGATGTCCTTTAAGACTTTTGTACATCCCTGTTTCAAGCAATGTCTTCAACCTAGCATTCCATCAGCAATAGCAGTGGTATCCTCAGCTGAGGGGTTAGTTACCACATCAACAGTTGAAGATATTGGAACAGCAGTAGCAGTGGAACATTCAGCAACAGAAGTAGCATTATCACGCTCAATGCATCCTTCCTGAGCGGGACTGATCTGTTCGGCGCGAAGTGACTCATTTTCCTTTTGAAGATCTTCATGAGCCGCTCTCAATTTCTCAAGTTCTTGCTTCCTTTGAAGATAATCATAGGAAAGCTTTTCATGAGTTGTTGAGAGAGTATCAAGACGATCTTCAAGTTCCTGATACTTAACGTGAAGGTTTTTTATGTCTTCAATTAAGGATTCAGATCGAGTCATTTCAGCACCCAACAGATCATCGCTTCTGTCTAACAGTTTTTAAATATGTTCCATAGCTTTCTGTTGTTCAGTTGAAATTTTAGCAAGTGTTTTGTAGCTGGGTTTTGAATCACAGTCAGAGTCATCGTCACTAGATGTTTGATAGCGAGTAGTGCGTGTGTTTACCTTGGCACTGCGTGCCATGAAGCAGTAGGTAGGAGTGGAGTCGTTCTTGTCATTTGCGTCGGTGTCGGTAATGCAGTCATTGTCTTCAGTATTGAAGATGGACTTGGCGACGTATGCTGTAGCCAGACTCGCAACGCCAGAATCAGACTCCTCCTCAGAGTCCACCTCTGCCTCCTCAGATGCGGACTCCTCCTCTGAATCCATCTCCTTGCCAACAAATGCACGTGACTTGCTAGATGAGCTCTTCTTGTGTGATGAAGACTTTGAAGAAGACTTGGAAGAAGACTTTGAGTATTTCTTCTTCTTCTTGTCGTCGGAATCATATTCCTTGCTCTTCTTCTTCCTTCTGTTCTCATTGTCCCACTGTGGACACTCAGAGATGAAGTGTCCAGTTTTCTTGCACTTGTGACACGTTTTCTTCTTGTAGTCATGAGCAGAAGCTTCATCATTCCTTGAGCTTGATCGTGAAGATTTTCTGAAGCCTTTCTTCTTGGTGAATTTTTGGAACTTCTTCACTAGCATTGCAAGTTCTCTTCCAATGTCTTCAGGATCATCAGAACTGCAGTCAGATTCTTCTCCAGATGAGGAAACAGCTTTTGCCTTCAAGGCACGAGTTCGCCCATAGTTTGGACCGTAGATATCTCTTTTCTCAGAAAGCTGAAATTCATGTGTGTTGAGCCTCTCAAGTATGTCAGACGGATCGAGTGTCTTGCAATCAGGACGTTCTTGAATCATCAGGGCCAGAATGTCAAACGAACTATCAAGTGATCTCAGCAGTGTCTTGACGATTTCATGTTTGGTGATCTCAGTGGCGCCAAGGGCTTGAAGCTCATTTGTGATGTCAGTGAGCCGGTCAAATGTGTGCTGGACATTCTCATTGTCATTTCGCTTGAAGCGGTTGAAGAGGTTGCGAAGAACACTAATTCTTTGATCTCTCTGGGTTGAGACGCCTTCATTGACCTTGGAGAGGCAGTCCCAGACCAGCTTGGATGTCTTCAAAGCACTCACACGGCCATACTGTCCTTTTGTCAGATGACCACAGATGATATTTTTGGCAGTAGAGTCCAGTTGAGTGAACTTCTTGACATCAGCAGCAGTGACACCTTCTCCAGCCTTGGGAACGCCGTTCTCGATGACATACCATAGGTAGACGTCAATGGCTTCAAGATGCATGCGCATCTTATTCTTCTAGTAGGGATATTCAGTTCCATCGAAGACGGGGCACGCAGCGGAGACTTTGATTATCCCTGCAGTCGACATAGCTAAAACTCCAGGTGGTTAAACCGAATCACACAGAACAAGGGAGCACCTTGCTTTGATACCAATTGAAAGTGCATTATATCAACTAGAGGGGGGGTGAATAGGCGATTTTTATGAAAGTCTTCAAAACGTGAGAGTTATGAAGACAAACAGCGAAGATTATGCCTATTACTATGCAGCGGAAGTTAGATTACACTAGGCCAGCCATGGTCATGTATTCAATAGAGTGAAAGCTCAATGACAAACAACTTCAGTGTAATAAGGATCAGGTAGGAAGAAGTTATGAAACCAAACAGATCATACATTCACGTTGTGAAGACAAAAGATAAAGCAAGCGTGCAATGGCTTCACAATGAGTAATAGTAAGAAAAGGAAGTGAAGATGAAATCAGTGACTCGTTGAAGACAATGATATGTTGGACCAGTTCCAGTTGCTGTGACAACTGTATGTCTGGTTGGAGCGGCTAGGTATTTAAACCTTAGGACACACAGTCCCGGACACCCAGTCCTGAACACACAGTTCAAGACACCAAGTCCTCACCGTATTCTCCTTGAGCTAAGGTCACTTAGCCCTCGCCTAATCACTCTGGTAAGTCTTCAAGGTAGACTCCTAAACCTTCACAGACTTCGTTCACTGGCAATCCACAATGTCTCTTGGATGCTCTGAACGCGACGCCTAACCGTCTGGAGGATTCACAGTCCTCAAGTGTAATAAGTCTTCAGATCACACAGACACGAAGACTTAAGTGATGCCCAATTTACTCTGGCTTTGGGTGGTTAGGGCTTTTCTCCTCACTAGGAATTTTTCTCTCAAAGGCTTCGAGGTGGGTTGCTCTCAAACGACAAAAGCCGTGCACTGAAATCTGAGCAGCCAACCGTTTATGGTTGTGGGGGGGGCTATTTATAGCCACTTGGCAACCCGACCTGATTTGTCCGAAATGACCCTGGGTCACTAAGTTACTGACACGTGTCTCAACGGTCAGATTTCGGACTCTCATGGCAACTTTACTTGGGCTACAATCAAAGCTGACTTGTCCGGCTCTGGGCAAGATTCGCTCTCATTGTCTTCACTCGAAGACATAGGTTTTTGATTTAGGCATCACTTCAGTCATTCTGACTGGTTCTCCTGGACCCCACTTAACAGTATGGTGGTTCCTATGACTCAACACAAAAGAAAAAGAACTACGAAAGATCTAAGTCTTCAATCTCCATATGCTTCATAACGTGTCTTCTTTTGTTATAGTCTTCAAAGTGAATATCTTCATGTACCACCTTTGTCTTCAATGTCTTCATACATTTTTAGGGGTCATCTCTGGTAGTAAAACCGAATCAATGAGGGACTTCTACCTGTGTTTTCCTGCAATTCTCACAAACACATTAGTCCCTCAACTAGGTTTGTCGTCAATACTCCAAAACCAACTAGGGGTGGCACTAGATGCACTTACAACTTGGCATGCAGAAAATAGACATGGAAACATTAGCAGTATGCATGCCTTCGTCCGACCCGGGAAGCTTGGACCAAGGGTTTTGTATCAGCAACTAATCATAATTATTATATTTACCTATTATTATTATTATTATTATTATCATTATTATTAATGTTGTTATTATTATTTGTGCATCATCAGTATTGCGTAGGCAAAACTTTGCCTTCATACTGGGTTTTCTGCGTGTTTTTATTGATGGAGTCTGCCAGCGAAGCACCTCTTTCTTGTCCTTGGATTACTCACCTCCTCTTTTAAGGAAAAAAACAAGCCTTAGTCATGAGGCCCTTGCAGAGTATTTTGACTGTCCCTCTTGTTCGTAGAATACACTAAAACTTCGTTTGGATGTTTGCATTGGGAGCCTTGCCATTGCATGGGATTGAATACCAATATCACAGTATATTGGTATTGAGATTGAATGCCAATATTTTTGTTTGGATGTTTAGGTATTCAGAACACGTACTTGATACTGAGCTTGAATGCCAAATGTTGTTTGGATGGTCAAAGTTAGGAATTGAGTGGAGACATGTCGGCCGACCGCCGGAGATCAGGATGGCGGCGAGGCGAGAGGGTGGAGCTTAGGGTGGAGGTGGGCAGGATGGAGGCGGGGAAAGAGGGTGGCGTCGGGAGCTAGAGCTCGGGGTGGAGGCATGTTGGCCGCCGGATCTCGGGTGGAGGCGGGGCGGGAGGGTGGCACCAGCCACTGGAGCTCAGGTTGGAGGTGGGGCAGGATGGTCTATGTGTGTTGCTGTCGTTCCTGGGCACGGGCAGCCGCGCGGGCGAGACCTGTCATGAATGGGGATGGGAGGGATGACGTAGGTTTCCAGTATTGGGAGCTCCTAGTTGGTGCCTTTAGCGCCAACTAGGAGTTTCGGCGCCCACGTGGCCGTGCTCTTGGGCCTGCCTAAAACGGGGGCGGTTCCAAGAGGAAAAATAAGGGGGAAATGGCGCGCGCGGAGTAATTGAACGGTGTCCTGGTACGTTGCGCTAACCACTAGACCACCTAGGGGGGTCTGACAAGTTACATCTTTTCCTTTTTTATACTGTTTCTTCTTTGCTTTTTCCTCTTTTCATTTTCTGTTCTTTCCTTCCTTTTTTGATGATTTTTTTTAAATTCACGAACTCTTGTCAAATCGATGAAATTTGAAAAAGTTCACAAATTTGAAAAAAAGTTCATCGAATTTGTCAAAATTCCATTGATTTTGAAAAAAAAATCATTGAATTTGATAAAAGTTCATCGAATTTGAAAAAAAAGTTCATTGAATTTGAAAAAAGTTTGGAAAAAAGTCCATCAAATTTGAAAAAAGTCATCACATTTGAAAAAAGTTCATTGCTTTAGAAAAGAGTTCGTCTCTTTTTTTAAGAAATCATCAATTTTGAATAAAAACAAGAATTTTAAAAAAATTGCACAATGAGAAAAGATAAAAATTGGATTGGGTCGGGAGTTTTGGTTTTTCGTTCGTTTTCTTCTGTTGCTCTAAACCAGTTTGGGTTAGGAGGATCCCAGGCAGGAGGCCTGCGCCTCTTTCGATCTGTATCCCAGTTTGTGCTAGCCTTCTTAAGGAAAACTTGTTTAACTTGTCTGTACTCAGATATTATTGCTTCCGCTGACTCGTCTATGATCGAGCTCTTGTATTCGAGCCCTCGAGGCCCCTGGCTTGTAATATGATGCTTGTATGACTTATTTTATTTGTAGAGTTGTGTTGTGATATCTTCCCGTGAGTCCTTGATCTTGATCGTACACATTTGCGTGCATGATTAGTTTACGGTCAAATCGGGGGCGTCACAAGTTGGTATCAGAGCCGACTGCCTGTAGGAATCCCCCTTTCCAACTCCTTGGCCGAACTCGAGTCTAGTCATTGAAAAACTTTTACTAACATGGTTGTGCGGCTTACGGGCCCACGTCGCCCTCTGGGTGGTATTAGGATCTTTTACTCCTCGATCCTTACTCTAGGACTCTGAACTCTCTTCTATTCGGGTTAAATGAATTTTGCTAAAATCTAACATTAGGATCTCGTTATCACTTCTCCCGGAGAGCCCTTCATTACAGATGATCGACTGCTTTAACAGAAGATTCTGATAATACTCTCCGATGTTCTCCTGAAACTTTGTGCCATTGCTTTTGCAATTCCCTACCATCGAAAAATCCCTATGGATAAATACTTACACCCATCGTTCTTACTTTTATTTCCAGTTGGTCTTGTTATTACAAGATACCCCGAAATACTCGTCGTTGTTTCGATAATCCTTTGAGCTTACTGCCTTACTGTTCTTTGTCACCTGAATACCCCTACGGATAATTGTCGCACTTATCGAGTATCCGCTCATCCCCCAGTTTTTCATGTGTTTCACAATGGTCATCGAAATACTATTCGATCCTCCAAAAATCCTTAGTAGCTTATTGCTCTGCAATACTTGTCTGCTTGCATGATGGATGCTTTCCATATGTCTGGCAATATTCGTTAGTATCCTTAGGCGCCGTCATTTTGATCCCTTTGATTCAACATGAGTGAGAATGCACGCAATCATCAGTTGATCCTTTTAAATTATCTTTCCGGCTCAGACGTCATTTTAAACATGAGCTGGTTCTCAACAAATCCAATTGTCGTCGATTTGTACCCCTAAGGCTATTCAATTTATCCATCCCTAATCAGAACATTGCTTCTGATCCCTTGATTTGAAAATCATAATTCCTTTGCATTTGAGCTCTGGATTAGTCAGTTGTTTCCATAATCCAATGCCTTTGCATTGTTACTTCATCTGGTTGTGTGCCGATGCTCACGTCAGCTCTGTTATGGACCGGCAGATCCTTTAATGGATTTTATCCGACAACGTCCTTCATATTCAGTAACCTTGTGATCCTTCCGTCGGATACATAATGCCTTTGGTAAATGGTATCATCTACTTTCTCAACATTGCTCTACTTTTCGAGCTTGTGATATTTACTCTTGAAACTTGTGGTATATGTTTCTAAGAAGCCCTTATGGGTTGAGCATATGCCTTCTCTAAACTGTGTGAACTCGGAAGTTTTCATGAGTCATACTCATCTGGTATTTCACCAGGTAAAACTTTCAACACTAATGCCTTTATCAAAGCGAAAAGTGAATGGAAGGTTATACATTGAAGAAGTGGGAGTCGACCTCGAACCTTGCATTCATGCCCAGGGACACGATGTATAACTTATCATGGAAGCTGCTCGTAAAAATAATTACCCCTTGTTATAAGTTCATCTTGTATCCGTGGTTCGATCCTTTATGATCGTGGATTCCGACCATGTTCTCCTTTAACTACCATTTCTCGTGCAAGTTTAAGCACTTGTCTTCTGCAGAGCAATACCCCAGTCCAACCTCTACTTTGGTCCGTCATCGAGTATTACCCCTCTGGTATCTCGAGATTATCACGGAACTGCATAACTTCTTATGAGTTATTCTTCAAGTATTATTTCTCACTGATTCCAAAATTTTCCCCGGGTTCTGAGTTGTTAGACACTCAAGGACACCGATAGTGAATCGAGTCTGTACTCCGATTCAATAACTATAAGTAAGTTTTATTGCTTATGAGTTTAATAATCCTTCAAGTCATTCCTAGCCCGGTTGGCTATATCATTATCGTGCTAAATTTTAACTATGCTACCTGGTCCTTCTTCATGGAACACAACTTTCGACGCTGAGCTAAGCTTACGTTGATTTCCTTGTCTTATCATTCCACCTCAGACAACAATCTTGGTTTCGAGTTTGTGTCGTAACCATGGTTCCAATAACCTTCCGCTTATCATTCGTTTTACTAGATGTCATCACCAATTGATTACATCTTCATGAAATCTCTCGACAAATGTATCGTGATCATCATCAGCATTCTGAGATCTTCCAAGATATCAATTGAGTTCATGATGAAGAAATACCATCCTTACCCTCGATGATTTGTGTTACCATCGATCACTTTATTGACTTCCCTCCAACACAAACTTGTTCGTGTTTTGTGTTATACCTTGATTTCCTTTCTATCTAGCATTTGTTCTTCTTTACCTTGGAGTATTACCATCTTTAATGTCAAGAAAGTCGTGAGAATTTCACCACCTCTTAAGGATTGTTGATACAGGTAATACTTCTCACCATCACTTTTCTTTCTTGGTCCCCGTGTTGGTTCTAACCGGGATACCAATAGGTGAACGGAGCTATTTGGATTCTACCCTTCTAGCAACCCTATTGCTTTGAAGTTAATGGTCGAACGTTCATTCTTAGACTATTGATCACTGAATCACCATTCTAACATTTGATCATGCTACCTAAGGCCATACTTTGGGCACCCTTTTCAACTAATGTTTAATTGTGTATGTTTTTCCTCGAGCATACATCATTATATCATTTGATCCAACAAATGTTATCTCCTCGTTCACATAACTGTGGAAATCCATCTTTTGGATACCTCGTTGAATTATTGTTGAGTCCATCAGCCACCTCCTCATCCTCTCCTTGGCTTAATGATGAATCCCTTCGTGTATCCAGAGTCTGACCTTTGATTGAAGACCATGTCAATGCTATCTCGAAGCATGTCTGTGGTACTCCGTTTTTCAAAGAGAACATTTGAAGCCCAATGCTAAATGTTTCCTGCTCAATTACCCAAACACCACTGTATGGGTAATGTTATGACATTCCTCCCTGTCGGGGAAACTGATCCACGAACACCTATGGGGATCAGCGGACCGAGCCCCTTTCGATTCGGTGAGGGCGGAGGTTGAACAAAGAGCGGATCGAGGCGGTACACGCGAGCAGTTTTACCCAGCTTCGGGCCGCGCGGATGCGTAAAACCCTATTGCTGCTTGTTTGTGTCTATTGAATTCTTGCTCAGGAGCGATGGACGCTATCAGACTGAGCGTGGGAGTGTTTCTAGTGTTTCGAATGAGCCGAACCCCTTCTATGTTGCGCTTGGGCCTCCTTTTATACTCTCAAGGGGTCACCGACAGGTGTCAACGTAGACGAGAGGGGTAAAAATGGAAAAGGATGCGGTAGGTGCAGCTACCGCTACTGTAGACACAGTGCACCCTACCTAACTCTGACGGCAGGGGACAAGGGCATTGAATGCCTGTCTGAGTTGCCTAAACAGTGCAAAAAGTGACCGGTAGGTGCGCCACCGTTCGCCACGATGGCCTTCTCTTCATCTCCGCTTGCCACTGCGTACCCCTGGCTGCACATCCTCCTGCCACGTGTGCTTGGGAGAGTCCTAGAGCGACACGTTAGCAGGTGTGCTGGAGCGCGGGCACGAAGTGGGGGTTTCCCGCGGCAAGCTCCTTGACGCGGTCGTCGTCTTGTCGTGTTCGGGAGCTTGTTGCTCACCAGGCCTTGCCAGGACGCAGGGCGCATCGCGGCAAGCTTTCTTGGTATGCCTTGAGCGGCCTTCCCGGCAAGCTCCTCTTGCCGGGGTCTTGTCTCTTCCCGGCAAGATCCTCTTGCCGGGGCCTGCGTTGGCCTTCCCGGCAAGCTCCTCTTGCCAGGGCCTTAGTTGGCCTTCCCGGCAAGCTCCTCTTGCCGGGGCCTTGGTTTGAGTACTTTGTTCTTGAATGGTCTTCAAGGGAACCACGGAGGGTCTTGGCGGTCACCCAGCAAGCCTTGCCGCGGGGTGCTGCAACTGCCCGTGCACAAGTTCGGGATACTAAGGTACCCCTACTTTAGTATACCGACAGGAGCCCCCGGGCCTGGGCCATACACGGTGCCGAGCGTTGTTGGGCCAGGCCCAAAACAGTGCACGGGCACGCGCGGCCTAGGTCACGCCGCATATCTCTCCGCTCCCACCGCGCACGCCCAGAACGGCACACGTCAAACGCGGCGTCGTGGGTGACGCGGGCGGCGTGCGCGGGGCTAAGCCCCTCGAGCATGCGTCAGGCCACGATGATGGGGACGGTTCACGCCCTCTCCCTAAACGGAGGTAGGTGTGGGGGCGTGGTGCATTTACTGGACGGGGCCGGTGCGCGGTTTTCGGGACGTCCACTCCCCGCGATCACGAGGCGGAGCGAGGCCGCCTCACCCGTCGCCTTGGTTCTGCATCCCCGCCACGTGGCTCCCATGCGCTTGGGGTCGCGGACGGTGGAAGTGGGAAACTGGGCCGTCGCGAGCAGAGGCAGCGGGTTGGCCCCGACTCCCTGCTCTTCCCGTGCCTTGATTCGCCGAGCGGGGCGGCCGAGCCCCCACCTCGCTCCTTTATAAAGAGCGGGAGGGGAGCACAGAAACCCGCACTCTCTCATCTCCTCCTTTCTTCAGCTTCTGCTCCCCTTTCTCTCATTCACCATAGAGAAAGGGAACCCAGGCCCTTCATCGGTGGCGGCGAGGGTCGCCGCCAGACAGCGCACCTCTCCCTCTCCCGTGCCCGTGGTGGCAGAGCCAGCCATAAGGGGAAGAGGGAGGGGGCGAGGTCGCGGACGAGGTCGAGGACGAGGTCGAGGCGCTCGGGGAAGAGGCGGGCGGGGCGGCGCGCCAGCTTCGCCTCCGCCGGCGGCTCCTCCCCCCATGGCGGTCCATATAGGGGACGACCCTTGCGAGTTCTTCGTCAAGCTGCGCCGGGCGCCTCGTCGTCGCCTCCGGCTTCTAGCTCCATTTGCGAGCGCGATGGAGTTGGACCCGCCCGAGACACTGAGACTGCACATGAGGGGCTGTGGGATCAGCGGCACGCGAGTCCGCGTTGTATTCCCAGCCCCTAATGTGATGTATCTTGATCGAGGGTGGAAGACGTTCGCCCGTATCCACAGCCTGATGGAGGGGTTTACCCTCCATTTTAAGTTGATGGAGGGCGATCTCCTCTCCGTCAAGGTCTTCGGGTGCTTCGGCACTCGGGCGAAGTGCTGCGTGGACAGCTCCTCCGATAGCGAAGGTTCCTCCTCAAGCGAGAGTGACGAGGAGGAGAGCGACAGCGACGATGAGGGTAGCGGGCGGCGGGGTGGCGGGTCCGACTAGGCGTCGGGCGCCGCTTCACGCGGCACCGGCGACCCCATCATCCGTGTTGCCGGCTTCTTGAACTCCCCGGGGTCGTCTCCTTGGGCGGCTGGCGTAGGGAGGCTGCGGAAGGGGAAGAGGGCTGGCGACAAGGCCGTCAGGTCGGAGTACGAGGGCGTGGTGCCCTCGACAGCGTGCTGACGTCCTACCGCCCCGTCTTCGAGCCCCGCTTCCAGCGCCGCCATCGCCGTCCAGCCTTCGGACGGCCCCCGGGATGTTCTCTTGGTGTCTTCTGGCACCCGTAGCTCGCCTAGGCGCTCCTTTTGCTCTTTCGCCTCCTTGACCTGCCTCCTGAAGAGAGGGACAGGAAAGGGATTACGAGCATCTTATCTTTTTAATTTGTAAGCCTTCGGGCCTTAGCTGTATCTAAAACTTGTAATCCTCTCTTTCATGTTTTTCATCCTCTATGGACTGTACCTGAGTGGGATGTTTTTTAATGAAAAGGGGATGCTTGCCGGGTTATTTGTCTCGCGAGTTGAACCCACACCAAGGAGCAAATCCTTGGTATCCCTCGGACAGACATTTCATCTCCCGGCAACAGGCCCTGCCGCCTTCCCACGTCGCTCGACCTTTCTCACGCCTTCGACGGAGGCAGGAACGAGGTGGGTGTGGTCTCCTCGTTTCATCCCTTTGCTGCCGCGACTAAGACCAAACTTGGCCCCGAGAACGAGCCCCAGGGCCTAGAGTTGAGGGAGCACGGCAGTTTTCGGGAAGAAACGTGGTTTCGCATTCCCCAGTCCATAAGAGGATGCATGATGAGGGATGAAAGACTTATCTGATATTGCAGCCCCCGGCAACTCTGGTTTGCCGTGGACGATTCTTGGCACTCGCAGTCCCCAGCGATACTGGCTTGCCGGGAAGGTAGCTTGAGTCTTGCTTGCCGATGTAGCGCTTGTCGGCGAAGATGGATCCTCTTTAGCGTAATTGCATACAGTCGTGGCCCATGCCCGGCGGTTAGTGTAGCCCTGGTTTTCGCTACACCGACAGTTGCCGGGAGGTCTTATGTTTCTCGCGGAGACTTTTGACGTTCTCGACGCCGGCTTCCAGCAAGCTCGTCGCCAGTAAGGCTTTTATCTCCAGCAGAGAACTTTGACGTTCTCGATGCCGGCTTCCGGCAAGCTTGTTGTCGAGAAGGCTTTTATCTTCGGCAGAGAACTTTGACGTTCTCGATGCCGGCTTCCGGCAAGCTTGTTGCCAGGAAGGCTTTTATCTTCGGCAGAGAACTTTGACGTTCTCGATGCCGGCTTCCGGCAAGCTTGTTGCCAGGAAGGCTTTTATCTTCGGTAGAGAACTTTGACGTTCTCGATGCCGGCTTCCGGCAAGCTTGTTGCCAAGAAGGCTTTTATCTTCGGCAGAGAACTTTGACGTTCTCGATGCCGGCTTCCGGCAAGCTTGTTGCCAGGAAGGCTTTTATCTTCGGTAGAGAACTTTGACGTTCTCGATGCCAGCTTCCGGCAAGCTTGTTGCCAGGAAGGCTTTTATCTTTGGCAGAGAACTTTGACGTTCTCGATGCCGGCTTCCGGCAAGCTGGTTGCCAGGAAAGCTTATGGCGAAGAACTTCGTTGTTCTTGACACCGGCTCCCGGCAAGATCGTTGCCGGAAAGGCTTATGGCGAAGAACTTCGTCGTTCTTGACACCGGCTCCCGGCAAGATCGTTGCCGGAAAGGCTTATGGCGAAGAACTTCGTCGTTCTTGACACCGGCTCCAGGCAAGATCGTTGCCGGAAAGGCTTATGGCGAAGAACTTCGTCGTTCTTGACACCGGCTCCCGGCAAGATCGTTGCCGGAAAGGCTTATGGCGAAGAACTTCGTCGTTCTTGACACCAAAAAGATTGGTCCTAAGGGCGTTGCCAGCCCCCGGGCCATAACTGCGTTTAAAACATGACAAGTGATTAGCATCTGAAGTGCACTTAACTCGCTTGCGAATTTTGACTTTTACTGCATATTCCCTATGCCTGCTAGAATGCTTTCCGGTGCGAACGATCCAGCCAGCAGCGCTTGAGGGAACGGGCCCTTAGCGTCTATTCGGGAACATCGCCTCCCGGAAAGGTTTACCTTCTTGGTTCTAGCGCAACTGCACAAGTTGCCGAGCGGACTCGAGGCAACATGGAGCGCAACTAGCCCCGAGAAGGCTCCTTGGCATACAGGTCTATGCAGAAATCTCAAAATAAATAGTGCATGCTATCTTCCTGTTTAACCTCTCTTTGTACGTTCACCCTACGCTTTAGGGAACTTGTCGGCGCAGGCACCTTAGCCGCGAGCGCTGAGTGCGGGACGTCAGCAGCCTGCTGGCGGTGCCGCTACCGACAAGAAACCTTGTCGCAACTAGTCGCAGCTCACTTAAGTTGTTGAGCGGACACGAAACAAAGTAAGGGCGCAACTAGCTACGAGTTGGTTCCTCCGCGCACAGGTTTTCCATACAAAGAACAAGATCTCTGAGGCGGATAACCTTATATAGAAAGGAAATATCTAAAGTTTCGCATGACTTAGCTTTTCTGTTGCCGCACTGGCGTCGTTCTTTTGCTCGCCCGCTTCTTAGGAGCCATGACGATGAAGAACAGCCGAGCCTTGACGTGGACGGAACAGCTGCCGCCGAAGCAACCCCTACCTGGCGCGCCAAAGATGTCGGGGAAACTGATCCACGAACACCTATGGGGATCAGCGGACCGATCCCCTTTCGATTCGGTGAGGGCGGAGGTTGAACAAAGAGCGGATCGAGGCGGTACACGCGAGCAGTTTTACCCAGCTTCAGGCCGCACGGATGCGTAAAACCCTACTGCTGCTTGTTTGTGTCTATTGAATTCTTGCTCAGGAGCAATGTACGCTATCAGACTGAGCGTGGGAGTGTCTCTAGTGTTTCGAATGAGCCGAACCCCTTCTACGTTGCGCTTGGGCCTCCTTTTATACTCTCAAGGGGTCACCGACAGGTGTCAACGTAGACGAGAGGGGTAAAAATGGAAAAGGATGCGGTAGGTGCAGCTACCGCTACTGTAGACACAGTGCACCCTACCTAACTCTGACGGCAGGGGACAAGGGCATTGAATGCCTGTCTGAGTTGCCTAAACAGTGCAAAAAGTGACCGCTAGGTGCGCCACCGTTCGCCGCGATGGCCTTCTCTTCATCTCCGCTTGCCACCGCGTACCCCTGGCTGCACATCCTCCTGCCACGTGTGCTTGGGAGAGTCCTAGAGCGACACGTTAGCAGGTGTGCTGGAGCGCGGGCACGAAGTGGGGGTTTCCCGCGGCAAGCTCCTTGCCGCGGTCGTCGTCTTGTCGTGTTCGGGAGCTTGTTGCTCACCGGGCCTTGCCGGGACGCAGGGCGCGTCGCGGCAAGCTTTCTTGGTATGCCTTGAGCGGCCTTCCCGGCAAGCTCCTCTTGCCGGGGTCTTGTCTCTTCCCGGCAAGATCCTCTTGTCGGGGCCTGGGTTGGCCTTCCCGGCAAGCTCCTCTTGCCGGGGCCTTGGTTGGCCTTCCCGGCAAGCTCCTCTTGCCGGGGCCTTGGTTTGAGTACTTTGTTCTTGAATGGTCTTCAAGGGAACCACTGAGGGTCTTGGCGGTCACCCGGCAAGCCTTGCCACGGGGTGCTGCAACTGCCCGTGCACAAGTTCGGGATACTAAGGTACCCCTACTTTAGTACACCGACACTCCCCACTTACCTAAAGGGTTTTCTATGTTATATCCTGCCATAGATATCATGTTCTGCTTGTCCTTGGGAAGGATATACCCTTGAAATATGTGTTTAAACACATTTTCCTTTCCATTGTTCTGTTTAATCTGGTAATCATAATCTCCTTTCCATTGGTTGGTTTAACGTTTCTTGTGATCTTTATGATCTAAGCAGTAATAAGTCACTGCTTTTGTAAGCACCTCGGTGTACAACTCTGTCAGTTAGACCCTGTTACTATTGTTGATGATATTCCGGTAACCACCGACGGATGAGAACTTTGCCTATTGGTCCGCCTCGTTTCGACGAGCAGGAAAATGGTTCTCTTCGTCCCTCGCCCTTGGTACCAATGTTGTTGCCAACATAACTGACAGGCTACACTCTGACGGGCCTTGCCACCATCACTAAGCAAGATGCCACCGCTCCTTCTACTTTTAACCCACATGGTGGGCCCATAACCCACAGTTCCACAGGATCGAAACCTGACTCTCTCCCTATTTCGAAGTTATCCCTTGCTCTTCGTTTCGTATGTAATTTGCGAGCCATCTTCCTAGTGATCAATTCTGGTATCGGACACAATACTTATTCCCGTTGCTCTGAACCCCATTCACACTCTGTTTCAGGCAATGAACGATTGCCTATCCGCTTGAAACTTCTTATTGCACCGTCTTAATTTGCTCTCGATGTGTTTCATTTGATCAACTCGAGAGATACCCATATGTTCATACTTGGGATACCCCCAGAAGATTTTCCCTTATAACATCCTATCGTTGTAGAGCTGCCCCTTACCTATTCGTAAGTACGATGGAGATCCCAAAGAAAGGATGAAAAATTGATCATGGTGACTTGAAGCAGTGAATTGAAGACATCAACGAAAGGGATCAACCTCTTCGAAAGGGCAGCCAAGACCGAGAAGACTCGTTAGGTTTTTCGCTACCAACACCTTCCCCCCTTACTGCACCGCTTAAATCTCGGGACGAGATTTCTTATAGTGGAGGAGATTTGTGACGCCCGGATAATCAAGCTACAGTAAACCTCTGCTAATGGTGCCACGTCACCTCGGTTACTGTTGATAAACTCGAGTTAGTTCAAAACCGATTCAAATTCAAATTTAAAATAAAGTCAAACACTAAAAGTTTTCAAAAGCTAAAACTATAATCTTCCCAATGTGACAAATAAATTATAAGTAATTATGGTGGAGGATCACATTTTTATAAAATAATTAAAAGCAGTAAACTAAATAAAACAATGGCTTATACAAATAATTAGATGCATTTTATAAATATTAAAACATTAAACTATTTTATTAGGTATGAGAAATTAATGTGGCAATAGAGTATTTATAAATACTAATTTAGGGGCTAGTGGTATGTTTTATAAAACTAAAAGTAAATAAAACAAAAGAAACTACAAAAAACAGAAACAAACAAAAAAAGGAAAGAGAGAAAGGCCCCCACTGGGTTTCGGCCCAGCAGGCCGGCCCATTCGGCCACAGGCCCAGGCCGCCCCCCACTCCCCCATAACCCCTGGGCGACCAAACCCTAACCCCCAACGCACCATC
>NC_041386.1:78940470-78940967 GCF_002162155.2 Triticum dicoccoides | reverse complement strand
CAAATCTGGATCGGGGACGAAACCCCCGCGACGCCGTCCCCATCGCCTCGTCGCTGTGCATCGCACCACCGCCGCCCGAAAACCTCGCCGAGGCCTCCTCCTCTCCTCAAGCCACTCGCCTACACCATCGTCGCTCGTCCTCATCCCCTCCCTCGCTGGATCAAGGCGCTGCGCCCGTCGTGCCCGACGCCGGAGCTCCTTCGCCGGACTGCCTCCTCCACCTCACCGGTCTGCCTCCCTCCTACGCACGTCATCGTCATCGTCCTCCCCAAGCCCCACTGCCCCGTTCCCTACATGCCCGATGTGAGCCCCGCCTTGCTCCCTCCCTCTCCCTCGCGCGCTCGCGCTCGTCGCCGAGGTCCCCGCCGATCTCGCCCCCGGTTGACGCACTCCGGCCGCGTCCGATGCGCGCTCACCGCGCCGTGCCCGCGCACCGCACCTGCCGTGGCCCCCAGCCCCCCCTGCTGCCTCCGATGCGGCCACCAAATCCCCCCTGC
>NC_041386.1:78883348-78940320 GCF_002162155.2 Triticum dicoccoides | reverse complement strand
CTCCGGCACCCCGGCCCCCGTGCCCGCATCTCGCGTCGGCCTTGCCCACTGCCCCGCGCGGCCTCCCGCACGCTGCTGCGCTCACCGCCGCCGCCACCTTTGACCAATGCCCCCGCCCGCACTGCTCCGGCCGGTGGCGCCCCGGCCAAACCTCACCGGCGCGCTACCACTCCCACCGTGCGGCGGGCCGCGCCTGGACCGTCTCGGGCACCCAGCGCCCACGCCCGTTTGGGCGGTGCCCGCGCTCGCACCGCCCTGTGCCCGTTAGGCCCTTGGGGCCACACACATGTGGGGCCCACGCCCGAGAACTTTATTTAAAAAAAGAATTAAAAATAAATAAATAAATAATAATTACATTAATTAATTAATCAATAAGTGAATTAATTAAGTTAATTAATCATGTTTACTTAAGCTAATTAACTAGTTAGTTTAATTAAATAGTACTTAGTTTAACTAAGACCTAATTAACCTAAACAAAGTATGACAGGTGGGTCCCACTGGACCCACATGTCAGTTTGACCCAGTCAACTCTGTTGACTGCTGACGTCAGCATGACATCATGCTGATGTCATTAATTCATTTTCGAATTAATTTAAATAATTAATTAAATACCAGAAATTATTAAAATCTTCAGAAAATCATATCTTTTAATCCGTAACTCGGATTAAAATACTTTCTACATGAAAGTTGCTCAGAACGACGAGACGAATCCGAGTACGCAGCCCGTTTGTCGGCCACACATCCCTAGCATAGCAAACACCGGGAATACTTTCCCGGATGTTTCCTCCTTTCGCCGGTATCACATAATACCGCGTTAGGACATACCTAGCACCGCGTATTGCCGCGTCTTGCTTTGTGTTACATTTGATTGCTCTGTTATTTATTGTGTTCCCCTTCGTTACTTCTTTCCGGTAGACCCTGAGGCCGATGTCGGTACCCCTGTGATCGACTACATCGACGACCCCTCTCTCTTGCCAGAGCAACCAGGCAAGCCCCCCCTTTGATCACCAGATATCGCCTACTCTTTTCTCTATACTGTTTGCATTAGAGTAGTGTAGCATGTTACTGCTTTCCGTTATTCCTATCCTGATGCATAGCCTGTCCTTGCTACTACTGTTGTTACCATTACCTGCTATCCTACTGCTTAGTATAGGATGCTAGTGTTCCATCAGTGGCCCTACACTCTTGTCCGTCTGCCATGCTATACTACTGGGCCGTGATCACTTCGGGAGGTGATCACGGGATATATGATATACTTTACACAGTTACATTACCTGTGATACTGTTCGGAGATGGGAGAGCGACAGGGCAGGTTGAGACCACCTAGGAGAGAGGTGGGCCTGGCCCTGGTCGATGTTCGCGGATACTTAACACGTTTAACGAGATCTTGGTATTTGATCTGAGTCTGGCTACTGGCCTATACGCACTAACCATCTACGCGGGGACAGTTATGGGCACTCGACGTCGTGGTATCAGCCGAAGAACTTCGTGACGCCAGCGACTGAGCGGCGCGCGCCGGGTTGGACCGCGTAACATGACTTCCTTTGTAATGGAGGTTGCTAGGTCTGCTCTCCGGCCGCGTACGCAACGTGCAAGTGTGCTATGGGCGATGGGCCCAGACCCCTGTGCGCTTAGGGTTTAGACCGGCGTGTTGGCCTCTCTGTTGTGCCTAGGTAGGGCTGCGACGTGTTGATCTTCCGAGGCCGGGCATGACCCAGGAAAGTGTGTCCGGCCAAATGGGATCGAGCGTGTTGGGTTATGTGGTGCACCCCTGCAGGGAAGTTAATCTATTCGAATAGCCGTGATCTTCGGTAACAGGACGACTTGGAGTTGTACCTTGACCTTATGACAACTAGAACCGGATACTTAATAAAACACACCCTTCCAAGTGCCAGATACAACCGATGATCGCTCTCTCACAGGGCGACGAGGGGAGGATCATCGGTTAGGATTATGCTATGCGATGCTACTTGGAGGACTTCAGTCTACTCTCTTCTACATGCTGCAAGACGGAGGCTGCCAGAAGCGTAGTCTTCGAAAGGACTAGCTATCCCCCCCCTTATCCCGGCTTTCTGCAGTTCAGTCCACATATAATAGCCTTATTCCAGTTGATACCAATGCATACATATGTAGTGTAGCTCCTTGCTTGCGAGTACTTTGGATGAGTACTCACGGTTGCTTTCTCCCTCTTTCCCCCTATCCCTTCTACCTGGTTGTCGCAACCAGATGCTGGAGCCCAGGAGCCAGACGCCACCGTCGACGACGACTCCTACTACACCGGAGGTGCCTACTACTACATGCTGCCCGCTGACTACGACCAGGAGTAGTTAGGAGGATCCCAGGCAGGAGGCCTGCGCCTCTTTCGATCTGTATCCCAGTTTGTGCTAGCCTTCTTAAGGCAAACTTGTTTAACTTGTCTGTACTCAGATATTGTTGCTTCCGCTGACTCGTCTATGATCGAGCTCTTGTATTCGAGCCCTCGAGGCCCCTGGCTTGTAATATGATGCTTGTATGACTTATTTTATTTGTAGAGTTGTGTTGTGATATCTTCCCGTGAGTCCTTGATCTTGATCGTACACATTTGCGTGCATGATTAGTGTACGGTCAAATCGGGGGCGTCACATTTAGGTATTCAGAACACGTACCTGATACTGAGCTTGAATGCCAAATATTGTTTAGATGGTCAAAGTTAGGAATTGAGTGGAGACATGTCGGCCGACCGCCGGAGATCAGGATGGTGGCGAGGCGAGAGGGTGGAGCTTAGGGTGGAGGTGGGCAGGATGAAGGTGGGGAAAGAGGGTGGCGTCGGGAGCTAGAGCTCGGGGTGGAGGCATGCTGGCCGCCGGATCTCGGGTGGAGGCGGGGCGGGAGGGTGGCACCAGCCACTGGAGCTCGGGTTGGAGGTGGGGCAGGATGGTCTATGTGTGTCGCTGTCGTTCCTGGGCACGGGCAGCCGCGCGGGCGAGACCTGTCATGAATGGGGATGGGAGGGACGACGTAGGTTTCCAATATTGGGAGCTCCTTGTTGGTGCCTTCAGCGCCAACTAGGAGTTTCGGCGCCCACGTGGCCGTGCTCTTGGGCCTGCCCAAAACGGGAGCGGTTCCAAGAGGAAAAATAAGGGGGAAATGGCGCGCGTGGAGTAATTGAACGGTGTCCTCATTCTTCGTGGTACGTTGCGCTAACCACTAGACCACCTAGGAGGGTCCCTAGGTCTGACAAGTTACATCTTTTCCTTTTTTATACTGTTTCTTCTTTGCTTTTTCCTCTTTTCATTTTCTGTTCTTTCCTTCCTTTTTTGATGATTTTTTTTAAATTCGCGAACTCTTGTCAAATCGATGAAATTTGAAAAAGTTCACAAATTTGAAAAAAAGTTCATCAAATTTGTCAAAATTCCATTGATTTTGAAAAAAATCATTGAATTTGATAAAAGTTCATCGAATTTGAAAAAAAGTTCATTGAATTTAAAAAAAGTTTGGAAAAAAGTCCATCAAATTTGAAAAAAGTCATCACATTTGAAAAAAGTTCATTGCTTTAGAAAAGAGTTCGTCTATTTTTTTTAAGAAATCATCAATTTTGAATAAAAACAAGAATTTTAAAAAATTTGCACAATGAGAAAAGATAAAAATTGGATTGGGTCGGGAGTTTTGGTTTTTCGTTCGTTTTCTTCTGTTGCTCTAAACCCTAAACCAAAATAGCGACGGGAACTAGAAAGGTAAAACCATAAAGATAAAAATTTGCACAATGTTGAGCATATACACATTGAATTGGGTCGGGAGTTTTTTGCCTTAGCGACAGGTTGCTCGATGTCGAGCCCTAATGCCAAGGCCAACCAAACGGTGGCATTGGGGATATTCGGCCCAAACTAATGCTAATACCGAGTACCGGTCTGAATGCAAACATCCAACCGGAGGCGAACCCTATTTGACGCCCGCGTGCGTCAAACTGCTGCAGCTTCACTGAAGCGCACGCGGGTGGGCCGACCTAGTTCGCGGCAGAGCATGCTGCCTGTTCGCTATTTTGGTTTTTCGTTCGTTTTCTTCTGTTGCCTTTTTGTTTTCTCTTTTATTATCTTTTTGGCTTTACCTTTCTAGTTCTTTTATGTTCGTTTTGTTTTTTTATTTCTAGTTTTATCTTTCTCTTTTACAATACGGAAATGTTTCATCCTGCATTCTTTTCATTAATACTTTAATACGATGAACAATGTGTTTCCTCTGTTTATTTTTAATTCTCTTCCTTTCTTGTGTACTATAAAAGAGTTCATCGCATATTACAAAAAATTTCATCATATATTTAAGAAAATGTTCACCGTATATTAAGAAAATGTCTGTTGTCTACTTAAAAATCATTCAGCATATATCAGAAAAATGTTCAACGTGTATTTTCAGATTGTTCAGGTTATATCACAAAAATGTTAAATACTCAGTCCATTCCTTGATATAAGGTGTATAGATTTTTGAGAAAAAGTCCGAAATATAAGGTATATTGGATTGCACCACTGATTTGGATAATTTTTATAGGGATTTGATTATATTTTCTTATATCGGGCAAGCTCCTCTATTTCCTCATGCCAGTTAGTCAGGTGTAATCTCGCCCAAAACTTGTGAAATTTTCACTCCACGTGCGTTCTTTAATTTCCGTGCCAAAAACTATATCGAGTATGTATTTTCAAATTGTTCAGCATATATCACAAAAAAGGTTCAATGAGTATTTGAGAAATGTTCATCATATATTACGAAAATATTCAACGTATATAAAAAATGGTCAATGGTCAAATTTTTATTTTTGGATCAGTTAATACATATAGTTCTTAATTAATCACGCAGCCTATTGATTGCAATCACACAGCAGCTCAAAGTGGTAAGGAACTCTAGCTCTCTATCACTGGGTTGGGAGTTTGATTCCTACGTACAGCACTGATTTTTGGGATTTTTAGCATTGGTTGGCTGTAACGCCAAGAAATGGGCAGGCCCATTCAATGGCGCCCTGCGCGGATGCTCGTCTTCTTGACACTCCAAATCAGCCTACTCACAAACGAAATCATATATGGAAGAAGCCTGCGGTGAGAGCTGTTAAAATAAATATTGGTGCTTCTTTTCATGTGGATAGATTTACGGGATCTTGTGGTGTCATTGCTTCTTCACCATTATGTAAACGATCTCGCTATCATTTGATGAATAAAGTTTAAGATACTAAAAAAAACCTCTCTCCTAGTGCGGGCCGCATCATGGATCCTTCTCTCGTGTTGAAATCATGGCCTCTACCCTCACAGCCCGTGGCCTAGCCATTAGACAACAGTTGCTCAAAAATAAAAAAGAGCCAGTGGGACAACATTGCAGTCACACTGCCAGTCACACTTTTGTATCGTCATTTTTGTTGACATTTTGGACGAACAATGTTAGTTTATTTGGAATGACTCTACTAGTATTTTGTGATATGTCAATAACGCGGAAGAGCATATTCATCAGGTACCTTTGTCAGATTAGCTCGTCCCCTCGTACCCCTCATCTCGATCGTCCCATCCTTCCTCCACCCCCCTGTCCCCTCGTACCCCTCGTCTCGATCGTCCCATCCCTCCTCCACCCCCCTGGTCGCCGCTGGAGGAGAGCGTTGGGCAGAGTCTGTGCGTTCGATGGTGGCGGCGGAGGGCTGCTCCTTTTTCCCGGGCTGTAACGCGGCGAGGGCGCAAGCTCCACGGAGGTGCGGCCATCTTCCTCGATCAATGGCGGCGCGGTGGCTCCTGGTGGAGGCGTTTGTGCTGTTGCGGGTTGAGATGGCTAGAGGATGGAGGTGGGGCTTGGCGTGGCCGGTGACGGCGGCGGCGTTCGGCCCGGATCCAGTCTTGGCGGTGGCGGTGGCGACTCCAGAACGGACCCGAACATGGCGGTGGCGACTCCAGAACGGCCTCATTGTGGATTGATCGACGCGAGGACAAATTGCAGGCGCCTGATGTTTAGCAAACGCGTAGTAATACTACCTTCGTCCTGGTTGATTGGTTCCTTTTGTATTTTGTGTCAAATTTTGACTAAATATTTAACTTATAAAATGTTAATGCATATCAACAAAAAATATATCGTTGAATTTGTATTTTAACATAGTTTCTAATGATATAATTTTTTATGACATGCATAAATATTTTGTTAGTTAAATCTATGATCAAAATTTGGCACAAATATAATAAGGACCTATAAACCAGGACCAAGGCAGTACACAATATGCAGAATAGGGACCTATATACTCCTTTTCAGCCTCTACATACCACAGTTAGCCAGCTAGTACTTCTCCATTTCTCATTGGGAGCGAGTAAAGTTCACGACAGCCAAGACATAAGGCAAAGAGCTCCTGAAGTCGTGATTCCTGATTCCTCAGCGCATAAATTAGCACTGTATAGTACTGCCAATGATACAGCACTGAATGGTACCCCAAAAGAGAGGAGCTCCAAGCAAAGCATAGCATATGCATGAGAATAAGAGAAAGCAACAGCTAGATGCTTCACGCCAGGCCAGAGCACAGAGCAAGAGACAAACATCAGTCATCACCCTCCCCCTGAATCCAAAAGAAGAAAATAAACAGCAAGCTCGCTCCCTACTCACCGGTAGTTTTTCTTACTACACTGATCAATCAGTAGCAGCGCTAATTAACTAGAGCTAACCAGAGCAGCAACCTCGGAGGCTTCTTAAGCTTCAGAGCCTGTGGCTGTGGTGCCGGTGGTGGCGGAGGAAGTGCGCCGGCGAAGGAGCCGGCGCCGGCGGGAGCATCGTCAGGTTGCGGAGGCCGCCGGGGAACGGCCAGGAGGCGTCCGGGATGGGCGGCGTGGGGCACTGGTAGCACTTGGTGAAGAGGCCGAAGGTGTCGATCTGGCGGACGAAGTTGGTGATGCTGGCCCAGCCGCCGAAGCCGAAGCCGACCACCAGCACCCACACCACCACGAACGCGTTGATCACGTACGTGCCCGTCCATCGCCCCACGAACCGCGGCGGCTGCTCCACGGCGTTCTGCATGTCAAGAATTCATTAGGCCATAGCAAAACAGAGTTCTTACTACTCCCTCCGTAAACTAAATAGTGATATAAACGTTTTTATATTAGTTTACACACGGAGTACATTATAGCACCACTGACTGGACACATGTTGAGCAAATCTCATCACTCTGTTCTTCTTTCTGACGGTAGTACAAACTAATGGTGTCCATTTTCAGACAAATAACACTTTGGCACTGACAACTCATGCGGTTTTGTCTCACGTTCAGTACAGACACTAATTATGCTCCACGCTTAATCATTGCCATAGCTTTATGCTAACACTCAAGCCAGCCGGTCTCTTGAAAAGTTGTGCTCCTATGCTATAGGTGACATCTCATCAGGACCTAGCTGGGCGTGGCACGACATCGATGCCGCTGTAACAAAAGCAAGTAAACTGCTGCGAGATACCCAAAGAACATAGGCGTGCAATGCAAACGCCACAAACCCTACCTACTGCATGCTAAACTCCCAAGCTAAAAGTGAAAGCAAAAGTAGCTACTTTTGGTTAGTGCGTACTAGCAGCACTTGAAAAGACAGTAAAATGAGAAAACTGAACGGGAAAAAAGACGGTAGTAATAGTTACCTCGCGGGCGTGTGCGGAGCGGTAGGTGATCATGTGCGCGAGCGCCGGGATGATGTAGACGGTGAAGCTGACGAGGAGGGAGCCGACGGCGGAGTTGATGGGCCCGAAGAAGGGGAAGACGATGGCGAGGAACCAGATGGGCACGACCACGGGGAGGCGCGCGGCGGCGCGCTTGCAGAGGCTGCGGCAGTCGTGGAGGCCGATGAGCTTCTCCCAGACGAAGTAGAGCGGGGTGCAGGCGAAGCCGAAGGTGATGAACTGGTGGACGAGCATGAGCACCACGGCGGCGTCCCGGAAGGGCGTGCGCGGCAGCAGCGAGAGCGCGTTGGAGTGCGTGAGCAGCTCGTCCCCGAACGCCCAGTACACGCTCGCCGCCGACGGCAGCGTCAGCGTCAACACGTACGCCGTCGCCATCAGGTAGATGGCCTTGAACTTCTGCGGCCGCCACATCGCGTGCATCACCTCCCTGCGCCACACCATACATTAATCCATAGTTAATCGCCTGCATGCATAGCTGAGTTAGCATTAGACGGACGGCCGATGCTTTCACTGCAACCCTGCATGCAGCGAGCGAGAGGACCGGACTCTGCTCTGACGGAGCTGAGGCGTGGATGACTGCAACTTTGCAAGCTAGCGTGGTGCAGGCTACAGAGTTACGTGGACAAGTGCGCCATTTTTGGGCGCATCGAACTTTCGTGCTGTTTGCGTCTGTGACAGGGTTATCGTATCCAGCACGGGTAAAGGAGCCGGAGCCCTGCTGCTGGGGTGGACTGGCGCCTTTCCCTTTGACTGTACAGACAATGACTGTGATGAGACGGCCGGAGTCCAAGGTCGCAAAGACGACAGAGATGCCCGTCCTGCCTGCCTGCCTGTGCGTATGCGGGCGAGAATTAGCTGCAAAGGAAACCGTACGAGTTTGCTGCCAAGACTGCACAGTGCATGTGTGTAGCCTCGTCAGCTCGCTCGCTTCAGGGTGCCTTCCCAGAACTGCCGTGGGCCAATGCTGTCTTGCTCATGCCCAGCACGCAAGAAATGGACTAGGCGTGTACGCTTGTGGTTACACTGAAATGTGCAGCCTAGCTTGCTGGTAAACTTAAACTACGGAGTCTGTTCAGCAACGGCCATGTCTGGAACGTCGGCACTACGGAACCGTTGCAGAATGTACACCGGCAGAGAGTGGGCAAGCTGACGCTGCGCTCTCCCGGTAGCCGGTAATACACGAAATATTGGCCGAGCTGGCCATGTCCTGGTCCGCAGGCCAGTAGTCCAGTGTCCAAAACTTGACGTTGCATGTGACTATGCATCCCCATTTTGTGTACTGTATTCACTTTTCCCTTTTGACATGTACTCCACAAATCTATTGTAAAACTACTACTCTACTACTCCCTTCATTCCTAAATATAAATCTTTTTAGATGTTTTAAATGGACCACAACATACGAAAGGACGAGGTTTTTGTTAGCTATACTTACACAGTAACTGCATGGCCGCCGAAGGTGTAGAGAATGTTGGTGGCCCCGGTGAAGTAGAGCACCATCTTGGTCGGGCCAGAGTGCTTCACACCATCAACCTGAGTACAGTACCGTATACGTACATATTATGCACCCACGAAATGGACAGCACAAGTGGTGTTATTCTTTCAGTATATATAACACACGTTGCATTGTACGCCCGATACATGCATGTCAGTCACTGTATTGAGTTGTCACTTTCGTATGATTGTATGTGTCCACACGACTGGCCACACGTAGGTACGTACCTGGCCATGGAGAAGGGACGCAACGGCGAGGTACCACGCCGTGTAGGTGGTCATGACGAGGCCGAGGAACGACCAGATGCGGTAGTTGTGGAAGGACGGGATGAAGACCGTGGTGGCGCAGCACGCGCCGAAGATATAGGTCCACGTCCTCTTGTCCAGCCGGTCGTTGATGTAGTAGATGTTGCTGCACACCATGCATCATACATACACTCTCTTGAGCCACTCTCCATGGACACGAAGAAACAATAGAGCCAACAGCAAAACGAGCTTGGAGACGATCGACTTTTGTCTCTCTTTTTCTCAGGTGTCCGCCTTTAAGCAAACATCGATGAGTATCGGTCATGATGAACGCCCATGAGCACGCACGTACCTGGCGCAGGCGATGAGCTGGATGACGGAGCCGAAGAGGAGGAAGGTGCAGTTGAAGGCGAGGCCGACGTTCCTCCAGTGCCTCCCCAGCAGCCCGTCCAGCACCTCGAACCACTGCGCATCAGCGGCGATTTCAGTTGAGAACTTCAGATCCACCACATGGATCATGGAGATGGAACACGGACGGCGAAGTAATAAGAACTGAGATGAATGTGGTGGTCGGCCTTCTCCCTCACTCACCTGGATGACATGGTTCCTGAAGTCGGCCTTCTCCCTCTCCTTCCTGGTCCGGTACTCCACGTAGAGGATGCTGATGAGGTACGCGGTCCAGCTCCCCATGAGACCGTAGAAGAGCTGGAACAGTATGCCGCTCAGCATCCCCAGTTGCGAGAAGGAGTAGGGCAAGGTCAGCAGCACCTGGGCTACCTGAGGGTCACCAAACCATTCGCATGGTAAGCACAAGCTATTACAGCGCAGCCGCCGCAGACCAGACACGAACACAATGGCGTTAGACGTCAAGAAAATGGCTGCGTAGTGGTGCTCACCTGGTTGGAAGCGCAGCTGAACCAGGCGTCGTAGGCGGAGCCGCCGTGCCAGAGGAGGCCGGAGAGCCGCGACTTTGCGGTGCTCGAGGCGCCGTCTTGCTCCATCTCCTCGTACCGCCCTACGCCGATCGTCCCCGGCGCCTTCTCGTCGGCGAGGCCATCGTTGGCTGCTGCGGCCATGGTCACTCGACTGTTCTTCACACGGGATGTCCTATCTGCTACTTCCTGAGGTAGACTCGCGTTGTGTTTTGTTGATCGAGCGTGCAGCTAAGCACAGGCCGAGGTCGGTATGCTGAGAAGAGGGGGAGCGGTGCCGTATATATGCAAACGCAAACGGGGTGATTGGCTACTAGCTGGGAGGATGAATAAAGCACCAAGATGAGCATAAAGAAAAATGGCTTTCTCATAATAATCTCTCTGCTTCTTTCCATGAGCTCTTTTCGCTACAGATGTGTGTCTGTGTGTGCGAAAATCCTACACTTACGGACAAGAAGGCACGGAGGGAACGCACGGGATTACGTGTCCCAACTAATTTCCCTCCCTTCGTCCCTGATTTCAACTGTGGACCCTTTTGAATTCCAATGAACCATTGCCAGGTCAGTCCGTACTTCGTAGGTTGTCATACGTGAATCTGTGTCCGTAAGTCTCCGTGTGTGTGTGAGAGAGAGAGGGGCGAAGCAAGGACAAAGAAAACGTGACGCAGTGACTCAGTGACTCAGTGAAGCAGCTAACCTTATTTTAAGCGTATGCTCTGTGCTTCTAGGGAAAAGTGTAAGGGGAAGCAGAACAGCACGCCGAGAAGAGCCAGCTCTCTTCAAATTGGAGAATTTGCATGGTGGGCATATTAACGAAAACTGCTTTTGGAGTCCGAGCTACATGTAGGCCTACATTCGTAGTTTTTAAAATTCATATTTCTATGTTTCAAAAATTCTGAAAAAATAGATATATACATGGAAGTATTACATGTGTGTAAATTTTCAGGATGAAATAAGTTGAAATCAGGGCTGTGCAAAAAAAAAAATCTGGGGCTTTTTAGCACATGATACTATTCATCCTCAATATCCATGAATTTGTTTCTTTGTACAGGTCGCATTTTAAGGTATTTCATCCTGATTTTTTACACCATATGCATTTCATCCTTGTATACTTGCATATTTTTCAGATTTTTTTGTAACCGGAAAGTTTGAAGTTTGATTTTCTTAAAAACATTTCGGGATCCATGGAGCCCGGTCACCAAAACGCCCCACTCATATATTAGTCGCTTCAAATTAAACTTAAATACTTGTACATATACAAAGATAAAAGGTGTTAAATACATAGTACTGTAGCTTAAAATTTTAAGCTCTTATGGTTTTTAAACAGAGTATACGTAGCCATATTTTTCTTAATCATTTTTCAATGATATGCATGTTAAAGATGGTGGTATCTGTTCCTATGTTTAGACCTTTTGCATATTGTGCCTCCACTGACACAAGTGTACAGAGTTGCACTCCACAAAATTACCTCATCTTTATCTAGGGCTCGGGGCCAAGAACGCTAAAACACACAGAGACTATTTTGGATTTAATTTGTATACTCAATTTAGCTAATGATGTGACGTGAGTTACACATACTTGATAAATTGGCTAGCACAAACAATTGAAGATCAAGCCAGAAAAATATGATGAACAAAGATACGCAAGCAATTGAAACTTGAAATATTGTTTTACAAGAATCAATTTATTCAGATTATTTTGGGGGGGTGGGGTGATGACATTAAAATATTGGCTTAATAGGAAAATATTTTTATTTGCAAAACTGAAAATTTAGCTATAAGTTAACAGTACAAAACACACATAGGAAACACAAAGAAATAGTTTTTTATGGCAAATGCAAAAAAATGAAAACAAAATATAGAAAACCAAAATATTATGTACTTGTTGACGAAAACTTGAGAGTTTCAAGATGGAGAATATTAGAAAAATGAAACTTCTGTGATGCTATTGAAATCTTTGGTTGTTTCATAATATTCATGGATGTCATGCATTTTTAAAACTTGGTGAATCTCTGTAATGGTTTGGAATATTATGTTTTTCCTTCTCTTGTTTTGTTGATTGCTTCCAAGTTCTCTCGATTCTTTATGTTGATTTGCCAAATGTCTAAATACACCTACATGTAATCATCAAAACCACAATGGAGCCAGGGACCAGGCTAAAAAAGTTTAAAACCCGACGATGTAGCTACAGGCCAAACATATATATCTGGTTGGCAGAGTAGAGTACAATTGCTTCTAACTTGATACCAGATAGGTCTAGGTTTCTAGGCGCTACTACGAGCATTACTAAGGTACACGTCAATAACATGTACATCAAATATACCTTTCACTTTGCTATCCTTCTTATCCGCCAAATACTTGGGGCAGTTCCGCTTCGAGTGACCAGTCCCTTTGCAGTAGAAGCACTCAGTTTCAGGCTTAGGTCCAGACTTGGGTTTCTTCCCTTGAGCAGCAACTTGCTTGCCGTTCTTCTTGAAATTCCCCTTCTTCCCTTTGCCCTTTTTTTCTTGAAACTAGTGGTCTTTCTAACCATCAACACTTGATGCTCCTTCTTGATTTCTACCTCTGCAGCGTTTAGCATTGCGAAGATCTCGGGAATTGTCTTTTCCATCCCTTGTATATTATAGTTCATCATGAAGCCTTTATAGCTTGGTGGCAGTGATTGAAGAACTATGTCAATGACACTATCATCAGGAAGATTAACTCCCAACTGAGTCAAGTGGTTATGGTACCCAGAGATTCTGAGTATGTGTTCACTGACAGAACTATTCTCTTCCATTTTGCAGCTATAGAACTTGTTGGAGACTTCATATCTCTCAACTCAGGCATTTGATTGAAATATTAACTACAACTCCTCGAACATCTTATATGCTCCATGACGTTCAAAACGTTTTTGAAGTCCTGATTCTAAGCCGTAAAGCATGGCACACTGAACTATCGAGTAGTCCTCAGCTTTAGTTTGCCAGATGTTCATAACGTCCGGAGTTGCTCTTGCAGCGGGCCTTGCACCTAGCAGTCTTCCAGGACGTAATTCTTCTGTGCAGCAATGAGGATAATCCTCAAGTTACGGACCCAGTTCGTGTAGTTGCAACCATCATCTTTCAACTTAGCTTTCTCTAGGAATGCATTAAAATTCAAGGGAATGGTAGCACGGGCCATTGATCTACAACAACATAGATATGCGAAAAACTATCAGGACTAAGTTCATGATAAAGTAAAGTTCAATTAATCATATTACTTAAGAACTCCCACTTAGATAGGCATCCCTCTAGTAATCTAAATGATCACGTGATCCATATCAACTAAACCATGTCCGATCATCACGTGAGATGGAGTAGTTTTCAATGGTGAACATCTCTATGTTAATCATATCTACTATATGATTCATGTTCGACCTTTCGGTCTATGTGTTCCGAGGCCATATATGCATATGCTAGGCTCATCAAGTTTAACCCGAGTATTCTGCACGTGCAAAACTGGCTTGCACCCATTGTATGTGAACGTAGAGCTTATCACACCCGATCATCACGTGATGTCTCGGCACGACGAACTGTAGCAACGGTGCATACTCAGGGAGAACAACTATACCTTTAAATTTAGCAAGGGATCATCTTATAATGCTACCACCGTACTAAGCAAAATAAGATGCATAAAGGTAAACATCACATGCAATCAAAATATGTGACATCATATGGCCATCATCATCTTGTGCCTTTGATCTCCATCTCCAAAGCATTGTCATGATCTCCATCGTCACTAGCTTGACACCTTGATCTCCATCGTAGCGTCGTTGTCGTCTCGCCAACTATTTATTCTACGACTATCGCTACAGCATAGTGATAAAGTAAAGCAATCACATGGTGATTACATTTCATACAATAAAGCGACAACTATAAGTCTCCTGCCAGTTGCCGATAACTTTTACAAAACATGATCATCTCATACAATAACTTACATCACATCATGTCTTGACCATATCACATCACAACATGCCCTACAAAAACAAGTTATACGTCCTCTACATTGTTGTTGCAAATTTTACGTGGCTGCTACGGGCTTCTAGCAAGAACCATTCTTACCTACGCATCAAAACCACAACGATTTTTCATCAAGTGTGCTGTTTTAACCTTCAACAAGGACCGGCCGTAGTCAAATTCGGTTCAACTAAAGTTGGAGAAAAATACACCCGTCAGCCACCTATGTGCAAAAGCACGTTGGTAGAACCGGTCTCATGAACGTGGTCATGTAATGTTGGTCCGGGCCGATTCATCCAACAATACCGCTGAATCAAAATAAGATGTTGGTGGTAAGCAGTATGACTATTATCGCCCATAACTCTTTGTGTTCTACTTGTCCATATCATCTACGCATAGACCTGGCTCGGATGCCACTGTTGGGGAACGTAGTATGCAATTTCAAAAAAATTCCTACGATCACGCAAGATCTATCTAGGAGATGCATAGCAACGAGAGGGAGAGAGTGTGTCCATGTACCCTCATAGACCGAAAGCGAAAGCGTTAGGTTAACGCGGTTGATGTAGTCGAACGTCTTCGCGGTCCAACCATCTAGTACCGAACGTACGACACCTCCGAGTTCAGCACATGTTCAGCTTGATGACGTCCCTCGAACTCTTGATCCAGCAGATGGTCGAGGGAGAGTTTCGTCAGCACGATGGCGTGGTGACGGTGATGGTGATGTGATCCGCGCAGGGCTTAGCCTAAGCATTACGACGCTATGACCGGAGAAGTAAACAGTGGAGGGGGGCACCGCACACGGCTAAGACCTAAGAAAACAATTGATGTGTTATGGGGTGCCCCCTGCCCCCGTATATAAAGGAGGGGAGGAGGAGGAGGCCGGCCAGGAGGAGCGCGCCATGGGGGGGAGTCCTACTAGGACTCCACTCCTAGTAGGATTCGCCCCCCCCCCCCTTTTCCTTTCTTCACCGGAGGGGAAAAGGAAGGAGGAGAGGGGGAGGGAAAGGGGGCGCCGCCCCCTCCCCTAGTCTATTTCGGACTGCCATGGGGGGGCACCCCTTGCGGCCCTCCTCTCTCTCCACTAAGGCCCATCTAGGCCTAATACTTCCCCCGGGGGGTTCTGGTAATCCCCGGTGCTCCGGTAAAATACACGAACCACTTGGAACCATTTCGACTGTTGGGGAACGCAGTAATTTCAAAAAAAAAACCTATGCACACGCAAGATCATGGTGATGCATAGCAATGAGAGAGGAGAGTATCATCTACGTACCCTCGTAGATCGTAAACGGAAGCGTTATGACAATGCGGTTGATGTAGTCGTACGTCTTCACGATCGACCGATCTAGTACCGAAGATACGGCACCTCCGCGATCTGGACACGTTCAGCTCGGTGACGTCCCGCGAACTCACAATCAAGTAGAGCTTCGAGGGAGAGTTTCGTCAGCACGACGGCGTGATGACGGTGATGATGTTGCTACAGGAACATGGCTTCGCCTAAGCACTGTTATGATATTACCGAGGTGGATTATGGTGGAGGGGGGCACCGCACACGGCTAAAAGATCAATGATAAACTTGTGTGTCTATGGGGTGCCCCCTCCCCCGTATATAAAGGAGTGGAGGAGGGGAGGGGCCGACCCTCTCTATGGCGCGCCCTAGGGGAGTCCTACTCCCACCAGGAGTAGGATTCCCCCCTTCCATCTAGTAGGAGTAGGAGAGAAGGAAGGGGAGGAGAGGAGAAAGGAAAGGGGGTGGGCGGCCCCCTCCCAATTCGGATTGGGCTAGGGGGGCGCGCCTGATACGTCTCCAACGTATCTATAATTTTTGATTGCTCCATGCTATTATATTATCTGTTTTGGATGTTAATGGGCTTTATTTTACACTTTTATATAATTTTTGGGACTAACCTATTAACTGGAGGCCCAGCCCAAATTGCTTTTTTTTTGCCTATTTCAGTATTTCGTAGAAAAGGAATATCAAACGAAGTCCAAACAGAATGAAACCTTCGGGAATGTGATTTTCTCAACAAACCTGATCCAGGAGACTTGGAGTTGGCGTCAAGAAACAATCGAGGAGGCCATGAGGCAGGGGGCGCCTACCCTCCTGGGTGCGCCCTCCACCCTCGTGGGTCCCTCGTTGCTCCACCGACTTACTTCTTCCTCCTATATAAGTCCACGTACCCCATAAACATCCAGGAGCACCACGAAAACCTAATTCCACCGCCGCAACCTTCTGTACCCGAGAGATCCTATCTTGGGGCCTTTTCCGGAGCTCCGCCGGAGGGGGCATTGCTCACGGAGGGCCTCTACATCAACTCCATGGCCTCTCTGGTGATGTGTGAGTAGTTTATTTCAGACCTTCGGGTCCATAGCTAGTAGCTAGATGGTTTCTTCTCTCTCTTTGGATCTCAATACAAAGTTCTCCTTGATTCCCTTGGAGATCTATTCGATGTAACCTTCTTTTGCGGTGTGTTTGTTGAGATCCGATGAATCGTTGGTTTATGATCCAGATTATCTATGAACAATATTTGATTCTTCTCTGAATTATTTTATGTATGATTGGTTTATCTTTGCAAGTCTCTTGAAATTATCAGTTTGGTTTGGCCTACTAGATTGATCTTTCTTGCAATGGGAGAAGTGCTTGGCTTTGGGTTCAATCTTGCAGTGCTCGATCCTAGTGACAGTAGGGGAAATGACACGTATTGTATTGTTGCTATCGAGGATAAAAAGATGGGGTTTATATCATATTGCATGAGTTTATCCCTCTACATCCTGTCATCTTGCTTAAGGCGTTACTCTGTTCTTATGAACTTAATACTCTAGATGCATGCTGGATAGCGGTCGATGTGTGGAGTAATAGTAGTAGATGCAGAATCGTTTTGGTCTACTTGTCGCGGACGTGATGCCTATATACATGATCATGGCTAGATATTCTCATAATTATTCACTTTTCTATCAATTGCTCGACAGTAATTTGTTTACCCACCGTAATACTTATGCTATCTTGAAAGAAGCCACTAGTGAAACCTATGGCCCCCGAGTCTATTTTCCATCATACAAGTTTCCAATCTATTTTATTTTGCAATCTTTACTTTCAATCTATATCATAAAAATATCAAAAATATTTATCTTATTATTATTATCTCTATCAGATCTCACTCTTGCAAGTGGCCGTGAAGGGATTGACAACCCATTTATCGCGTTGGTTGCGAGGTTCTTATTTGTTTGTGTAGGTACGAGGTGACTCGCGCGTGGTTTCCTACTGGATTGATACCTTAGTTCTCAAAAACTGAGGGAAATACTTACGCTGCTTTACTACATCACCCTTTCCTCTTCAAGGGAAAACCAACGTAGTGCTCAAGAGGTAGCAAGAAGGATTTCTGGCGTCGTTGCCGGGGAGATCTACGCCAAGTCAAAACATACCAAGTACGCATCACAACTCTTATCCTCCGCATTACATTACTTGCTATTTGCCTCTCGTTTTCCTCTCCCCCACTTCACCCTTGCGATTTTATTCGCCCTCTCTTTTCCGTTCGCCTCTTTTTCACTTGCCCCGTCGTTATGGCTAGTCCTTTATGTACTCCCTTGTCTCCCTAGAATGAAGTTCTTAATTTTAAACAAAGGGAGGGAGAAAATCTAAAAGATGCTTGGTACAGAATTTGCAATGCGCAAAATAGATCTACTAGGAAGCAATCTACTTCTGTTCTTCTTCGCAATTTTTATGTAGGCATCACGCCTTGGAATAGATATATTCTTGATACCATTACCAGAGGAAATTTCTTGGGTAGCCATACTTTTGATTCTTATAATGCTATGATAGATTTGTTTGGCCCACCACCTCTTTTGGTTAATGGAACTACTTTAACTTTGGAACATGTGATGCAAAGGCTTGAAATTATTGAAAATAAAGTTGTCACCGTAGAGTTGATTGAAAATTTGGATAGAAAGATCCATAACCAAATTACCCAATACGGATCTAAGGTAGGAGTTGCTCTTAAATTTTTTAAAGAAAAGGGACCTATGTTTAATGAAAAGATAGATCAAGATTCCACTAGAATTGATAAAATTGAGGATATTATTACCAACCTTGGTCGGCCTTTTCTTCCTTGAAAAACACTCCTCCTAATGCTAACACTGCCAAATTGATGTATGTTCCTAAAAATAAGGGTGAAACTTCTAGTAAGGAAAATGTGGACCTCAAGTCCATAAGTGTTCACCCCAACTTTCTCACTATCCTTAAGGAACCTTTTGCTACAAATGATTTTCTTGATTTCGTGCCTAGGAGTTTGATAATTAATAAAAATAAAGAAACTCCTAAGGGTTATAGGTGTCTTATTGAATAATTGCATACCAAAGATGGCAATACCTAGATCTATCCTTGCTTTTATGCCTAGCTAGGGGCGTTAAACGATAGCGCTTGTTGAGAGGCAACCCAATTTTATTTTTATTCCTTGATTTTTGCTCCTGTTTAGTAATAAATAATTTATCTATCCTCTGTTTTTTTTGTGTTTTTGTGTGTTTAATTAGTGTTTGTGCCAAGTAGAACCATTGGGAAGACTTGGGGAAAGTCTTTTTGATCTTGCTGTAAAAAACAGAAACTTTAGCGCTCACGAGAATTGCTGCCATTTTTATTTGGAAAGTGATATTTAGTTAATTCTTTTTTCATATGATTAATAGATAAATTCCTCAAGTCCAGAAATTTATTTTAGAATTTTTGGGGTTCCAGAAGTTTGCGTTAGCTACAGATTACTACAGACTGTTCTGTTTTTGACAGATTCTGTTTTTCGTGTGTTGTTTGCTTATTTTGATGAATCTATGGCTAGTAAAAAGTTTATAAACCATAGAGAAGTTGTAATACAGTAGGTTTAACACAAATATATATCAAGAATGAGTTCATTACATTACCTTGAAGTGGTGTTTTGTTTTCTTTCGCTAACGGAGCTCATGAGATTTTCTATTTTGAGTTTTGTGTTGTGAAGTTTTCAAGTTTTGGGTAAAGATTTGATGGATTATGGAACAAGGAGTGGCAAGAGTCTAAGCTTGGGGATGCCCATGTCACCCCAAGGTAAAATTCAAGGACACCAAAAACCTAAGTTTGGGGATGCCCCGGAAGGCATCCCCTCTTTCGTCTTCGTCAATCGGTAACTTTACTTGGAGCTATATTTTTATTAACCACATGATATGTATTTTGCTTGGAGCATCTTGTATGATTTGAGTCTTTGCTTTTTAGTTTACCACTGTCAGTGTCAAAACCGGCGGATCTCGGGTAGGGGGTCCCGAACTGTGCGTCTAAGGCGGATGGTAACAGGAGGCAGGGGACACGATGTTTACCCAGGTTCGGGCCCTCTTGATGGAGGTAATACCCTACATCATGCTTGATTGATATTGATGATATGAGTATTACAAGAGTTGATCTACCACGAGATCGTAGAGGCTAAACCCTAGAAGCTAGCCTATGGTATGATTGTTATTGTCCTACGGACTAAACCCTCCGGCTTATATAGACACCGGAGGGGGCTAGGGTTACACAGAGTCGGTTACAAGGGAGGAGATCTACATATCCGTATTGCCCAGCTTGCCTTCCACGCCAAGAAGAGTCCCATCCGGACACGGGACAAAGTCTTCAATCTTGTATCTTCATAGTCCAACAGTCCGGCCAAAGGATATAGTCCGGCTGTCCGGAGACCCCATAATCCAGAACTCCCTCAGTAGCCCCCGAACCAGGCTTCAATGACGATGAGTCCGGCGCGCAAATTGTCTTCGGCATTGCAAGGAGGGTTCTTCTCCAAATTCTGAATATCTGTTGAGTAGTGTCTGGCTCCCCATAAATGTTTGCGCTTCTTGGCTTTTGTGCCCAATAAGGGCTATCCTCCATGTGTCGAGCGAATGCGAGGAGCCAGGGCATTTTTACATTTGCCAGCCTAGCCATGTAAGTAAACTGTCTATTTAAAGAGACAGGGATTCTTAGATCCAGACCACACCATCCTCCCACGGCGAGTATCCATCGAAGCGCGCTCGGGAAAATCCATTCCAACAAGGCCGGCCCTCGCAGCTCCTCCTCTCGCTCTCGTAGCCCTAAGCCCGGTGACTGGGAGAAGTGTTCCGCCCCGCACAGCCAATTAGTAGGGTTACAGACCCAGGGATTTCTCCCTCCGGCGTGTATGGTCCCCGTTCGAGCCAGGCTCGCCACCTATAATGGCGGGGAGCAAGCGGAGAGCTTCCCCAATCCCTCCAAGGGGGAGCGGGTATGCCTTGTCCCTTATTTACTAAGGGGACTTGCATTTCCAATCCATCCGTTCCTCCGTGGGCTCCTGGAATTTTACGGCCTCCGGTTGCATAATTTCACCCCCGCTTCCATATTACACATTCCTGGTTATGTTGCCCTTTGTGAGCTGTTTCTGGGATGCAAAGCTCATTTCGAGCTATGGAAGAGGCTATTCTGCCTCGTGCCCCGTACACAGAAGGGGTCCATATATCAAGTGGGCGGAGCCGAAATATGGCGGATCGCCGAGACCGGATACATGTCCGGTACCCCGAAGAAGATGTCCGAAGACTGGCCTTCAGAGTGGTTTTACATGGAGGACGTCCCCCTTTCGGATCCTATTCGGATGGGTCTTCCCGAGTTCGACAATGCTCCTTTGAAGAAACGCCGAAGCTGGCGCCCACGAAGCCCTCAGGAGGAAGATAATGGAGAAGTCATTTACCTGATGGGCCGGATAAAAGTGCTGGCTCAATCAGGACTGACAATAATCGAGGTTATGTCAGTATGTGTAATGCGGGGGTGCAGCCACTTCCATATCGAGGGCTCCCCATGTGGCACTTTAACGGGGAAGATGAAGCCACCCGTTGCGGGCGTAAGGGACCGGACTCAGTTGCTGCTCTAGCAAAAATTCTATCCGATTTATACAAGGGAGAGGAAGAGGAGTTCATCTGTATTAGACCACGGGATGGATTCTCCATGTACAACCCCCCAAGCTGGGTGAGCTGTCACTTTTTACTCCCAACATTCCCACATTCTTCGTCATAAATACTCACCTTGTCGTTTCATGGCAAGAACTACGAAAAGCTGTAAGGGAGATCAACAACCCAAGTCCACAACCAGAGGACCCTGACCGGGCCCTCGATCCCGGACTCAAAGAGGATCCGGACATATTTGTGGAGCTGATCGACAGGACATTCTATCAATTGAGCTGTGATGATGCCCTGGTGGCCATCATAGCCGACTATCCTGGGCTACTCCCTGCATCGCATGTAAGAAAAACCGGAGTCCCAACTGTTGGGGAACGTAGTAATTTCAAAAATTTCCTACGCACACGCAAGATCATGGTGATGCACAGCAACGCGAGAGGAGAGTGTTGTCTACATACCCTCGTAGACCGAAAGCAGAAGCGTTAGCACAACGCGGTTGATGTAGTCGTACGTCTTCACGGCCCGACCGATCAAGCACCGAAACTACGGCACCTCCGAGTTCTAGCACACGTTCAGCTCGATGACGGTCCCCGGACTCTGATCCAGCAGAATGTCGGGGAAGAGTTCCGTCAGCATGACGGCGTGGTGACGATCTTGATGTTCTACCACCGCAGGGCTTCGCCTAAGCACCGCTACAATATTATCGAGGATTATGGTGGAAGGGGGCACCGCACACGGCTAAGAGATCAATAATCAATTGTTGTGTCTTTGGGGTGCCCCCCTGCACCCGTATATAAAGGATCAAGGGAGGAGGAGGCCGGCCCTAGGAGGGGGCGCGCCAAGTGTGGAGTCCTACTAGGACTCCCTAGTACTAGTAGGATTCCACCTCCCATATGGAATAGGAAAAGAGGAAGGGAAAGGAGAAGGAAGAAAGGGGGCGCCCCCTTCCCTAGTCCAATTCGGACCAGACCAAAGGGAGGGGTGCGGCCACCCTTGAGGCCCTTTTCCTTCTTTCCCGTATGGCCCAATAAGGCCCAATACGTATTCCCATAACTCTTCGGTACTCTGAAAAATACTCGAATCACTTGGAACCTTTCCGATGTCCGAATATAGTCGTCCAATATATCGATCTTTACATCTCGACCATTTCGAGACTCCTCGTCATGTCCCCGATCTCATCCGGGACTCCGAACTCCTTCGGTACATCAAAACTCATAAACTCATAATATAACTGTCATCGAAACCTTAAGCGTGCGGACCCTACGGGTTCGAGAACAATGTAGACATGACCGAGACACGTCTCCGGTCAATAACTAATAGCGGAACCTGGATGCTCATATTGGCTCCCACATATTCTACGAAGATCTTTATCGGTCGGACCGCATAACAACATACGTTGTTCCCTTTGTCATCGGTATGTTACTTGCCCAAGATTCGATCGTCGGTATCTCAATACCTAGTTTAATCTCGTTACCGGCAAGTCTCTTTACTCGTTCCGTAATACATCATCCTGCAACTAACGCATTAGTTGCAATGCTTGCAAGGCTTAAGTGATGTGCATTACCGAGAGGGCCTAGAGATACCTCTCCAACAATCGGAGTGACAAATCCTAATCTCGAAATACGCCAACCCAACAAGTACCTTTGGAGACACCTGTAGAGCACCTTTATAATCACCCAGTTACGTTGTGACGTTTGGTGGCACACAAAGTGTTCCTCCGGTAAACGGGAGTTGCATAATCTCATAGTCATAGGAACATGTATAAGTCATGAAGAAAGCAATAGCAACAAACTAAACGATCAAGTGCTATGCTAACGGAATGGGTCAAGTCAATCACATCGTTCTCCTAATGATGTGATCCCATTAATCAAATGACAACTCATGTCTATGGTTAGGAAACATAACCATCTTTGATCAACGAGCTAGTCAAGTAGAGGCATACTAGTGACACTCTGTTTGTCTATGTATTCACACATGTATTATGTTTCTGGTTAATACAATTCTAGCATGAATAATAAACATTTACCATGATATAAGGAAATAAATAATAACTTTGTTATTGCCTCTAGGGCATATTTCCTTCACCAACTTCCGAGAAGGATCCCCTTTTATGCACTTCACCTACCGTACACATATGGTGTTTTACAGGGAAGGCTCTCAGGACGCCATGCCGCACCCGCAGTGACTCGCCAACAAGGGGCACTGGAGCTAGGTAGGCTAAAAAGGAAGGCAGTCAGGACTGAGACGCCGGCGCAGAGGTATGATACAGAACCTCGCTCCGTGGTTGTCGTCTTGCTTAAAATATAATGACGCCCATGTTTCCTAGTAGGAAAAATGCTCACCGGACTACGTCCGGAGAGGTTGCCAATCACGCCTCCACCAGTCGGGCTCCAGGGCCGGAAATAGAGGAGGAGGCCAACACGGGGCGAACGCCGGATGCTCCTCCTATAGAGTATGCGGATGGACTATCCGCTACAAATTCCGAAGTGGAGAGCGCCATGAATCACAGGCGTCGCCGGGCCGTACTCCGTGACGCTTGTTTCTCCCAAGAGGCATTCGATGCCTTCAACTCAGGAGACGCGTACATCCGTGTTGCTCAAAACGGTCTCGCCAGAGCCATGAACCAATATGTAAAGGATATATGGGTAATAAAATCTGACGATTATATATATCAGTAGCCCCTGAGACTTGAAACAGTTGACACAACTGATTTAAGGATCATGATTTGTGCAGGTTCTTACAGAGAAGAATACCCAATTGTCGCAAGACCTGGAAGAGTGCAAAGCCCAGCTACGGGCCGCGGTTGCCGCGTTGAAGGAGTCCGAGAAAGACCCCTCTGGTAATACTTGTTTCCATTACAAAGAATGACGGGTATCAGATAGTATGCGGCGTGCATGCAAATCTAACAATAGATGTTGCAGATGACTCCAGAGTGAATCCGGAGGCTGTGCCGGGTAATGCGCAACGTGCTAATCGATAGCTAAATGCTGGCGAGCGCGTGCTTACGCGGGTCAGGCAGGAGAGAAATGATCTCCGGGACGCTAATATCCAGCTGGGCGTGGAACTAAAAGATGTCCAAGCCCAGCTTGCAGACTCCGTGAAGGAGAATAAGCGGCTTCGACACGGCATATTCAGTAAGTGCTTGAACGAACTTTTTGAAAGAGTTCGGCGAGGAAGCCGGCTAACAGAGTTATGTCTACAGGTATGCTGACGGGTCGTCCCGTGGAGGAGATGCCCGGGTCTGCGGGTGATCTTCTACCAGAGCTCTCACAACTGCACGAACAAGTTCGGCAGGTGATGCAGGGTATTGCCCAAGCCTTGTGGCCGTCCGCCTCCCCGCCAGGAGGCATGGGGGAGCTTATAGAGAAGCTCAAGGGAGCGCGACAACACTTCCGATTATGGAATATATCAGCCTGCCGACAAGGTGCAAGGGAAGCCTGGGCCATGGTGAAGACGCAATATACCAAAGCTGACCCAAACCACATGGCCAAGGTCGGACCTGTGGGGCCTGATGGGAAAGAGATCCCCGTCAGTTTGGTGTATGATCAAGTAGAATTAGCCGCAAAGTATTCCCAACAGGATTGTAGGATAGACAACCTATTGGATGGTATAGAAGAAGAATTTAGTCAGTCTTAGTGACTATGTACTTTAAGTGACATATATAATGTCCCTAGCCGGATTGTAAATCATTTGTCATGGCGGACCTTTTCGCTTCGACCTCTGGACCCGATAGTACGGAGTGTATCCGAATACCCACTCGGTTATGTAAAAACCGGGGTATGCGTGGAAACCAGGCATAGGGGTCATAAGTGCTTGAACAGACAAGTACCCAACTAGCTATGTTATATTACATGGATAGTAAGAAACATCTTCCAGGGAGAATAGTTCCGTTAAGGGTTCCTTTCCCTCGGTACGCATGCCCTAATGTGCATGTCCGAACTGCGAAATGAGACGCAGGCTATAAACATATGGGGGCATGTATCAAAATAAATAAGAGTCATCTTTGTTCACCGACCGAATATTCCCTTAAGAATGCTAGCTTTCGGCTTCACCCAGTGTGAGGTACACATCCGGCTGACTCGGCAGTAACAATCGCAGAGGTGCTCCCCTTATGCCCTAGCCGAATTAACGGGAACATAGGGCATAAATACAAGAGCCAGGCAACCCAGCTTGGCCAAAACTTAAGTCATATAGATGCATATAATCGCAAAAAAAGGTACATGTGGAAGAATAACACATGTGTGGGGCATGAAGCCCAGAAAATTAGTTATATTAAGCTTCTGTATAAGAAGCCCCCAGGTATAATGAGCACGGTTAGCGCGTCAAGATTGTGTAGTCAAGACACAAGTTAGCCCTTTTGAGGCCTTGAGGAGAAGAAAAAAGGACGAGAGAAAGAGAGAAAAGATAGATAACGGATATGCAAAAAATTGACAGGGGTAAGGAGACGAACACAGAGTCCGGCACTAGGCATAGAATCTTCGGAGTCTGGCTCCGTTCCATGGGTTTGGCTCGAGTCAATTGTCTGATGCATCTCGTAGACGGTACGCTCCACCGGTCAGAACCTGGTCAATAATGAAGGGACCTTCCCATTTGGGCTTGAGCTTGTTCTTATTCTTCTCCGGCAGGCGTAGAACTAGTTCACCAACGTTATAGGTTTTGGCCCATACTTCTCTGCTTTGATACATTCGAGCCTGTTGCTGATAGAATGCGGAACGGGCTTTTGCCACGTCGCACTCCTCCTCCAGGGAATCCAAAAGGTCATGTGCTACCTCTTGAGCATTGCGTTGGTTTTCCCCGAAGAGAAAGGGATGATGCAGCAAAGTAGCGTAAGTATTTCCCTCAGTTTTTGAGAACCAAGGTATCAATCCAGTAGGAGGCTACGCGCGAGTCCCTCGCACCTGCACAAAACAAATAAATCCTCGCAACCAACGCAAATAGGGGTTGTCGATCCTTATAGGGCCACTTACGAGAGTGAGATCTGATAGATATGATAAGATAATATTTTTGGTATTTTTATGATAAAGGTGCAAAGTAAAATAAAGGCAAAGTAAATAGCAAAGGAAATAACTAAGTAGTAGGAGATTAATATGATGAAGATAGACCTGGGGGCCATAGGTTTCATTAGTGGCTTCTCTCGAGAGCATAAGTATTCTACGGTGGGTGAACAAATTACTGTTGAGCAATTGACAGAATTGAGCATAATTATGAGAATATCTAGGCATGATCATGTATATAGGCATCACGTCTGAGACAAGTAGACCGACTCCTGCCTGCATCTACTACTATTACTCCACTCATCGACCGCTATCCAGCATGCATCTAGAGTATTAAGTTAAAAATAGAGTAACGCCTTAAGAAAGATGACATGATGTAGAGGGATAGACTCATGCAATATGAAGAAAACCCCATCTTGTTATCCTCGATGGCAACAATACAATACGTGCCTTGCTGCCCTTACTGTCACCAGGAAAGGACACCCCAAGATTGAACCCAAAGCTAAGCACTTCTCCCATTGCAAGAAAGATCAATCTAGTAGGCCAAACCAAACTGATAATCCGAAGAGACTTGCAAAGATAACCAATCATACATAAAAGAATTCAGAGAAGATTCAAATATTATTCATAGATAGACTTGATCATAAACCCACAATTCATCGATCTCAACAAACACACCACAAAAAGAAGATTACATCGAATAGATCTCCACAAGAGAGGGGGAGAACATTGTATTGAGATCCAAAAAGAGAGAAGAAGCCATATAGCTACTAGCTATGGACCCGTAGGTCTAAGGTGAACTACTCACACTTCATCGGAGAGGCTATGGTGTTGATGTAGAAGCCCTCCGTGATCGACGCCCCCTCCGGCGGAGCTCCGGAACAGGCCCCGAGATGGGATCTCGTGGATACAGAAAGTTACGGCAGTGGAATTAGGGTTTTGGCTCCTGTTCTGATCATTTGGGGTACGTGGATATATATAGGAGGAAGAAGTACGTCGGTGGAGCAACAGGGGGCCCACGAGGGTGGGGGCGTGCCTGGTAGGGTAGGGCGCACCCCCCTACCTCGTGGCCTCCTGTTGCGTGCCTTGACGTAGGGTCCAAGTCTCCCGGGTCTTATCTGTTGAGAAAATCATGTTCCCGAAGGTTCCATTCCGTTTGGAGTCCGTTTGATATTCCTTTTCTTCAAACCCTAAAACAGGCAAAAAACAACAATTCTGGGCTAGGCCTCCGGTTAATAGGTTAGTCCCGAAAATAATATAAAAGTGGATAATAAATCCCAATAATGTCTAAAACAGTAGATAATATAGCATGGAGCAATCAAAAATTATAGATACGTAGGAGACGTATCAAGCATCCCCAAGCTTAATTCCTGCTCATCCTCGAGTAGGTAAATGATAAAAACAGATTTTTTTGATGCGGAGTGCTACTTGGCATAATTTTAATGTAATTCTTCTTAATTGTGGTATGAATATTCAGATACGAAAGATTCAAGACAAAAGTTCATATTGACATAAAAACAATAATACTTCAAGCATACTGACAAAGCAATTATGTCTTCTCAAAATAACATGGCTAAAGAAAGTTATACCTACAAAATCATATAGTCTGGCTATGCTCCATCTTCACCACACAAAATATTTAAATCATGCACAACCCCGATGATAAGCCAAGCAATTGTTTCATACTTTCGACATTCTCAAAACTTTTTCAATCTTCACGCAATACATGAGCGTGAGCCATGGATATAGCACTATAGGTGGAATAGAGTGGTGGTTGTGGAGAAGACAAAAAGGGAGAAAATAGTCTCACATCAACTAGGCGTATCAATGGGCTATGGAGATGCCCATCAATAGATATCAATGTGAGTGAGTAGGGATTGCCATGCAACAGATGCACTAGAGCTATAAGTATATGAAAGCTCAAAAACAAACTAAGTGGGTGTGCATCCAACTTGCTTGCTCATGAAGACCTAGGGCAATTTGAGGAAGCCCATCATTGGAATATACAAGCCAAGTTCTATAATGAAAGATTCCCACTAGTATATGAAAGTGATAACATGAGAGACTCTCTACTATGAAGATCATGGTGCTACTTTGAAGCACAAGTGTGGTAAAAGGATAGTAACATTGTCCCTTCTCTCTTTTTCTCTCATTTTTTAGTTGGGCCTTTTCTCTTTTATTATGGCCTCTTTTCTTTCTTTTTTTATTTTTCGTCCGGAGTCTCATCCCGACTTGTGGGGGAATCATAGTCTCCATCATCCTTTCCTCACTGGGACAATGCTCTAATAATGATGATCATCACACTTTTATTTTTCTTACAACTCAACAATTACAACTCAATTCTTAGAACAAAATATGACTCTATATGAATGCCTCCGGCGGTGTACCGGGGTATGCAATGACTCATGAGTGACATGTATGAAAGAATTATGAATGGTGGCTTTGCCACAAATACGATGTCAACTACATGATCATGCTAAGCAATATGACAATGATGGAGTGTGTCATAATAAATGGAACGGTGGAAAGTTGCATGGCAATATATCTCGGAATGGCTATGGAAATGCCATAATAGGTAGGTATGGTGGGTGTTTTGAGGAAGGTATATGGTGGGTGTATGATACCGGCGAAAGGTGCGCGGTATTAGAGAGGCTAGCAAAGGTGGAAGCGTGAGAGTGCGTATAATCCATGGACTCAACATTAGTCATAAAGAACTCATATACTTATTGCAAAAATGTACAAGTTATCAAAGCAAATTATTACGTGCATGCTCCTAGGGGGATAGATTGGTAGGAAAAGACCATCGCTCGTCCTCGACCGCCACTCATAAGGAAGGCAATCAAAAAATAAATCATACTCCGACTTCATCACATAACGGTTCACCATACGTGCATGCTACGGGAATCACAAGCTTCAACACAAGTATTTCTCAAATTCACAACTACTCAACTAGCATGACTTTAATATCACCATCTTCATATCTCAAAACAATTATCAAGTATCAAACTTATCATAGTATTCAACACACTCATAAGAGAATTTCTTTATTCTTGAATACCTAGCATATTAGGATTTAAAGCAAATTACCATGATATTAAGGCTCTAAAAATAATCTAAGTGAAGCATGAGAGATCAATAGTTTCTATAAAACAAATCCACCACCGTGCTCTAAAAGAGATAAGTGAAGCACTAGAGCAAAATTATATAACTCAAAAGATATAAGCGAAGCACATAGAGTGTTCTAGCAAATTCCAAATCATGTATGGCTCTCTCAAAAGGTGTGTACAGCAAGGATGATTGTGGTAAACTAAGAATAAAAGAATCAAATAATACAATACGCTCCAAGCAAACACATATCATGTGGTAAATAAAAATATAGCTCCAAGTAAAGTTACCGATAGAAGTAGACGAAAGAGGGGATGCCTTCCGGGGCATCCCCAAGCTTTGTCTTTTAGGTGTCCTTAGATTATCTTGGGGGTGCCATGGGAATCCCCAAGCTTAGGCTCTTGCCACTCCTTGTTCCATAATCCATCAAATCTTTACCCAAAACTTGAAAACTTCACAACACAAAACTTAAAGTAGAAAATCACGTGAGCTCCGTTAGCGAAAGAAAACAAAAGACCACTTCAAGGTACTGTAATGAACTCATTCTTTATTTATATTGGTGTTATACCTACTGTATTCCAACTTATCTGTGGTTTATAAACTATTTTACTAGCCATAGATTCATCAAAAATAAGCAAATAACACACGAAAAACAGAATCTGTCAAAAACAGAACAGTCTGTAGTAATCTGTAGCTAGCGCAAGATCTGGAACCCCAAAATTCTAAAATAAATTGCTGGACGTGAGTAATTTATCTATTAATCATCTGCTAAAAGAATTAACTAAATATCACTTTACAAATAAAAATGACAGTAGTTCTCGTGAGCACTAAAGTTTCTGTTTTTACAGCAAGTTCAACAAGACTTTCCCCAAGTCTTCCCAACGGTTCTACTTGGCACAAGCACTAATTAAACACAAAAAACACAACCAAAATAGAGGCTAGATAAATTATTTATTACTAAACAGGATCAAAAAGCAAGGAACAAAATAAAATTGGGTTGCCTCCCAACAAGCGCTATCGTTTAACGCCCCTAGCTAGGCATAACAAGCAAGAATAGATCTAGGTATTGCCATCTTTGGTATTAGGAAAGAAAAGAGCAAACTTGCTATCTATAGAATTAATCCTTCTATTTTGATAAAGAACATGGCTATTAATGGTAGAAGAATGATTAAGTATGTTACAGAAGTTTGTATCTAGGCTAGCCTTTATCTCTTTAATAGATTCATTTTGGTAAGAGAGCAAAAGAGATGTATATTCAACTTTCTCATTCATGGGGTGCCCAAATATAGTTTTCATTTTTCATAAGTGTCTACGACATCCCCTTCAAGGAAACCTTCTTCAAATATAGAATCTAGGACATGCTTAAAAGAAGAAGGAAGGGCAATATAAAAGCTTTTTAGGTAAACTTCAATTTGGTATTGAGGAACATAGCTGGCCCTGATCCTTAATAGTCTATACCAAGCATCTTTCAAAGATTCATCAAGTAAATAACGAAAAATTCCAGAATCATAATCATCAAAATTATTAAGACTCTCATTGATAACTCCGGTAGGTTTTTCCATAGTATCCTTATTTATAAGTTTAGCGAGGATAGAGGGTTTGTCCAAAGTACTAAAACTCTGGAGAGAACCCCCAACCCTTATTGATTCAGACATAGCAGAAGAAAGGCAAGCGGAAATAGAGGGAGGATAGGGAGAGAGAGGGCTAATAAAACGGCAAGGGTGAAGTGGGGGGGAGAGGAAAACGAGAGGCAAATGACAAATAATGTAATGCGGGAGATAAGGGTATGTGATGGGTACTTGGTATGTTGACTTTTGCGTAGACCTCCCTGACAACGGCGCCAGAAATCCTTCTTGCTACCTCTTGAGCACTGCGTTGGTTTTCCCCGAAGAGGAAGGGATGATGCAGCAAAGTAGCGTAAGTATTTCCCTCAGTTTTTGAGAACCAAGGTATCAATCCAGTAGGAGGCTACACGCGAGTCCGTCGCACCTGCACAAAACAAATAAATCCTCGCAACCAACGCAAATAGGGGTTGTCAATCCCTATAGGGCCACTTACGAGGGTGAGATCTGATAGATATGATAAGATAATATTTTTGGTATTTTTATGATAAAGGTGCAAAGTAAAATAAAGGCAAAGTAAATAGCAAAGGAAATAACTAAGTAGTAGGAGATTAATATGATGAAGATAGACCCGGGGGCCATAGGTTCCACTAGTGGCTTCTCTCGAGAGCATAAGTAATCTACGGTGGGTGAACAAATTACTGTTGAGCAATTGACAGAATTGAGCATAATTATGAGAATATCTAGGCATGATCATGTATATAGGAATCATGTCCGAGACAAAGTAGACCGACTCCTGCCTGCATCTACTACTATTACTCCACTCATCGACCGCTATCCAGCATGCATCTAGAGTATTAAGTTAAAAACAGAGTAACGCCTTAAGCAAGATGACATGATGTAGAGGGATAGACTCATGCAATATGAACAAAACCCCATCTTTTTATCCTCGATGGCAACAATACAATACGTGCCTTGCCGCCCTTACTGTCACCGGGAAAGGACACCGCAAGATTGAACCCAAAGCTAAGCACTTCTCCCATTGCAAGAAAGATCAATCTAGTAGGCCAAACCAAACTGATAATTCAAAGAGACTTACAAAGATAACCAATCATACATAAAAGAATTCAGAGAAGATTCAAATAGTATTCATAGATAGTGAAAGGATCGATATGGTTGACTAGAGGGGGGGGTGAATAGGCAACTACCAATTTTTAACTTTTCTTTATCAAATTAAACTTTGCATCAAAGTAGGTTGTCTAGATGTGCAACTAGGTGAGCAACCTATATGATGCAATACCAACAGGCAAACAAGCAAGCAAGAGAAGTAACACTAAAGAGCTTGCACAAGTAAAGGTAAGAGATAACCAAGAGTGGATCCGATGAAGACGCGGATGTGTTACCGAAGTTCCTTCCCTTTGAGGGGAAGTACGTCTCCGTTGGAGCGGTGTGGAGGCACGATCCTCCCCAAGAAGCCACTAGGGCCACCGTATTCTCCTCACGCCCTCACACAATGCGAGATGCCGTGATTCCACTATTGGTGCCCTTGAAGGCGGCGACCGAACCTTTACAAACAAGGTTGGGGCAATCTCCACAACGTAATCGGAGGCTCCCAACAAAACCACGAAGCTTCACCACAATGGACTATGGCTCCGTGGTGACCTCAACCGTCTAGGGTGCTCAAACACCCAAGAGTAACAAGATCCGCTAGGGATGAGTGGGGGAATCGAAAATCCCTTGGTGGAAGTGTAGATCGGGGCCTTCTCAACCACTCCTGAGCAAATCAACAAGTTTGATTGGCTAGAGAGATAGATCGGGCGAAAATGGAGCTTGGAGCATTTAATGGAGCTTGAGCAATAAATGGAGCTTGGGGGAGGAAGAGGTAGGTCAAAGAGAAGAAGGGGACTCCCTTTTATAGTGGGGGCAACAATCCAACCGTTGCCCCCCACCAACCAGCCCCGCACAGGGCGGTACTACCGCTAAGAGGGGGCGGTACTACTGCTAGGTCAGCGGTACCGCCGCACCAGCCAGCGGCACTGCCGCGCAGAGGAGACTAGTAGGGAAAAGGACCCAACGCGGTACTACCGCGGTGGTAGGGGCGGTACTACCGCTCCTGGAACGGTACTACCGCCTCTACAACCGCAACTAGTGCCGCAAAACCCGACATGAGAAAAAGACCCGTCGAATCGAGGCGGTAGGAGCCAGACAGCCCAGCGGTACTACGGCAGCGGGGTCACGGGCGGTACTACCGCTAAGGAGCGGTACTGCCGCTTGTGACCCTTCGGCCGTACTACCGCTTGTAGTGCGGTACTACCGCTGGGACACAGAAGGGAGAGAGAGAATCTCTCCAAAGAGGCTGTGGACGAGGCGGTGGTGCCAGGCACCCCAGCGGTACTACTGCTGTGGAGACAAGGGCGGTACTACCGCTGTGGAGCGGTACTGCCGCTTGTGTCTCCTCAGCGGTACTACGGCTGGGTTGCGCGGTACTACCGCTGGGACCCAGACAGGACAAGGAAAAGTGGAGAGATCTCTTCAAAGGAATGGACAAGCTCGGAGGGTGAGAAGTTGATGTGTACGTGTTGATTCCACCCATGCAAAACCCTAGCGGACCCCCTCTTGATAGTACGGTGCCCTCTATGCAACTAGTCCATCGAGAGAGAAACGAAAGAGCTACACCGTCTTGAAGGACACTCCGAAGGGAAGGAAATGTCTCGTGCCAGGGTGAATCTGTGAACTATTCAAAGCACATGATTAGTCCGCAAACATGTTGTCATCAATCACCAAAACTACCTTGAGAGAGATATGCCGTAACAATCTCCCCCTTTTTGGTGGATTGATGACAACTAGGGATTTGCACAAGGAAAGAAATAAATGAAAGAAAACTAAGAACTACAAAATATAGACGGGCTCCCCCAGAGTGTGTGCACCTGGTTAGAGGAGCATTCGGAAAGCAGGACACACACATCCGGATCAACACTCCCCCTATATTTTATAGTCCAACAATTCTAAGCACAATTCTAAGCACAAGATAGATGAGAGAAGAGAATATAACAGGACAAGCATGCAACTCATAATAAACTACAGTACTAAATAGACATAAGTAATAAGGTAGCGATAGGGAGCATATGTCTCACACCATATGTCTAGAACTTAGGTCTCACGGGCACCAAACCAAACCAAACAAAGACACCGAGTGAATAGACATAAGTAATAAGGTAGCGATAGGGAGCATATGTCTCACACCATATGTCTAGAACTTAGGTCTCACGGGCACCAAACCAAACCAAACAAAGACACCGAGAGAACACACAAGAAAACACAAGACGACAAACACAAATCACGACACAAATCCCTACACTATCTCCCCCTTTGGCAGCGAGACACCAAAAAGGGAAAAGAGCGACGCTACAACTCTGGTGATGGCAAGCTGAGGATCTCGAAACATCAAATCTCAGCGTGATCGTCTGCATCTCCGTCGTTGGTCGAAAACTGCTCGGCGTCGGAGTCGGTCCAAGGGCAGTGCTGATGAATCCACTCCTCCTCTTCAGTGATCTGACCCTCAGAACCACTGGCAACTGTCGCTCCCAACTGACGCATGAGCTCCTTGTGGCGCATCCTGGCATGCTTCTCCGCCACATGAGTCATGTACTGACCATGAGACTCCATGCAGAAAAGCTTCTTCAACTTGTTTTTAAGCTTCTTCGCCCATGAGGGTTCAGCACTAGAGGGGACAATATCCTCCTCGTGATCATCAGTGGCTGCCCCACCCTCGGTCTCCATGGCAGCAGTAGCAGCAGCAGCAGCAGACGGACCCCCTGTTTGAGGCGCTGGGGTGACCCAATTGTCCTTCTTCCTCAGACGCTCGATCTCATGAGAAACCAAGTCTCCAGTCTCTAGCAACACTCTGGGATAGGTCTGTGCCTAGGCCCTCTCAATGAGCCTCATGATGAGTGGACCATATATCGGGCACTTGCGCTCAGACACGGCAGAGAGAAGTTTAGACCACATGACATGAGAAATATCCAGGCTCTCTCCAGTGCTTGCTTCCTTCTCATGCTGACAGAAAAGGAGCATGTCCACGAGGTAAGAGTGGACCATATCCAGATTCCCGATCCGAAGGAAGAGAGTCTCACGGAAGATGCGATGAAGAATGTCCAGATACGGAGACAGCTCATAGGTCTTCTTCTCAGTTACTGGGTGAACTTTCACAGTGCAGTAGGGCCAAAGGGCTTGCTTGTGGGTGGACATAGCATTGCGGTGAGGGCGGAAACCGACAGGAGTCTCAAGCCCGTGATCCACCACATCAAGTAACTCCATGAAAGCCTTCCACTTGACGGAAAGCAGCTTGCCATTGGTCATCCATGTCAGAGTCCTGTCGACATCCGTCCCAAGATGGACGGTGGCATAGAATTGAGCCACCAAATCCGCATCGACATCCTTGTTGAATTGCATGATCCTGAGAATGTTCAGCTGAGTGCACATCTGAAGGGCTTCGCCAAAGTACTCTTGGTCCTTCTCCATAGCATCAATGTCAATGGAGTGAACATCAACAAAGAGATTCTTCTTGGCCTTGATCACATCAAAGTAGATGGCAAACTGAAAACGGTTCCAGAACGGGCGGTTGACCAAAGTGGGTTCTTGGTCCACCGCATAGGGGTTGCGGCGACGCTTCTCCCAAAACTCCTTGTTGGTCATCTCAGTCATAGTCTTCCCTTTTGTCTTGTTGGCGGATCTCTTCGTTTGCTGAGGAGGTGGAGGAACACTTGCGGATGCACCTGCTGGAGGCGGTTGGGTGCTCGAGGAGCCACCGGCTGGCTCAGAGGTGCGGTAGCATTTTGATGTTGCACGCCCGGGGTTGATACGGCGAGCTTGATGCTCAGAATGGTCATCACCTGGAGCCAAACACAAGAACACGCAAAACAAGCAGAAAGAACGAGCATAAGCCAACAAACACAAAAAAAGAATCAAGGTAAGGCAGGAATATGATGGAATTTGGCATGCAGCGGTAGTACCGTGACATGTCTGCGGTAGTACCGCCCAAGCGGTAGTACCGCCCCAAGGAGGGCGGTAGTACCGCTCGAGGTCAAGCGGTAGTACCGCTCCAACGAGAGCGGTAGTACTGCTCAAGGCGGAGAAACAGCAATTTCCTATAGCACGAGGTGGAGAAACAGCGGTTTCCTACTACCGTGGTCAGATCCAGCACTACCGGCCTGCCAAATTCAAAAATATTCCTACCAAACTCTAATCAAGATAGTCTAGTTGCCTTCTCCAACCAACTCAAGCCTAGATTTAGCCAAAAATCTAGAGATGCTACCACCATTGCCCGTAAGAAACAAGATCTGAAAATGAGACAAAAGGAGACAAGGAACGGGGGCAATACCAGCATCCATGGCAAGAGAACGGGGTGGGGATCGACTCCACCAAAGGAAATGGAGAGGGACGCCCCGGAGACGTAGATCCGCTGGAGCCCTCCCGCGGCAAGTGGAGGCTGGAGAGAGGAAGAAGAAAGAGGGGGTGAATGGGTATGGGGGAGAAGAAACCTCCCCCTGCCCCGATATAATCCCCTGGTCCAGTCCCTAAGCGGTAGTACCGTGCTGGGGCTCTGATACCATTATGAGCGGTAGTACCACGGACCACCAGCGGTAGTACCGCCCAGCACGCCACAGCAACCAAACAAACAAGGCTTTTGCTCGAAGGAAAGACACAAACGGCAAGAAAAGAGAGCACACGAGCAAACGACCAAGACACACCTCTTCAAAAGAGGGCGGTGGCCGAGGCCACCTATGTTTGAGTCAAGAGGTATGGCGCCGCAAAGATTTTAACCTTAGGCCCATGACCAAAACTCTTCTTTGAAACACAAGTACCATCAACACTGGCTAAAGTGAAAGACTTGATCAATTTATGCCATGCCTACACCTAAACTAGACAACAAATTGAGCATGGTGGGGTGTGCAAGGGTTCAAGCCACATTGCTCGAATCAATGATATTTAGCTCATGCCTTAACTCGCGAAATCTTCCTTCATCCAAGGGCTTCGTGAAAATATCTGCAAGGTTGTCATGAGTGTTGACATAGTTGAGCTCGATCTCTCCTCGCCTAATGTGATCCTGGATGAAGTGATACCGAATCTCAATATGCTTCGTCTTGAAGTGTTGCACCGGGTTGAGGGAGATCTTGATGGCACTTTCATTGTCACACCAAAGAGGCACTTTGTCACAAGTGACACCGTAATCCTTTAAAGTTTGCCTCATCCATAGGAGTTGTGCACAACAACTACCGGCGGCAACATACTCCGCCTCAGTGGACGAGAGAGACACACAACTTTGCTTTTTGGAAGACCAACTCACCAAAGAGCAACCAAGGAATTGGCACCCTCCGGAAGTGGACTTCCTATCCACTTTGTCTCCCGCCCAATCGGAGTCCGAGTACCCTACAAGCTTGAAGTTTGATCGTCTTGGGTACCATAAGCCAAAGTTTGGGGTATGAGCCAAATATCGAAAGATTCGTTTGACCGCCACATAGTGACTTTCCTTCGGTGCGGCTTGAAACCGTGCACAAATTCCCACACTCAACATGATGTCCGGTCTAGATGCACAAAGGTAAAGCAAGGATCCAATCATGGAGCGATATACCTTTTGATCCACCACTTTACCATTGGGATCTAAGTCAAGTTGGCACTTGGTGGGCATTGGAGTGGAAGCCGGCTTGACATCACTTAGCTTGAATCTCTTGAGCATGTCTTGAGTGTATTTGGATTGATTGATGAAGATTCCTTCTCTTCTTTGCTTCACTTCGAACCCTAGAAAGAACTTCAACTCTCCCATGAAGGACATCTCGAACTTTGAGGTCATGAGAGCGGCAAATTCCTCATTGAAAGCTTTGTTAGGAGAACCAAAGATAATATCATCAACATATAATTGGCACACAAACAACTCCCCTTTGACCTTCTTAGTAAAAAGAGTGGGGTCGATTAGCCCAACTTCAAAACCAAGGTCTTGTAACAACTCGGTAAGGTGGTCATACCACGCACGTGGGGCTTGTTTAAGGCCATAGAGTGCCTTATCGAGTTGATACACATGATCGGGAAAGTAGGGATCCTCGAACCCGGGGGGTTGCTTGACGTAAACCAATTCATTAATAGGACCATTAGGAAAAGCACTCTTCACATCCATTTGTTGTAACTTAAAGTTATGATGAGAAGCATATGCAATCAACATGCGAATGGATTCAAGACGAGCAACGGGAGCAAAGGTTTCACCGTAGTCGATACCCTCGACTTGGGAGTAGCCTTGTGCTACCAAACGAGCCTTGTTGCGAATGATAATCCCATGGTAATCTTGCTTGTTCTTAAATATCCACTTGTTTCCTATGACATTGTGATTCTCGGTTGGTCTTGGCACCAATCTCCACACTTTGTTGCGCTCGAAGTTGTTGAGTTCTTCGTGCATGGCGTTGAGCCAATCCGGATCTTCTAGCGCTTCATAGACCTTGTGGGGTTCCACACAAGAGACAAACATGTGATGCTCACAATAATTTGCTAATTGTCTACGAGTGCTTACCCCCTTTCTTAAGCTTCCAAGCACATTCGTCATGAGATGATCCTTGGTGGAGAGCTTGGAAGCAACCTTGGCGGCACGACGCTCTAATTCCTCCTCGGGGGTCAGACGAGGAGTGGTCACTTGATCATCTTGAGCGTCGTCTTGGGCTTGTTCTTGTTCTTGAACTTGCTCGGAGGAGAGAACTTGACCTTGGGCATCACTTGATGTGTCAACACCGTCTTGAGCGTGATCTTGCCCTTGGTCATGTTCTTGAAGATGAGGGCCTTCATGTTGAACTTCGGAAGCGTGTGGGCCTTGGGTTGGTGATGGCTCCACTTGAGTGGAGCTTTGTCCTTCTCCTTCGGCCAAAAGGGGTTCCTCAATGGGTAGGATAAAGCCAACACCCATTCTTCTTATGGCTTGGGGAGGAATTTCATCACCTACATCACAAGTGCCACTTTGCTCCACTTGGGAGCCGTTATTCTCATCAAACTCCACGTTACACGTCTCCTCAATAAGTCCCGTGGATTTATTGAGGACGCGGTAAGCATGAGAGTTTGTAGCATAGCCAACAAATATGCCCTCATAAGCTCTAGCCTCAAATTTAGACAACCGAACACCTTTCTTGAGAATGAAACACTTACACCCGAATACTCGGAATTACTTGAGGTTGGGCTTGTTACCGGTGAGTATCTCGTATGGAGTCTTGTTCAAGCCCTTGCGGAGGTAGAGCCGATTGGATGCATGACACGCGGTGTTGATGGCTTCGGCCCAAAAGTTGTACGGAGACTTGAACTCCGCCATCATGGTCCTTGCTACATCCATCAACGTCCGGTTCTTCCTCTCTGCAACACCGTTTTGTTGAGGGGTGTAGGATGCGGAATATTGATGCTTGATTCCGTCATCACTAAGAAACTCATCCAAGGTGTAGTTCTTGAACTCGGTGCCGTTGTCACTTCTTATTGTCAAGATCTTTGCATTGTGTTGATGTTGTGCTTCATTTGCAAAGTCAATGACGATTTGTTGGGTCTCGCTCTTCCTCTTGAAGAAATACACCCACGTGTACCTTGAGTAGTCATCCACAATCACCAAGCAATACTTCCTACCTCCAAGACTATCGAAGGATGGAGGCCCAAAGAGATCCATGTGAAGGAGCTCCAAAGGTCTCTTTGAATAAATGATAGTCGTGGGAGGGTGAGCCTTCTCATGTAGCTTTCCTTCGATACAGGCACTGCAAGCACGATCTTTAGCAAAACTAACATTCGTTAGTCCATGGACATGGTCCCCCTTGATGAGATTTTGCAAAGATCTCATATTGACATGGGCTAAACGGCGATGCCAAAGCCATCCCACATCAACTTTATCCATTAGGCATGTCGCGGTCTTAGTGGGTCGCTCCGAAAAGTTAATCACATATAGACCGTTCTCGACATGCCCAACAAAAGCTACTTTAAGAGTCTTTGCTCCACAAGAGGGCCACGGTATCAATATCAAAGAAAGTGGCAAAGCCCATGATTGCAAGTTGACGAACGGAAAGTAAATTGTATGCAAGGGACTCAACAAGCATGACCTTCTCGATCGTGAGATCATGAGAGATGACCACCTTGCCAAGTCCCAATACCTTAGAAGATGAGGCGTCACCCCACTCGACATTGGTGGGCATAGATGGAACCTTGTGCATGTCCACCACCAAGTCCTTGCTTCTGGTCATATGATTTGTAGCTCCGCTATCGAGCAACCATGATCCCCCACCGGAAGCAAACACCTACAAGACATCAATTCTTGGTTTTAGGTACCCATTTTGTAATGGGTCCATTGATGTTAGTAACAAGGGTTTTTGGAACCCAAATAGACCATTCAATGTATTCATGAGGAGAACCAACAAATTTGGCATAAACATGCCCATCACTAGCACGGCATAACACATAAGAAGGATTAAAATCGCCGGCTTTGTTGGGAGGGGTGACATTGCCCTTCTTGACATTGTTCTTCTTATTCTCCTCGGAGGCACTCTCTCCCTTCTTCACAAAGGTTTGCATGAGAGGAGGAGGTCGTTTGGTATTGTCATTCTTCTTCTTGTTCTTGGAGTCGGGCACGTACCCAACCCCTTCCTTGGCCACAACTCCCTTTTGGTTGATCAAGAAATCGTTGAGGTTCTTCTTGCCTTGTATGCAAGTCGCAAGACCTCTCTCAAGTTGCCCCTTTAGCTTAGCGTTCTCCTCAATGAGATGCACATGCTCACAACACGGGTTAGTAGCATTTGCATTATCAATTAACATCATACGAGGGAAAGTGGCTTTTTCCTTGGTTAGCTTTACTTGAAGTTGATCATGAGACTCTTTGAGGCTAGCATGAGCACCCTTCAAGACCTTGTGAGCCTTGTCAAGTAGATCAAACTCCTCTTTGAGTCTAGCAAGATCAACCTCAAGTTCGGCCTTCTCGGAGTTTAGCACATGAGAAACTATGAGGACATGATCATAATCTTTCTTTAACTTAGCATGATCAACGTTGTGTGACTCCTCAAGAGCCAAACGAAGACCACACTCTTCCTCAAGAGCATTGGAAAGATCCGAAATCTCATTGGCATAGTCACGACTATGCCCTTCCATCTTAGTGATGGTGTCTTCGTGAGCCTCGATCATGTCATTGGCTTCACCAAGTTGTTCCAAGAGAGCAACAAAGTGCTTCTTGGATTTTCCCTTGAGTTTTCCCATAAAGGCCTCAAACTCGTTAGCCTCCACATTAGCTCCCTCAAGTTCATTAATGCTATCCGTCGGAGAAGGATGATTAATGATGGTAGTTTTGATATTGGGGGTTACCTTGTTGGTGGCTTTAGCCATGAGGCACTTGGCGGTGATGCTCTCATTGGGTGAGTCGAAGAGAGACACCCGTGAAGTCGTCGCAATGGCAACGGAGGCCATGGCAACCGACTCATCATCTTCATCATCGTCATCATCCTCATTGTACTCTTCTTGTACAACCAATACCTTGGGAGGAGTCTTCTTGGTGAAGTTGTTCTTGTTGGGGAACGACTTGGCCTTGTCCTTTCGGATCAGCTTGCCACCATTGTCTTCCCTCTTCTCATACGGGCATTCGGCAACAAATGACTCACGTTGCCGCAATTGTAGCAAGTCCTTACACATTGCTTGCCCCTCGTGCCACTCGAGTTGTTTTTGCTAAAGTTTGGCCTTGAGTTTTTCTTGCTCCAAAATTGTCTTGAAGCAAGTGCCATGTGTTCATGATATGCATACTTCGTATCTTCGGGGTTGCTCTCCTCTTCTTCCTCTTCTTCTTCTTCAACGGTGAGCTTCGCCTTCAATGCAAGGTTAGGCTTCTTTGCCCGTTGAGAATGGAGCACCGCATTGTCGGCGGTCTTGTCCAAAATGTTCATGGCCACAAACTCATCCAACACTACGCTTGAGGTCAAAGTGTGGAAGTCCGGTCTTTGACGAATGACGGAGGACATGGCCTCGTGGTAGGGCATCATTGCCTTGAGGGAGTTGCGCTTGATCCAATTGTCATCCGTGTTCTTGCTCCCGTGGTAGGATCGATATGGTTGACTAGAGGGGGGTGAATAGGCAACTACCAATTTTTAACTTTTCTTTATCAAATTAAACTTTGCATCAAAGTAGGTTGTCTAGATGTGCAACTAGGTGAGCAACATATATGATGCAATACCAACAAGAAAACAAGCAAGCAAGAGAAGTAACACTAAAGAGCTTGCACAAGTAAAGGTAAGAGATAACCAAGAGTGGATCCGATGAAGACGCGGATGTGTTACCGAAGTTCCTTCCCTTTGAGGGGAAGTACGTCTCCGTTGGAGCGGTGTGGAGGCACGATCCTCCCCAAGAAGCCACTAGGGCCACCGTATTCTCCTCACGCCCTCACACAATGGGAGATGCCGTGATTCCACTATTGGTGCCCTTGAAGGCGGCGACCGAACCTTTACAAACAAGGTTGGGGCAATCTCCACAACGTAATCGGAGGCTCCCAACAAAACCACGAAGCTTCACCACAATGGACTATTGCTCCGTGGTGACCTCAACCGTCTAGGGTGCTCAAACACCCAAGAGTAACAAGATCCGCTAGGGATGAGTGGGGGAATCGAAAATCCCTTGGTGGAAGTGTAGATCGGGGCCTTCTCAACCACTCCCGAGCAAATCAACAAGTTTGATTGGCTAGAGAGATAGATCGGGCGAAAATGGAGCTTGGAGCATTTAATGGAGCTTGAGCAATAAATGGAGCTTGGGGGAGGAAGAGGTAGGTCAAAGAGAAGAAGGGGACTCCCTTTTATAGTGGGGGCAACAATCCAACCATTGCCCCCCACCAACTAGCCCCGCACAGGGCGGTACTACCGCTAAGAGGGGGCGGTACTACTGCTAGGTCAGTGGTACTGCCGCACCAGCTAGCGGCACTGCCGCGCAGAGGAGACTAGTAGGGAAAAGGACCCAACGCGGTACTACCGCGGTGGTAGGGGCGGTACTACCGCTCCTGGAACGGTACTACCGCCTCTACAACCGCAACTAGTGCCGCAAAACCCGACACGAGAAAAAGACCCCTCGAATCGAGGCGGTAGGAGCCAGACTGCCCAGCGGTACTACGGCAGTGGGGTCACGGGCGGTACTACCGCTGAGGAGCGGTACTGCCTCTTGTGACCCTTCGGCCGTACTACCGCTTGTAGTGCGGTACTACCGCTGGGACACAGAAGGGAGAGAGAGAATCTCTCCAAAGAGGCTGAGGACGAGGCGGTGGTGCCAGGCACCCCAGCGGTACTACTGCTGTGGAGACAAGGGCGGTACTACCGCTATGGAGCGGTACTGCCGCTTGTGTCTCCTCAGCGGTACTACGGCTGGGTTGCGCGGTACTACCGCTGGGACCCAGACAGGACAAGGAAAAGTGGAGAGACCTCTTCAAAGGAATGGACAAGCTCGGAGGGTGAGAAGCTGATGTGTGCGTGTTCATTCCACCCATGCAAAACCCCAGCGGACCCCCTCTTGATAGTACGGTGCCCTCTATGCAACTAGTCCACCGAGAGAGAAACGAAAGAGCTACACCGTCTTGAAGGACACTCCGAAGGGAAGGAAACGTCTCGTGCCAGGGGTGAATCTGTGAACTATTCAAAGCACATGATTAGTCCGCAAACATGTTGTCATCAATCACCAAAACTACCTTGAGAGAGATATGCCGTAACATATAGACTTGATCATAAACCCACAATTCATCAGTCTCAACAATCACACCGCAAAAAGAAGATTACATCGAATAGATCTCCACAAGAGAGGGGGAGAACATTGTATTGAGATCCAAAAAGTGAGAAGAAGCCATCTAGCTACTAGCTATGGACCAGTAGGTCTGAGGTGAACTACTCACACTTCATCGGAGAGGCTATGGTGTTGATGTAGAAGCCCTCCGTGATCGATGCCCCCTTCGGTGGAGCTCCGGAACAGGCCCCAAGATGGGATCTCGTGGATACAGAAAGTTACGGCGGTGGAATTAGGGTTTTGGCTCCTGTTCTGATTGTTTGGGGGTACGTGGATATATATAGGAGGAAGAAGTACGTCGGTGGAGCAACAGGGGGCCCACGAGGGTGGGGGCGCGCCTGGTAGGGTACGGCGCGCCCCCTACCTCGTGGCCTCCTGTTACGTGCCTTGACATAGGGTCCAAGTCTCCCGGGTCTTATCTGTTGAGAAAATCACGTTCCCGAAGGTTTCATTCTGTTTGGAGTCCGTTTGATATTCCTTTTCTTCGAAACCCTAAAACCCCTGTTCAAGAATTTATCCGATTAACCAGTTAACTTGCCGATTAATCCCTACTCGTAGGGTCACCGAGTAGCCGATAAACCGATAAATCATCCGATTAATTGATTAAATGGCCGATTAACTTGCCGATTAGCCAATTAATCCCCTACTCGCCAACCAACCGAGCAGCTACCAGTTAACGATTTCCTCAGCAATGCCTAAAACAGGCAAAAAACAACAATTCTGACCTGGGCCTCCGGTTAATAGGTTAGTCCCAAAAATAATATAAAAGTGGATAATAAAGCCCAATAATGTCTAAAACAGTAGATAATATAGAATGGAGCAATAAAAAAATTATAGATACGCTGGAGACGTATCATCCTGCCGATCGAGCTCGGCCTCTTTTTCTTCGTACATGCGCACTCGAGGTGAGTCATGAATTATGTCGCAAGGCAGAACCGCCTCTGCGCCGTACACCATAAAAACGGTGTGTATCCGGTAGTGCGATTCTGCATGGTCCACAGCCCCCAGAGTACGGAGTCGAGCTCCTCTACCCAGTGTGTGTTTGATTCCTTTAAGGACCGCACTAATCTGGGTTTGATGCCGCTCATGATAAGACCATTTGCTCGCTCGGCTTGACCGTTAGTTTGCGGGTGATAGACAGAAGCATAATCGAGCTTGATGCCTGCTACCTCTTGAGCTTGCGTTGGATTTCCCCAAAGAGGAAAGGATGATGCAGCAGAGTAGCGTAAGTATTTCCCTCAGTTTTTGAGAACCAACGTATCAATCCAGTAGGAGGCCACGTTCAAGTCCCTCGTACCTGCACAAAATGATAGCTACTCACAACCAACGCGATTAGGGGTTGTCAATCCCTTCACGGTCACTTACGGGAGTGAGATCTAATAGATATAATATTTTTGGTATTTTTGGTATAGAGATGCAAAGTGAAAAGTAAAAGGCAAAGTAAAAAAGCAAAGCAAGATTAAAGTGATGGAGATTGATATGATGAGAATAGACCCGGGGGCCATAGGTTTCACTAGCGGCTTCTCTCAAGATAGCATAAGCATTACGGTGGGTGAACAAATTACTGTCGAGCAATTGATAGAAAAGTGCATAATTATGAGAATATCTAGGCATGGTCATGTATATAGGCATCACGTCCGCGACAAGTAGACCGAAACGATTTTGCATCTACTACTATTACTCCACACATCGACCGCTATCCAGCGTGCATCTATATTATTAAGTTCATATGAACAGAGTAATGCATTAAGCAAGATGACATGATGTAGAGGGATAAACTCAAGCAATATGATATAAACCCCATCTTTATATCCTCGATGGCAACAATACAATACATGCCTTGCTGCCCCTGCTGTCACTGGGAAAGGACACTGCAAGATTGAACCCAAAGCTAAGCACTTCTCCCATTGCAAGAAAGATCAATCTAGTAGGCCAAACCAAACTGATAATTTGAAGAGACTTGCAAAGATAACAAATCACACATATAAGAAATCAGAGAAGAACCAAATATTGTTCATAGTTAATCTTGATCATAAACCCACAATTCATCGGATCTCGACAAACACACCGCAAAAAGAGTTACATCGAATAGATCTCCAAGAAGATCGAGGAGAACTTTGTATTGAGATCCAAAGAGAGAGAAGAAGCCATCTAGCTAATAACTATGGACCCGAAGGTCTGAAGTAAACTACTCACACTTCATCGGAGAGGCAATGGTGTTGATGTAGAAGCCCTTCGTGATCGATGCCCCCTCCGGTGGAGCTCCGGAACAGGCCCCAAGATGGGATCTCGTGGATACAGAAAGTTACGGCGGTGGAATTAGGGTTTTGGCTCCTGTTCTGATCGTTTGGGGGTACGTGGATATATATAAGAGGAAGAAGTACGTCGGTGGAGCAACAGGGGGCCCACGAGGGTGGGGGCGCGCCTGGTACGGTACGGCGCGCCCCCCTACCTCGTGGCTTCCTGTTACGTGCCTTGACGTAGGGTCCAAGTCTCCCGGGTCTTATCTGTTGAGAAAATCACGTTCCCGAAGGTTTGATTCCGTTTGGAGTCCGTTGGATATTCCTTTTCTTCGAAACCCTAAAACAGGCAAAAAACAACAATTCTGACCTGGGCCTCCGGTTAATAGGTTAGTCCCAAAAATAATATAGAAGTGGATAATAAAGCCCAATAATGTCTAAAATAGTAGATAATATAGCATGGAGCAATCAAAAATTATAGATATGTTGGAGACGTATCATCCTGCCGATCGAGCTCGGCCTCTTTTTCTTCGTACATGCGCACTCGAGGTGAGTCATGAATTATGTCGCAAGGCAGAACCGCCTCTGCGTCGTACACCATAAAAATGGTGTGTATCCGGTAGTGCGATTCTGCATGGTCCGCAGCCCCCAGAGTACGGAGTCGACCTCCTCTACCTAGTATGTGTTTGATTCCTTTAAGGACCGCACTAATCTGGGTTTGATGCCGCTCATGATAAGACCATTTGCTCGCTCGGCTTGACCGTTAGTTTGCGGGTGATAGACAGAAGCATAATCGAGCTTGATGCCTGCTACCTCTTGAGCTTGCGTTGGATTTCCCCGAAGAGGAAAGGATGATGCAGCAGAGTAGCGTAAGTATTTCCCTCAGTTTTTGAGAACCAAGGTATCAATCCAGTAGGAGGCCACGCTCAAGTCCCTCGTACCTGCACAAAACGATAGCTACTCGCAACCAACGCAATTAGGGGTTGTCAATCCCTTCACGGTCACTTACGAGAGTGAGATCTGATAGATATAATATTTTTGGTATTTTTGGTATAGAGATGCAAAGTGAAAAGTAAAAGGCAAAGTAAAAAAAGCAAAGCAAGATTAAAGTGGTGGAGATTGATATGATGAGAATAGACCCGGGGGCCATAGGTTTCACTAGTGGCTTCTCTCAAGAGCATAAGTATTCTACGGTGGGTGAACAAATTACTGTTGAGCAATTGACAGAATTGAGCATAGTTATGAGAATATCTAGGCATGATCATGTATATAGGCATCACGTCCGTGACAAGTAGACCGAAACGATTCTGCGTCTACTACTATTACTCCACACATCGACCGCTATCCAGCGTGCATCTATATTATTAAGTTCATATGAACAGAGTAATGCATTAAGCAAGATGACATGATGTAGAGGGATAAACTCAAGCAATATGATATAAACCCCATCTTTATATCCTCGATGGCAACAATACAATACATGCCTTGCTGCCCCTGCTATCACTGGGAAAGGACACTGCAAGATTGAACCCAGAGCTAAGCACTTCTCCCATTGCAAGAAAGATCAATCTAGTAGGCCAAACCAAACTGATAATTTGAAGAGACTTGCAAAGATAACAAATCACACATATAAGAAATTAGAGAAGAACCAAATATTGTTCATAGTTAATCTTGATCATAAACCCACAATTCATCGGATCTCGACAAACACACCGCAAAAAGAGTTACATTGAATAGATCTCCAAGAAGATCGAGGAGAACTTTGTATTGAGATCCAAAGAGAGAGAAGAAGCCATCTAGCTAATAACTATGGACCCGAAGGTCTGAAGTAAACTAATCACACTTCATCAGAGAGGCTATGGTGTTGATGTAGAAGCCCTCCATGATCGATGCCCCCTCCGGCGGAGCTCCGGAACAGGCCCCGAGATGGGATCTCGTGGATACAGAAAGTTGCGGCGGTGGAATTAGGGTCTTGGCTCCTGTTCTGATCGTTTGGGGGTACGTGGATATATATAGGAGGAAGAAGTACGTCGGTGGAGCAACAGGGGGCCCACGAGGGTGGGGGCGTGCCTGGTACGGTACGGCGCGCCCCCTACCTCGTGGCCTCCTGTTACGTGCCTTGACGTAGGGTCCAAGTCTCCCGGGTTTTATCTGTTGAGAAAATCACGTTCCCAAAGGTTTCATTCCGTTTGGAGTCCGTTGGATATTCCTTTTCTTCGAAACCCTAAAACAGGCAAAAAACAACAATTCTGACCTGGGCCTCCGGTTAATAGGTTAGTCCCAAAAATAGTATAGAAGTGGATAATAAAGCCCAATAATGTCTAAAACAGTAGATAATATAGCATGGAGCAATCAAAAATTATAGATATGTTGGAGACGTATCATCCTGCCGATCGAGCTCGGCCTCTTTTTCTTCATACATGCGCACTCGAGGTGAGTCATGAATTATGTCGCAAGGCAGAACCGCCTCTGCGTCGTACACCATAAAAATGGTGTGTATCCGGTAGTGCGATTCTGCATGGTCCGCAGCCCCCAGAGTACGGAGTCGACCTCCTCTACCTAGTATGTGTTTGATTCCTTTAAGGACCGCACTAATCTGGGTTTGATGCCGCTCATGATAAGACCATTTGCTCGCTCGGCTTGACCGTTAGTTTGCGGGTGATAGACAGAAGCATAATCGAGCTTGATGCCTGCTACCTCTTGAGCTTGCGTTGGATTTCCCCGAAGAGGAAAGGATGATGCAGCAGAGTAGCGTAAGTATTTGCCTCAGTTTTTGAGAACCAAGGTATCAATCCAGTAGGAGGCCACGCTCAAGTCCCTCGTACCTGCACAAAACGATAGCTATTCGCAACCAACGCAATTAGGGGTTGCCAATCCCTTCACGGTCACTTACGAGAGTGAGATCTGATAGATATAATATTTTTGGTATTTTTGGTATAGAGATGCAAAGTGAAAAGTAAAAGGCAAAGTAAAAAAAGCAAAGCAAGATTAAAGTGGTGGAGATTGATATGATGAGAATAGACCCGGGGGCCATAGGTTTCACTAGTGGCTTCTCTCAAGAGCATAAGTATTCTACGGTGGGTGAACAAATTACTGTTGAGCAATTGACAGAATTGAGCATAGTTATGAGAATATCTAGGCATGATCATGTATATAGGCATCACGTCCGTGACAAGTAGACCGAAACGATTCTGCGTCTACTACTATTACTCCACACATCGACCGCTATCCAGCGTGCATCTATATTATTAAGTTCATATGAACAGAGTAATGCATTAAGCAAGATGACATGATGTAGAGGGATAAACTCAAGCAATATGATATAAACCCCATCTTTATATCCTCGATGGCAACAATACAATACGTGCCTTGCTGCCCCTGCTATCACTGGGAAAGGACACTGCAAGATTGAACCCAGAGCTAAGCACTTCTCCCATTGCAAGAAAGATCAATCTAGTAGGCCAAACCAAACTGATAATTTGAAGAGACTTGCAAAGATAACAAATCACACATATAAGAAATTAGAGAAGAACCAAATATTGTTCATAGTTAATCTTGATCATAAACCCACAATTCATCGGATCTCGACAAACACACCGCAAAAAGAGTTACATCGAATAGATCTCCAAGAAGATCGAGGAGAACTTTGTATTGAGATCCAAAGAGAGAGAAGAAGCCATCTAGCTAATAACTATGGACCCGAAGGTCTGAAGTAAACTAATCACACTTAATCAGAGAGGCTATGGTGTTGATGTAGAAGCCCTCCGTGATCGATGCCCCCTCCGGCGGAGCTCCGGAACAGGCCCCGAGATGGGATCTCGTGGATACAGAAAGTTGCGGCGGTGGAATTAGGGTCTTGGCTCCTGTTCTGATCGTTTGGGGGTACGTGGATATATATAGGAGGAAGAAGTACGTCGGTGGAGCAACAGGGGGCCCACGAGGGTGGGGGCGCGCCTGGTACGGTACGGCACGCCCCCTACCTCGTGGCCTCCTGTTATGTTCCTTGACATAGGGTCCAAGTCTCCTGGGTCTTATCTGTTGAGAAAATCACGTTCCCGAAGGTTTCATTCTGTTTGGAGTCCGTTTGATATTCCTTTTCTTCGAAACCCTAAAATAGGCAAAAAACAACAATTCTGACCTGGGCCTCTGGTTAATAGGTTAGTCCCAAAAATAATATAAAAGTGGATAATAAAGCCCAATAATGTCTAAAACTGTAGATAATATAGCATGGAGCAATCAAAAATTATAGATACATTGGAGACGTATCATCCTGCCGATCGAGCTCGGCCTCTTTTTCTTCGTACATGCGCACTCGAGGTGAGTCATGAATTATGTCGCAAGGCAGAACCGCCTCTGCGTCGTACACCATAAAAATGGTGTGTATCCGGTAGTGCGATTCTGCATGGTCCGCAGCCCCCAGAGTACAGAGTCGACCTCCTCTACCTAGTATGTGTTTGATTCCTTTAAGGACCGCACTAATCTGGGTTTGATGCCACTCATGATAAGACCATTTGCTCGCTCGGCTTGACCGTTAGTTTGCGGGTGATAGACAGAAGCATAATCGAGCTTGATGCCTGCTACCTCTTGAGCTTGCGTTGGATTTCCCCGAAGAGGAAAGGATGATGCAGCAGAGTAGCGTAAGTATTTGCCTCAGTTTTTGAGAACCAAGGTATCAATCCAGTAGGAGGCCACGCTCAAGTCCCTCGTACCTGCACAAAACGATAGCTACTCGCAACCAACGCAATTAGGGGTTGCCAATCCCTTCACGGTCACTTACGAGAGTGAGATCTGATAGATATAATATTTTTGGTATTTTTGGTATAGAGATGCAAAGTGAAAAGTAAAAGGCAAAGTAAAAAAAGCAAAGCAAGATTAAAGTGGTGGAGATTGATATGATGAGAATAGACCCGGGGGCCATAGGTTTCACTAGTGGCTTCTCTCAAGAGCATAAGTATTCTACGGTGGGTGAACAAATTACTGTTGAGCAATTGACAGAATTGAGCATAGTTATGAGAATATCTAGGCATGATCATGTATATAGGCATCACGTCCGTGACAAGTAGACCGAAACGATTCTGCGTCTACTACTATTACTCCACACATCGACCGCTATCCAGCGTGCATCTATATTATTAAGTTCATATGAACAGAGTAATGCATTAAGCAAGATGACATGATGTAGAGGGATAAACTCAAGCAATATGATATAAACCCCATCTTTATATCCTCGATGGCAACAATACAATACGTGCCTTGCTGCCCCTGCTATCACTGGGAAAGGACACTGCAAGATTGAACCCAGAGCTAAGCACTTCTCCCATTGCAAGAAAGATCAATCTAGTAGGCCAAACCAAACTTATAATTTGAAGAGACTTGCAAAGATAACAAATCACACATATAAGAAATTAGAGAAGAACCAAATATTGTTCATAGTTAATCTTGATCATAAACCCACAATTCATCGGATCTCGACAAACACACCGCAAAAAGAGTTACATCGAATAGATCTCCAAGAAGATCGAGGAGAACTTTGTATTGAGATCCAAAGAGAGAGAAGAAGCCATCTAGCTAATAACTATGGACCCGAAGGTCTGAAGTAAACTAATCACACTTAATCAGAGAGGCTATGGTGTTGATGTAGAAGCCCTCCGTGATCGATGCCCCCTCCGGCGGAGCTCCGGAACAGGCCCCGAGATGGGATCTCGTGGATACAGAAAGTTGCGGCGGTGGAATTAGGGTCTTGGCTCCTGTTCTGATCGTTTGGGGGTACGTGGATATATATAGGAGGAAGAAGTACGTCGGTGGAGCAACAGGGGGCCCACGAGGGTGGGGGCGTGCCTGGTACGGTACGGCGCGCCCCCTACCTCGTGGCCTCCTGTTATGTTCCTTGACATAGGGTCCAAGTCTCCTGGGTCTTATCTATTGAGAAAATCACGTTCCCGAAGGTTTCATTCTGTTTGGAGTCCGTTTGATATTCCTTTTCTTCGAAACCCTAAAACAGGCAAAAAACAACAATTCTGACCTGGGCCTCCGGTTAATAGGTTAGTCCCAAAAATAATATAAAAGTGGATAATAAAGCCCAATAATGTCTAAAACTGTAGATAATATAGCATGGAGCAATCAAAAATTATAGATACATTGGAGACGTATCATCCTGCCGATCGAGCTCGGCCTCTTTTTCTTCGTACATGCGCACTCGAGGTGAGTCATGAATTATGTCGCAAGGCAGAACCGCCTCTGCGCCATACACCATAATAACGGTGTGTATCCGGTAGTGCGATTCTGCGTGGTCCGCAGCCCCCAGAGTACGGAGTCGAGCTCCTCTACCCAGTGTGTGTTTGATTCCTTTAAGGACCGCACTAATCTGGGTTTGATGCCGCTCATGATAAGACCATTTGCTCGCTCGGCTTGACCATTAGTTTGCGGGTGATAGACAGAAGCATAATCGAGCTTGATGCCTGCTACCTCTTGAGCTTGCGTTGGATTTCCCCAAAGAGGAAAGGATGATGCAGCAGAGTAGCGTAAGTATTTCCCTCAGTTTTTGAGAACCAAGGTATCAATCCAGTAGGAGGCCACACTCAAGTCCCTCGTACCTGCACAAAACGATAGCTACTTGCAACCAACGCGATTAGGGGTTGTCAATCCCTTCACGGTCACTTACGAGAGTGAGATCTGATAGATATAATATTTTTGGTATTTTTGGTATAGAGATGCAAAGTGAAAAGTAAAAGGCAAAGTAAAAAAGCAAAGCAAGATTAAAGTGGTGGAGATTGATATAATGAGAATAGACCCGGGGGCCATAGGTTTAACTAGTGGCTTCTCTCAAGAGCATAAGTATTCTATGGTGGGTGAACAAATTACTGTTGAGCAATTGACAGAATTGAGCATAGTTATGAGAATATCTAGGCATGATCATGTATATAGGCATCACGTCCGCGACAAGTAGACCGAAACGATTCTGCATCTACTACTATTACTCCACACATCGACCGCTATCCAGCGTGCATCTATATTATTAAGTTCATATGAACAGAGTAATGCATTAAGCAAGATGACATGATGTAGAGGGATAAACTCAAGCAATATGATATAAACCCCATCTTTATATCCTCGATGGCAACAATACAATACATGCCTTGATGCCCCTGCTGTCACTGGGAAAGGACACTGCAAGATTGAACCCAAAGCTAAGCACTTCTCCCATTGCAAGAAAGATCAATCTAGTAGGCCAAACCAAACTGATAATTTGAAGAGACTTGCAAAGATAACAAATCACACATATAAGAAATCAGAGAAGAACCAAATATTGTTCATAGTTAATCTTGATCATAAACCCACAATTCATCGGATCTCGACAAACACACCGCAAAAAGAGTTACATCGAATAGATCTCCAAGAAGATCGAGGAGAACTTTGTATTGAGATCCAAAGAGAGAGAAGAAGCCATCTAGCTAATAACTATGGACCCGAAGGTCTGAAGTAAACTACTCACACATCATCGGAGAGGCTATGGTGTTGATGTAGAAGCAACTCGATATTCAAGAGCGAATGGGTCTTATCCGACCTAGTTCTTCTCCGTGGGGTTGTGGAGTTCTTTTTGTGAAGAAGAAGGATGGAACGGACCGACTTTGTGTTGACTACCGTCCATTGAACAAGAAGACTATCAAGAACAAGTACCCACTTCCCAACATCAATGAGCTGTTCGAACAACTCAAAGGTGCCCAAGTATTCTCCAAGCTTGATCTCCGTATGGGCTATCACCAGATTCGAATCCGTGAGCAAGATATTCCCAAGACGGCTTTCAGAACAAGCTATGGTTCATATGAATACACTGTCATGTCTTTTGGCCTCGTCAACGCTCTTCTGACTTTCTCTCGCATGATGAACTTCAGCTTCAATGCCTACACAAATGACTTTGTCTGGGTCTACCTCGATGATATTCTGGTCTTTTCGAAGAACAAGGAAGATCATGCCAAGCACTTGCGTTTGGTGCTCGATAAGCTCAGGGAACATCAGTTCTATGCCAAGTTCTCAAAGTGCGAGTTTTGGCTCGATGAGGTTCTATATCTTGGTCATATCATCTCTGCCAAGGGCATAGCGGTGAATCCTAAGAAGGTGTCTGCAATTGTGAATTGGGAACCACCTCAGAACATGAAGCAACTCCGCAGCTTCCTTGGTCTCGCAAGCTACTGTCGAAGGTTCGTTGAGAACTTTTCAAAGATCGCGAAGCCTCTTTCAAACCTTCTCCAGAAGCACGTCAAGTACGTTTGGTCTCCGGAATGTGACATCGCTTTCAACACTTTGAAAGAGAAATTGGTCACTGCTCCAATTCTGACTCCTCCTGATGAATCCAAACCATTCGAGGTATTCTGTGATGCCTCTCTTCAAGGTCTTGGTGCAGTGTTGATGCAAGAGAAGAAAGTTGTGGCTTATACCTCTTGCCAGTTGAAGCCCAACGAGAAGAACTACCCCACTCATGACCTCGAGTTGGCGGCAGTTGTGCATGCTCTTTTGACTTGGAGACATCTCTTATTGGGAAGAAAAGTGGACATCTTCACTGACCACAAGAGTCTCAAGTACATCTTCACTCAGCCTAATCTCAACCTCAGGCAGACTCGTTGGGTCGAAATGATCCAAGAGTATAATCCGAGTATCGAGTATACTCCAGGCAAGGCCAATGTGATTGCTGATGCTTTGAGCAGGAAGGCTTACTGCAACAGTCTAATTCTCAAGCCTTACCAACCCGAGCTTTGTGAAACTTTCCGCAAACTCAATCTGCAAGTTGTTCCTCAAGGTTTCCTCGCCAACCTTCAAGTCTCTCCTACCTTGGAAGATCAGATTCGTCAGGCTCAACTTCTTGACGCTATGGTGAAGAAGGTGAAGATTGGGATTGCCAAGAGCCAACCCAAGTACAAGTGCTATCGCCTTGATGACAAGGATACTCTCTTCTTCGAGGATCGCATTGTTGTGCCCAAAGGTGACCTTCGTAAAGTTATTATGAATGAGGCGCACAATTCACTCCTCTCCATCCACCCTGGGAGTACGAAGATGTATCAGGAACTCAAGCAGGCTTATTGGTGGACTCGAACGAAGCGCGAGATTGCTCAGTTCGTGAATGAATGTGATGTCTGCAGACGAGTGAAGGCAGAACACCAATGGCCAGCTGGTCTCCTCCAACCTCTTGCCATTCCAAAATGGAAGTTTGACCACATTGAGATGGACTTCGTGACGGGATTTCCAAAGTCCAAGCGTGGCAATGATGCTATATTCGTGTCATCGACAAACTCACTAAAGTGGCTCACTTTCTGCCTATCAAAGAGTCTATCACTGCAGCTCAATTGGCGGAGCTTTATACCTCTCGGATTGTCTCTCTACACGGCATTCCATAGTTGATCTCTTCAGACCATGGCAGCATCTTTACCTCCAAGTTTTGGGATTCTTTTCAGAAGGCCATGGGCACCAACATCCACTTCAGCACAACTTTCCATCCTCAAACAAGCGGTCAAGTCGAGCGTGTCAATCAGATTCTTGAAGATATGCTCAGGGCTTGCGTTATCTCTTTCGGTATGAAGTGGGAAGGTTGTCTTCCATATACTGAATTCTCCTACAACAATAATTTTCAAGCAAGTTCGGGCAAGGCCCCATTTGAAATTCTCTATGGCAGGAAGTATCGTACTCCTCTTAACTGGTCAGAGACCGGTGAACGTCAACCTCTTGGAAATGACTTGATCACAGAGGCAGAGTAAATGTGCAAAGTCATTCGTGATAACCTCAAAGCAGCGCAATCGCGTCAGAAGAGCTACTATGATAGTAAGCATCGTGATTTGGCTTTCGATATCAGAGACCATGTTTACCTCCGCGTCTCTCCAATGAAAGGTACTCGTTGCTTCGGTATCAAAGGGAAGCTTGCCCCTAGCTACATGGGTCCTTTCAAGATCGTCAGCAAGAGAGGCGATCTCGCCTATCAACTCGAGCTTCCTCCCAACTTTGCAAATGTGCATGACGTGCTCCATGTCTCTCAGCTCCGCAAGTGCTTCAAGACTCCCGACCGCACCGTCAAATTCGAAGACATTGATCTCCAAGAAGACCTTTCTTATCGTGAAGACCCCGTGGCTATTCTTGAAGAGACTGAACGCAAGACTCGCAATAAGTCAATCAAATACCTAAAAGTCAAGTGGTCACACCATTCCGACCGTGAAGCCACCTGGGAACACGAGGATCACCTCCATTCTGAGTACCCGGCGTTTTTCCAGTCCTAGATCTCGGGACGAGATCCTTTCGTAGTGGTGGAGTGTTGTAACACCCCGGATGTAATTTACCTTATATGTATCCAAACTCTTGCCGTTTTCGGCGCTAAGTTATTTTATTTCCTCAGGTTCGGGTTTTTTTCTCTGTGTGTTGTTGGCTTTGTCATGCATCTCGTATCATGTCATCATGTGCATTGCATTGGCATACGTGTTCGTCTCATGCATCCGAGCACTTTCCCCGTTGTCCGTTTTGCATTCCGGCGCTCCTATCTCCTCCGGTGGTCCTTTCTACCTCTTTTCGTGTGTGGGGGTTAAACATTTCCGGATTGGACTGAGACTTACCAAGCGGCCTTGGTTTACCACCGGTAGACCGCCTGTCAAGTTTTGTACCATTTGTACTTTGTTTGATACTTCAACGGTTAACCGAGGGACCGAGAAGGCCTCGTGTGTGTTGCAGCCCAACACCCTTCCAATTTGGCCCAAAACCCACCAAAGACCCTTCCATCATCTAGAGCGTTCGATCACGATCGCGTGGCCGAAAACCGCACCTCATTTGGACTCTCCTAGCCCCTCCTACCAATAAATAGGCATCTCCCCCGAAAATCTCGGATCCAATCCAACCCCAAACCCTAGCCCCGCTCCATCCGCGCGCCAGACACGTCCGGTCCGCGCCGGACGTCTCGCGCCGCTGCCCCGCAGCCACTGGCGAGCCGCCATGTGGCACTTGTCCCGCCGCCGTCGCCAAGGCCCGCCGGGCCCAAGGCCGGCCCTCTCCGCCCCCGCGTCCGGGCCCCGCCTCCTCTTCCCGAACGCCGCCCGCGCCCGAGAGGACCTCGTC